>NC_040915.2:1765838-2081586 GCF_004126475.2 Phyllostomus discolor | reverse complement strand
TCAGTCATTTAATTACAGTCGAGTTGCAATTCCCTATGGGGCTCCTGTGCATCATGAGATATGTCCCGTGACCCCTCCACAGGGGTTGTAACGGTGCAGCCAAGGGGGGCCCAAATAGGGATTTGTAATGGGGCCTAGAACTCAGGGTGTTCAGGAAATGTTAGAAAAAAAATGTGATATCCTCACCCCCACCAATCTGAGCTGGGGGATGGGACACATGGAGCAGGGCCATTGAGAGCTGTTTTGCATAGCAACAGCTTTGCAGCTAACCTCTGGCATGGTCATTTAACATATCTATAACCTTTAACTGGTTTCATGGATATGTTAAACAGCTGTGGACATACTTTGAGCCAGAGGGATGGGAGTGATTTCCATTCAGGATGTAACTGGGAGGCAACTCCCCCTGGTCACAGCACCTGCATGAGAGCTTGGAGATGACTGGCTCCACACCATGGGGCCACGCCTGCCTGAACTTACTATAGCAGCCCAGAAAAGCTGGAAGGATACAAGAATGCTGGCAGGCGTAACTGATTGTGGGACGAGTTGGAAATGGGGCTGCAGAGGAAGATTGGTGCGGGGATTTAAACCTAGGCGTGGCAGCCATACCAGGTTGGGACGACTATGAGGCTTTGGCAGAGAAGGGGACTATACAGCTTTGGGTTCCTCCCTTTTGCCACATGGCTTAGGAAGCAGGAGAGACTTTGCCTGGAAGAAAAGGGGTGAAAGGACTTTTACTGGTGGGCCATGAGAAAGTCCCACATGGCTTTGGATTAACTGGAGATCTTGGCAGTGACACAGCTGATGGTGCCGGGAGCCCGAATCACGGACTTCTACTTCTCCTGAGATACGGTACCCCAGATTGGGGCAGAGAGAGAAGGAAGGACTGTGTGCATCTGTGGGTATTCTAAACGACTTTAATATTTTAATGAAGACATTAAATCATTACTCCAAGTCTGTATAATTTTTAAATAAATAGTTCCTCTCCTTTTCACCAATCTCTGGCATTGAGCGATATCTTTCCCTGGTGGCAGGCAAAATGAACCTAGTATGGGGGGGAACCCCTGGAGCAAAAGTGGGGGTCCTTTTGGTATATCATTCCCCCTCCCTACTGGATCCGTTCTACAACAGGGTTGCCTAAGGATACCTGAGATGTGAGCTGGAGGAGGAAGTGCCCTTATCCTCAGGGCCGAAGGAGGTCAAACTCTTGTTTATCCAGCAAAAGGTTTTGTTCAGACCCTCAGAAAGCCATCCCAATGGAAAAACCAAAGTTAAAAACCAGCCACCCACTGTTTCCTGGCCTTTAGTTATCTCAACCCTTGACCTCTAGCTCCACCTCGAGGATTTCAAAAAACAGCTCAAAAAAAAGTCAGCCTGTCCCCTTAAAATAAGGAGGTGTGGAATTCCAAGAAAACTCATCCAAGTCTCCCCAAAGTGAGGAGTTGGTGGGTCACAGTGGACCCCTGCTAGTACCTAGCTGGGGATGGGTCTCTAGGTGGTCCTTGGTGGGCGTCTCTGGAACTCTGCCCCACCTGAACGATCTGGAATCAGGGCGTAGCAGATGCTGACAGGGAATTGGCTCCAGGTGTTGGACCGGTGGAGTCAGACACGACCTTGGTTAAGCAGCCTCCGTACTTGAGTTCTGGCTGGGAAAGAATTCAGAGCTGTGATTCAAACTGTAAGAGAAAGTTTATGTAGAAAGTAACAGCAGTAGAAGAAGTGAGTGGTGGGGGGAATGGGCTCAGGAAACAAGTTACAGAGGCGAAGGAAGGGCCCTTGGAGCTTCAGAGAGAGACAGGTAAAGGCAGTGCCCCTGGGGGGAGAGAAGAGGGACAGGAAAGGCCTGGGCACGCTCCAGGGAGGGAGTCTGCACCCAGTAACTCTTAACAGAAGTGTACAGTGTAGAATTATGCCGGGGGTTGGAGAAGAACAAAGGGAATCATTTATTGTTAATTTATAAACTTTCCAAAGTTTATATTTGGAAAGTTTCTATGCACCAATATTATTCAAATTAAAAAAAATATGCATACAATTCTTTGGATTAAATTCTGCAACCTACTTTTGAAAGAACTGCGTATAAGACAAAGTCTTGTATGATTTAGCACTTTTGCAATGTCGTGATGGTGCCCATGCACCCAGAAAAACCCAGCAATCGCTGTCCAAGCCGTCTAGGATAGCACAAGTAAACAAGCATAAATGTTTAATGAGGTCTCCTCTACACCTAGAATAGGTTCTGTGCACTCCTGGGCCCTGAAAACTTGTTCTTGCACCTGAAACTGTCCTTCCTAAAAGGCATTGTGGCAGATAGGAGAATGTGAGACTTTTGCTACACCCAGTTTTTATTCTGTTGTGTGCACGCATCCTGTGGCTCAACAGAGAAGCTCAGAATCCACCTCTGGTTGTGGAGACGAGAATGGAACTCTGGCTCCTCAAACAAGAGGGTTATGCAAAGGAATCTAGCCTTTTCTCCTCAATGTGTTTGCTTCATTAGGTTTCGGAAGAAACTGCCCTAAATGAAAACAGAGACTTGAAACGCCTCAGAGTTCATCAGAAAGGCTTCTTTGGCACAGAATCCTTCATCAATTTCAGCAGGGACAGAAAACAATGGAAACGTGATCTGAATGGGTGGCTGAAAGTTGAGTAGTAACTTAAACTCCATTGAAGCTGCTCATCAGATATAAGGCGCGGCTTGTTCCCTGAACTGTAAGTATTGAGACGTTGTGGACATTTTTACTACAGTGCAACATCTCTGCCCACAGGAATGGTGGTGATACAATGTGAGTTATGTGGTTAATGCAGCTCACCTTCAGTGGGCAGATGAATTGTGGCATGAATTTATAGAAATGATTTTTTAAAAGACCTAGTGACCTATTGTATTCACAGATCTGCAAATCTTTATTTAGAGCTGTAGGGGGACCTATTCCATTGGAAAATTTATTGTTGTTAACAGTATTTTTCAGAGAAGAAACCACTTTAAGCTGTGAGTCTCTGCACAGAGAACAGTTTTTTTTTAGGTACTTTTAACCTTGTGCTGTCTACCCCCAATCTTAGTAAATTATTTTTTAATTTTCTTAATTTTGTACATCTATCATTTACTTGTAGTTTATACACCTGTATTTATAGCCTTTGACAACTATTGAAACAGAAGCTCTATGCCTGTTTAACTTCTCAAAAGAGATAGAGCAGATAGCTTAAATATTAAGTGTAGAAATATTTTTAAATGAAAAACAACAGGTCAAAAAACAATCCATGGTCCCCCCAAAAGAAATAAGTAAAATCCTATGAAATTCTTAAGGCATTTAACCTATAAATCTTTGAACATTATTTGATATTTTGGCTTTTTTAGTGATTGGTATATTAATTATTTAGTAGCTGGAGGATTATTATTCCAAGAAATATTTGTGATTTTTGTAAGAAAAAAATCTTTCCCTATGGTTTTTGAAGAGCTTCACTTCTCTGAAACAAAAAGAGTGAGAGAAAGAAAGCAAAGAACAGAGCAGGAACGAGAAGGAATGAAGTAAAAGACCCAGTGCTACCTGGTTTCTTTTTCTTTTTTTTTTAAGATTCTATTTATTTTTAAAGAGGGGAAGGGAGGGAGAAAGAGGAAGAGAAACATTAATGTGTGGTTGACTCTTGAGCACCACCTAGTGGAAACCTGGCCCACAACCCAGGCATATGCCCTGACTGGGAATTGAACTGGCAACACTTTGGTTCACAGGCAGGCACTCAGTCCACTGAGCTACACCAGCCAGGGCACTACATGGTTTCTTTGAGATGAGGTGGGATTATGGTAATGTTTTCAGATAAAAATTATGTATAGGTAATTTTATGAAATAAGATGAAGACCAAAAAGATAGTAATGACCATGGGCAGTACACTCTGAAACAGCTGTTTTCAGATTGCTTTTTAAAAACAGGAACGATTTAAAATCCATTATATTTTAGTGCCTTCCTATTCTCTGAGAATAATCACACAGCTCTATTTTCCAATATGACATTTAAAATATGTATCATTAAAATTCTGATTAATCTAAAAATGAGAATAAAGGTAAAGAGCTGTAATTATTGATGTGTCTTTAGAATGTTTGGAAGAAGTCCTCGCTGGTGTGGCTCAATTGCTTGGGCATCGTCCGTCCACAGAGTGAAAGGTCGCGGTTCAATTCCCGACCCGAGCACATGGGTTTCGGATTTGGTTCCCGGTCGGGGTGTGGGAGAGGCAATCCATCGATGCTTCTCTCTCACATTGATGTTTATCTCCCTCTCTCCCTTCCTCTCTTCCTCTCTCTCTAAAAATAAAATAAATGAAACCTTAAAAATATTTGGAAAAAACATAACATTTCAGTCAATGATCATTTAAAGCATATAGGTGTGTATCTATATATGCATATATATGTATATTTATGTTCAGTATAAAAATACATACGTATATAGTTCTAAATTTATTTATACTATATGGAAGAAAAGTAATTAGAGCTTGTATTCAGGACTGTTTATGTAGGGAACTGAAGTGAGCTCTCCTTTATCTAGAATTTGTTCTTTTTTCTTAAAGGCCAAACGATCACCCCTTTCCTTTGTCCATGTTTTTAACAAGTGGAGTAATAACAATCATCTTAAACGTAACCTGTAAGTAAACATTGAATCGATGTCTTTTTAAAGCTGACACCTGTTCAGGATGAATGTGCCCCCTGAGAGGGCTGAAGGATCACAATCACGGAGCAGAGTCCTGTGTGCGTGTGAAGAGGCCTCTGCACTAACTTGTTCTTTCTGTGCTTTTGAATCGTCTCAAGGTGCTCTGCAGAGTCTGTGCCCCACAAGGAAGGCCACGTGCTTTCTCTTAGTAGCTCCAACCTGCGGCCAAGACCTGAGACCAAACAAGCATCTCAACTTTTATATGGTCCTTATATGTATGTCCAGGACACTCCGGAGTGTCCTTTGAGTGAACTCACTTTTCAACCAGCAGTTTTATGACTTCTTAAGCGTGGTTGTAGCTCAAGATTTTATCACGCCTTCTTATGTTCTTTTTTTATTTTCATCTCTTAAAAACATTTATGTTAAATTTTTAGAACCTATCCATCCCTTCCCCAGTCACTCCTGGGGTCAGAGGTGTCCCTCCCAGGCTGTGGTCATCCCTCTGCCACCACAGTCAGGGTGTCCCATTTTAGTGGTGGCTACGACTTCCCCTCTACCCCAGTATCCCATCCCCGCACCCAGACCTTTGGTCGGAGGGGAAAGGGCACTTTTGTGAAGCACACGGAGACCCATCGTGCCCCATGCTGGCACCGGCAGCGTCTCTGTGAGCAGTGCACATAGCCAGGTGGTCCTCACCATCTCGGATCCCATCAGCACTGCAGGAGAACCGGGGAGCCAAACTGGAATGTAATGTTCTGAGATCCCTGTGTGGCCAGGCTGCCATCCGGAGAGTGTACTACTGGGCCGGTCTGAGGTCACCGTGAAGGGAAGGAAGGAGCATCACATCCAGAAATGGTCCTGGCAGGATCCTGAATTTTCCAAATCAGCATATCGCCCTCTGTTCTGTGTGGCCTGATTATTGCCCCGGAAGCATCCGGCAGGAAGATGCTCCCTTTCTGGGCACAGCCACGTTAAGGGACTGAACAGCTTTTTGAAGGCATGAGGGATAGTAGGAGGTGAAGGAGGCAGAGTCAGAAATCTTCTTGAGTGGGTTTTTGAAGAGGCTGTTCCAGCCAGAAGCGTGTGTGGGTGGTGGTGAGTGTGGGAAGTCCACAGAATAATTTCCCATCATTGGGCAACCTTTGCAATAAAACACATCATTTGCAGACTGAAAATGACCAAGAAAGCCACAAAAGGTGACAGAGGTCAATTCCAAGGGTCCAATGAAGTGTCTGGAGTTGGCGGATTAGACTGGAACAGCAACACTAACCCCAAATGATGTCAGCCCTGGTGAGACACCATGGAAGACCTGCAAGCAGCCAGGGTTCTGACCCCCCCACCTCCGTTTCTGCCCATGATGCTTGTGAATGTACCTCCTCTCTCAGGGTACTGGCGCCCCTCCGTATCAGCATCAGTCGGAGGAAAGGCAATGTCCACTTACTCATCTTTTCTCCATATTGTTGTACCACATTAGACATAATTTGCTGTTTGAACCAAAGAATAAATTTCTAACGTTGGAATTTTAAGTAGGGCCAAAAAGTCTATATATTTGGAGTGATGCACATTAGAACAACCTGTAACCATTCCCACAGGCGGCCAGTCACCATGGAGGATGTCGCTGTCTTTGCTGCTCCATCAGATGAGTGAGCAAACACAGTCGCGTGTTTGTCTAATAATAACAGATGCAGGAGCATCTGTAGGATTCCTCGAATTCTACAAGGCAGCTTTCCCATTATGACTCATCTCTCTTCTCAAACACCCTCGAGGAAGGTGCTATTGCTTTTATAAACGAGAGTGTGTGACTTCCCCAGTACTCTGCAGTCTCGAAGCTATAGAACTGACAGAATCTGGGGGCTTTGATCCTGAAAATCTGGTGCGCGTCCAGGGCTCTCATTAAAGCTTTCCTCCTCCAGAAGGAAAGTATGACTAAGGTCTTTTGTTTTGCGTGTGTAGAGATCTCCCTCTGTAACTTGTCAATGTCCACAAGAAGCTTGAGGATTTTTGATACTTAATTACAAGATTGGGTCAACTAATAGAATGCCGTGGATTCTCCAGTTCTCATTAGATACTTTTGATGTTGGGCGTTATTGTCCGTACCAGAGGATGCAGAAGGTTGATCTGGCCCCGGCTGTCATTCCCTGTCCCCTGCCCCCCAATTACCTGGATGATGTATTGGCAGAGTGAGCAGTGCTCCTAAAGAATTCTTTCATCTGAGAGTGAAGATGAAAACAAACCAGTAAGTTCTCCCTTCGTTGTTCACTCGGGTTTTTGTTTTATCTTCCGAAGGTTTGATGTTCAATAATGAATAAATTAGGATAAAATATGAATGCACCCTCTGTGAGGACCCAGCGGGAAACAGTGTGAGGGAGCCAGACCTCAATCAGCAAATGAAAGGGGTTCATTTTGGCATCCGGACCAAGCCTATGAAGTCTGCTTCTCGGGAAGAAAGCTCCAGATGAAAAAGGCAGTGTGTGTGCACGGTGTGTGTGTGTCCAAAGCAGATCATCAGTAGGCTGAGCCAGTTTCAATTTTGTGGAAATGCCACACACTTTATAGAAAATAACTTATTTCCTTCTGTATTTTATTCTTTAATGATATTTGTTAAGTAATTCATTATTTCTCCATTCTTAGTTAAATTGGTAGAAATGTCCATAATGTTTTACCTCTTGGAGCCTGCACAGCTTTTGAGCCTCACACATGTCCATACAATGCCAATGCTGCCGGCTTTGGCTGCCGCTCGCCTGCACAGAGATGGCTGGGGTCGTTCCTGAGAAAGACAGTTGCATGGAGACTGGCTTCATGTGGAGTTACATGAACAGCGTCCTAGGCTGGATGTTCATTAATACTTGTTTTCCCTTATTGTTCACTTCAGATGGGCCTCTCTCTTCCTAGTCTCCTGCACATGCCATACTTCTTTGCAAGGTTGCCGACACGCTGACATTCTGAGGACAGGGCCCTCAGTGACTCAGCCTGGTGTTGAGCCCAGGCTCTGGGCTGAGAGCTCGCCCATCCACGCTGGCATGGGGTGCAGGGCTGTTGCCATGCTCCTCACATCTGCCCCACCAAGGAGCTGTCAGAGAAAGGGGGCAGCTCCCCACTCCGCCTGCCACTGGCCTGTAGATGGAGGCTGGTGTCCCCCTACAGCACCCCCTTCATGGAGGGCACGCCTACCCGCCAGGGACAGAAGCTCTGCAGAGGCCTCAGCTCGGAGCCATGCCGGAGGGAGGAAGTCCACCCAAGGAAACATTGGCAAGTGGGCAGGATGGTTTTCTGGCCTCCCCTCGTGGGCACTCTCCCCCGGTGGACCGTGTCCGCCTTTCTGCCTCACTTAAGACTGGAGAATGGCCAAGCCGGTGGGGAGGCACCCATTGTTTTGGACACCCATCACCTGCTACTTCTTTTGAGCTCATTTCAACGCCGAACTCCCTTTCTCAGCACACAGCCCAGGTTAATTTCTGGGTGAAAACATCTGAAAGTCGAGCCGGCAACATTAGAGAGAGGTTTGGGGTGGCAAAGGCCCTTCCCAAGTGACCTGTCGTGGGCAGCTTCTCACGCCACATTGATACACAACGTGCCGTGAGGACAGTGTCGTTTTTTTGAAGCACCTCACAGTTCTGTTCCCAGAGGTCTCGCTCCGGTCATTGAGCACACACAGTAGGATTCTTATTCTCACTTATTTTGCGTGATGTGATTGACCCGGCCCGTGTAAGACTGACTGATTTATAGGCAGAACCAACACGGACTGTGTGGAAAAACGAAGTGAGTCCGTTCCTTAGTGCGTGGACATTGCAACTGCAGCAGCTTTCCTTCCGCTCTGTGACCGGACGTGTGCTCTGCTTTGACATCAAGAAACAGAAAGATATAAATAAGGACTTAACTTCTGCCACAGTGTGATTGGATGGTTTTAAGGAAAGAAATTGAGATTTTTCTCTATTCCTTTGAGAAAAATTTTAGACTTAAAGTGTTTTAATAATTAAGATTTCTTGAAAGGACAGGAAGAATAACAAGAATAACAAGGTCTACAGTTATGTATTGTGCGTCCAGCAAGATCAAAATACATTAAATTAAAAGCAATTTCCTTTTGCATCTTATCTAACTCTAATTAACATTCAATATGTTTAGTTAAATTTTTTCTTTTGACCTCTTCTTACTTCCTTTTTTCCTCACAATTATTAAAGCTGAGATTTTTATCTCTTAATTAGTAGCACAAACTTACGTTAGTGTTGCCTTGGGCAAGCATGCATAGTTAAGCACTACATTGCTGGCATATAATTAACTGACTTTCCACAGGTGACAGGGAGGAAGGGAGTTGAAAGAGTGAGAGAGAGGCAGAAAGTTGTTAGAGGAAAAGTATCCATTGTAGGGAAATATATTTTTGTATTAATAAATAATAAGTTGCAGTTCTTTGTAATCTCACTAGGTGGCACGTGCCTGACTTAACAGAAGTAAAACTGGAGATGAACCAGAAAGTTATATTTAAAAAACAGTCGTATCTGGAAGTTATTTGTATCTATTTATTTTCTTACCTATTTGCACAGTTCATAACTCAGATCTCAAATTTGTATTGGGGAGCAAATGATGCTACTATGGACACAAGTGCTCTTAGCAGTGGGGGCACAGCTACCTCTCCACATTTATACATTTTTGTGTGATTAGTCAAAGTAGAAAGTGTTTTCCTGCTGTTTATGTTAGTATTTAAATGTACAATCTTATTAATGATGGAGGTCAAAAATTTCTACAACTAGTAATATGTTGTCAAGTCTTTTATAGAATCGTTAAAAACACAAAAATATAAAGTGATAGAAAGTAAATATAAGCATCTTGTTGAAATGTTTCTAATTATTCTAAACTTTAGGTAAGTATTGTTTTGTAAAGAATGACTGCCATCTGAATTCCACAGAAGGTTCTTAAATATAATGAACAAGACCCCACTCCCCAACCATGTACTGAATTCAAGTTTCTAAAATTCTACAAATATGTATGAGTATATTACCCACGTGTTTTTGTGGCCCATAGCATATTCTCCCATATTTGTTTAAAAAATGATGAATTACCAAACACCACAACCCCTCTCTTCTTCTATGGAAAATACACCTAAATATAGCAAAAGAATAAATATGGATAAAAATGGCTTTCATAAGCTGTTCATGGTATATGTGTTGATGTACGAAACGTCCAAATGTGTCGAGAATTTTTATGAGTTTATTTGAGCCAAACTGACAATTGTTGGGAAGCAAAATCTCAACAGATTGAGAAAATGTTCTGGGAAATGGCAGTTTTACCGCCGATTTTATCCCTGAGCTTCAAAGGGGAAGACGTAAGGGGTTTCATGAAATCCACTAGTGGTGGGTCAGGGGGGCGGGAGAAAGCCATGTGGGCCTGTCCCTGAGGCTGTGGACAAAAGTCAGGTAGAGAGACGCGCAGTGCACCTCTTTACATTGGTGGGTGTAAGGTCGTTGACAGGTAACCTTTGTGGCAGGTGGAGGTGGTGTTTGGGGGGCCAAGTGAACAATGAGGTCTCTTGAGCTGGCAGGAAATTGTGCCCTGGGGGGCCTGGGAAGAGGGGATCACTCAGACATTCCACAAGTATGTTATCACAGATGTGAAAAGACAATAGAAAGATTCACTAAGGTAAAGACTGACCTTTGTCAAGGAAGGCACCGCCCTGGGACAGGACTGCCCACGTGACTCGCGTTTAGTCAGGAAGTTTTCACTGCAGACCACCCATCCTCTGCAGTCACTCGAGGTCTCTGAGTGTGTAAGACCCCGTGGAGGCCTCCCCTGAGTTTGTCAGTTTTGGCGTGCGGCCCCTTTCCACCACATGTGTGTGGTAGTAGAGCAGAGGACGATGGAAAAACTGGAGCAACGCTGATTAGAGTGTTGTTGGTGTTCGTCCGCCCCGAGAAGACAAAGTGCAGCTGGTGAATGAATGTGTGGAGCATCCATTTTCACTTTTCAGGTTCTGAAAATAATGACAGAGAAATAGCTTGAAACCAGGTTCCAAACTGTTCATGTAAATTATCTCCTGGAGTGGGCCATTTATACAGACAACAAGCCGAACATGCATTTGAGAGGACTCCTTAAATAGAAGGTTGAGTCACTTCCTTTAATAATGAAAAATATGGACAACTAGTTACAAAAAAAAGCAACTTTCCATTCTTAGAAAAACAACTTTAATTTATTGAGTATTTCATGGCAAGTACATTAAATACATTATTTAAATCATAACAATAGCTCATTAAAAGAAGTATCATTATAACATATAAATGAGGAAGATGAAGCACATGTAAGTGAAAACTTGCCTAAAGTTCTCATCTTGGGATGGAAAAATTTGGATCAATGTTAATGGACATTCACATCAGGTCGTCTTTGAGGAACACTTCTAATTAACAGATTTCCTGGATGGTCAATTAGAAATGCCACCAATTTCCATAAAAATGCACTATTCACTATTTGTCAATCACAGTCTACAAATGAAGAAATAAATTTTACTTGTTCTTTTATGTGATAATTCTTTGCCTTGGCATTGACATGTGCTTTATAATACAAATTTTAAATGGATTAAAGATCAGATATTGGAATGGGGAGATTGCAAATGATATCTGAGTACTGTAAGGACAATTTAAAGTATTTTTGGAGGCACTTCTGACTCTAGTGGAATAGATTAGATCATTTGGACCTCAGCTGTTAGAGAACAATAGAAAACCTAGGGTTGGTCACGTGTTCTGAGTACACTGGCCAGTGGAAAAGGGTTAAAGTTCACCAGACCTCCATTTGGGAGAGGATGGAGCCCCGCTGAGGTCAGCCTGGGATTTGGGGCTGCTTTCTTCTCTAAGCATCTGCCACGCAGGCCATGAGAGCCAAGACACAGATAGGGAAGAGGGAATTGGAGTCCAGGAACCTCCAAATGCAACAGGGCGGGTCTGGCCAGATCGCTGGGCACAGGGGAGGAAACCCCGAGGGGGCGCACGAGTTCCCAGGTCCCTGAGAAGAGAGGGGTCAGGGAGTGCCAATGGCGGCAGGATTGAAATTGCAACCAAAACGGCATGACAGACTCCCAGGCTCCTGAGAAAGGATAAGCAACCAACATGGCTCATGACGCAGCTTGCACAGAGCGTTCGTGGGCTGAAATCACCACACACAGGTATAGTTGAGGTGAGCAAGGCAACGCCCCACCCTGGGAAGAGAAACTGCGCCTGCGCACAGCTACAATCCCTCCTACTGGCTTCCAGATCATGGAGGCAGGAGAAGGGACAGAGACTGCACCAGCTGACTTCTATGAGGGACATCAGCCTGAAATGGCTGGCAAGCTGGTTGCTCCCCCAATGTGTACGATTTGGGGGCAGAAGATTTAAATGGAGGGCATGGAGCCTTGGCCCTTTTTGCCTTCCCTTTGCTCGCCCAGTCAGTGGGGGTTGGAGCCTTCGTGGGACCTGGCAGATGCCTTGTTCCTGCTCACCGGGTGGGGAGCAGGCTCATGCAGGATGCATGCCTCTCTGAGGGCAGCCCTCGGGATGCTCCCAGCTTTGTGCTGCACAGCACGGGTCCTGGACCCCTCCCATCCTCTCACACTGAGAGCAGTGCACAGGCGTGCAGGCAAGGCATTTGATGAGAGTGGGGTGGGGCGGGGGGCTGAGCAGCCTTGGACACCGGCCCCATGGACAGAGCCCCTGTGTGACTGGCTGCAGCGATCCGGCAGTGTGTTCAGGCCCCGGAAGAGGTAGGTAGGAAGCTGTGGAGATGCTGACCCCACAAGTGCACACTTGAGAGCCAGAGCTGGAGAGTCGGAGGCCTGTTTGCGTAACAGCCTCGGGCTCCAGGAGGACAGGTGGGAATGGAGCATGGTGTCTGGACACTGAATGGGATGCTGGGGGTGGCTGGCTTCTTTCTATGTTTTGTAGAAGAGATTGGCTTGGAGCCAGGGTGTCTCCACTCCCCCACATTGGACAACCTGTTAAGAAAGACCTTTTTCCTTCCCCGTCAATTTCTGTGTTATGCTTGTGTTCAGCAGCAGGCAACAATCTTATTTTGCTCAGTAACACAAACAGGTGGGATTGGAGGACCACTCTCCCTTTAGCTTGGGGCTGCACAGCACCCCACTCTGGGTTGAGAGTTATGTCTTTGTAGAAAGGCACTTCCAGACACTGGAGCTCAGGTTCAGCTACTCTCAATCCCTCAAATTGAACTGGGTTCAAACGGAACCCAGATCTCTCATGTGCCCACACAGCTGACAGAAGCAAAATGAAAAGACTTTGGAACAAGATGACATGTGTGGAACAAGATAGCATGTTTGGTCTCAAATTAGTTCCCGAAACAGCTTTCCAAACAGATATCTAAACTATTGAAACAAACGTAAGGAGACGAGTGAGGAGACAAGACAGCGGGAGGGAAAACCAGCAGCAGCGACAGAACGCAGTGCCCTGGACTGAGTGTCTGTGTCCTCCCCAGTTCATGTGTTGGGATATCACCGCCCCCCCCGCCCGCCCCAGGTCTTAGCAGGTGAGACCTTTGGGATGTGATTGGATCCTGAGAGGGGAGCCCTCGTGAATGAAATTAATGCTTTTATGAACGAGATTCCAAAGCACTTCCTAGCCTCTTCCATCACACGAAAATACAACGAGAAATCTGTAATCTGGGAGAGGGCCCTCAGCCACCATGCTGGCACTCTGACCTTGGACTTCCAGCCCCTTCAGAGCTGTGAGAAGTAAATGTCTGTTGTTTATAAGCCACGCAGCCTGTGGCATTTGTCACAGCAGCCTGAACAGACTGAGACATATAGAAACAAATCTTGGGGGGGGGCTCCACATATTAGAAGCCAATTTTAAAATAATTATACTATGTATACAGTGATCCTATTCAGAATTGGAATTTTCGGAAGAAAATTGCAAACTATAAAAATAAATACATAGAAATTCTAGAAGGGAAACAAAGTTAGTGTAATGAGGAAGTCAGTGAATGGTGTAAGAACAAACAAGCAGCTGAGAAAGAATTTGTTTAGTGGAAGAGCTAAGAGAAGATATCTTGAATAATGCACAAAGAGACAAAGATAAGGAGAAAATAAAGCACTAGAGACATAAGGAGGGTAGTATAAGAATGCTCAGCATAGCTGTAGTTGGAGTCCTAGAGGAGAGTGGAGGAAAATGGAGCAGAAACAATCAGAAGCGATAATGACCATGATCTTTGTAAAACTGATGAAAGATGGTAAAACCACTTTCCAAAGAGTGTGAACAGCAAGCAAGGTAAATACAAAGAAAATCCACAGCTAGTCGCAGCAGTCACTGCTGAAACTAAAGACAAAGACAAGATGTAAGAGCAGTCAGAAGGTTTAGAAGACTTTAAGGGTTACAGAAAGTGTGTGGCAGTTAAATTAAAACCCAACTTTGCTGTGGCAACCAAGGAGAACAGGGGGCAGCTGAGTGATATTTGTAAAAGGCTGATAGAAAACAACTGCCAACCAGAATTCCACACACAGCAGAAATTCCCCTAGAAAATTAAAGTGAAAAAATGTTATTTTCAGGCAAATAAATGCTAAATGAATTATCACCTGTAGAGCTTACTATTGGGAAGGAAAACGCCTCTTCCAAAGGAACATACAGGATCTCAGGTGGGAGACCAGAGAGGCCAGGTGATTGGAAAAGAGACAAAAATGGTAACAGTGAGAGTAAATCTAAATAAAGTTGTATAGTATCAAAATGATAATGTATTGAAGGTTTATACTTTATATATTTACTTATATATTAGTTATAATACAATAAATATTTACTTATATATTTGTGTACATTGGCTAAGAAGAAAGTCCATAAGCTGGGAGGTGGGTGTATTAAGTGTTCTAAGGAACTACTGAGAGAGAGAGAGAGAGACTCTGTTACAGAAATGTTGAAAGCTGATGAACAACCCCTCCCCTCTTCTCTCCTTTCCCTATCACTGTGTTAAACAAGGTCGTCTGAAGCCATTTGGTGGCAGGAAGCACACCTCTGCCATGGCCAGAGCAGGTGTCAGAGGCATAAGAAAAGGGGACTTATGAAAACACATACTTTTGTTTGAAATTCTGAGGTGAGTTATTTTTTTTTAAAGTACAAAAGCTGATGGTGAACACGAAAATACTCAGCTTCCTCAGGCTGTACACCCACTTTCTCCTAGTCTCCAGAATCACAATGAAAAAAACAAACAAACCTTTAGAACAGTGATTTTCAGCCCTTTCATCTCATGGCACACATTAACTAATCACTAAAATTCTGCGGCACACCACAAAATATACTTTTTGCTGACCTCACAAAAAATAGGCATAATTTTGATTCATTCACACTGGACAGCTATTGTGCTGGCTGTTGTCATTTTTTAAAATAAGACAATCTAGAGGAAAAAGGTCAGTGCCCCTGACTAGGTAGTCAGGTACTGCATGTTTTACAAACTCTTGCGGCACGCCAGTTGAAATTCGCAGCTTTAGGGCATCAGGGCAAAGCCTCCTTGGAATTTGGTATAAATATGATGACGCACCCACCCAAACGAACCCACATCGTACCTTATGGTAACAAGGGTCTCGGGTATGTTTACACATAAGGAAAAAGGTGGCCTCCGCCAGGCCAGCGAACCACGCAAGCCCTCATGTCCAAGGATGTAAGTGGACACAGTAATCAATTGTTCAAGTACATGCGTCAAGAATGCCTCTCTGCTAAGAAGTATCAACTTCAAAAGAACTTCTATTTTAGAAACACATGCCACAGGTCACTAACAGAAATGCTTTTTATGACAGCTCACTCTGTCTTTCATCGAAGCAGCCAGCCACATATGGTGTTATGACGGATGTTTATTTTGGGGCACTAGCCCGAAAATCTTGAATTCAAAGATCATTACGGCATGATGATTCATCAGCACGATGGCACAGAGATGAGGATGAGTTCTTGCTGTTTTCTTCTTCACTCTGGAGCGTGCTTAACAGAATAGATGTTCACCATGAAATTACGTTTGGTTGTGTTTTTTTAATTTGGAAAATATCTTAAATTATTAAAATGCATGGCAGTGTTCTCAATCTGTTTGAAAGAAAGAAGTCATATAATCGCATGACGGTATCAGCGAAGTGACAGGTTTGGGCTGTGGTAGAACCTGAACTCAGCTTCCGGCCAGTGCTCTGTCTGGGGTCCCACACCCCCTCCCTAATGCCCCTCCCTAGCAGCTAGGTCTGGGCTCCAGGGGCCCCTCACACCTGAGTTCATGCTGACTCTGCTGCCCTGCTGAGCGATCCCCTAGATGGTACCAGTTCTGATCACCCCCAAGGACTGCCCACCCACCTCCCCCATGGCAGGGAGACACAGAGAACACCACTGGTTCTAACTCTCCACCCGCCTGGGAAACATGGCTATTGTTATGTGCCCTCAGATTCCACTCTAGGTATATGGGAAGCTAGGGCGTTTTCTCCAGAACTCCTTTGCCTGGGAGCCCTTTGCCTTTCTTAGATAGCTTTCTGTCTTAGTTGTAGCTAAAGCTCCTAAAGGCCCAAACTAAAACAATGTTTAGCAACTGTGTCCACACTTTAAAACCCAGTGCTGCAGTCCTTATTGAAGCTGTGTAGCAGTGAACGAATCCCCGCTCTCCTAGTGCGATCCAGAGTGAACACATCAAAGGACTAGGTGGGACAAAGCGACAAGGAGTTGGCAGGGGTGCCTTGGAATGTATGGAGCTTCTGCTCCTGGCCCCCTTGGAAAGGGGGGCACACGTTTCCCCCTTCCCCAGAACCCAGAGATAGGGGCTTCAAGGAGACCCTCCGGACAACAATCCACTGAAATCTGAGGAGTTTTTGCATCTTTTAAAATACTGATCCCATGCAACCGACTCCCCACCATCACGGTGTGACCCCCGAGTAACACTGTTGAAATAGAGATGGCCCCAAGAGAAGAAAATCACGTGATGGTTGACCTTGCCAATAGCAATTAGAGTGTGATGTGATAAATACTCTAATAAAGGTGCCAAGGTTTTTTAAAGTTTATTTTTCAATTACTGTTGACATACCACATCATACTAGTTTCAGGTATACAACACGGTGATTAAACGTTTATGCACCTCTCAGCGTGATCACCCTGGCGAGTCTATCACCCGCCTGCACCCCCAGAGTTATCACAGCAGTGTCGGCGCTGCCCCTCTGCCGTGCTCCTCCTCTCCTTGACTGCTGCAGACGTGGAGTGGCATGTGGAGATGCAAAGGTGACACGTGACGTGGCATTTGGCAATTCATAGCTCTCAATCCCTTCACCTTTTGGCCCATTCCCCAACCCCCCTCCCATCTGGTGACCATGAATTTGTTCTGTGTATCTGTGACTTTGTTCATTTATTTTGTTTTATAGATTCCACATATAAATGAAATCAATATAGTATGTGTGTTTCTCTGACTTATTTCACTTAGCACAATACTCTCTAGGTCCATCCATGTCATTGCAAATGGCAAAATTTCATTTTTTTAATGGCTGAGTTATATACCATTGTATGTATGTATCACCTCTTCTTTATCCATTCGTCTATTGATGGACACTTAGTTTGCTTCCACATCTCAGCTATTACAAATAATGCTGTGATGAGCACAGGGGTACATGTATCTTTTTGAATTAGTGCTTTGCATTTCTTTGGATAAATACCCAGACATGAAATTGCTGGGTGTTAAAGTAGTTCTATTTTTAGTTGTTTGAGGAGCCTCCACCCTGCTTTCCACAGTGGCTGCACCAATTCGCAATCCCACCAACAGTGCACAAGAGTTCTCTTTTCTCCACATCCTCACAAACACTTGTTGTTTGTTGATTTATTGATGATGGCCATTCTGACAGGTGCGAGGTGAGGTATGTCTCCTTGTGGCTTGGGTTTGCATTTCCCTGATGATCCTTGACCTTGAGCATCTTTTCATATGTCTGTTGGCTATCTGTATGTCCTCTTTGGAGAAATTTCTATTTATGCCCTCTGCCCACCATGAAGGTGCCAAGTTTTAAGAGAGTTAAAGGAAGAGGAATGGTCAGCCCTGACTAGGGGTGTCTATGAAAACTGATGAGAAGAATGCAGGTTTGGGAGGAATGATAGAAGGTGAACAGGAGTTATCTGGTGAATGAAAAATCCACGCAGAAGCAATAGGTGTGCTGTTTCTGAGGGCAGGCAGGCTGCCCGTGCTCTGGGTAGTGGTGGGCGGCTGGGCGTTGCTGAAGGGTGGGGAGAGCGACCACAGATGGATGGGGAAAGCAGGCAGGGGAGACTCCGCTAGCTTCTGCCATCATCCCAGGGTCCCAGAATATTCCAAACTGAGGCTGTGTGAGGAGAGACTTTTTTCTGTATGATTTCAAGATGAAATGATCACTAAATTCAATGATGAGAATGTTTGACAATCAATAATAAACTGTACATTGGAAGTTACATACTATGAGATTCTGACAACCAGTTCATATACAAGTGAATGCACAGTCTGCTCTGCACCTGATGTGACACCTGAGAGAAACACTAAGTTCTGTCGTTTACTTTTTCCTGGATGCCGCGCTTTCCGCCGAAAGAGCTGGTGGGGCTGCTGCACATACAGGCTTGAGGAATACCTTCTGTTTTTTCATTCACAGGTATTTTCACCTAGGTGTGGGGAAAATATAGGAATATTTGACTTCTTCTAGAGCTGATTGTGTTTATTATCTTACAATGCTAAAAAAAGGTAGGTTTTTAATTCTCCTGATAATTTAATTCACTAGATGCTAGGTCACAGCTTTCATCTGTGAGATTTAAAAAAATCTATGACATGCTTACAGATTTTCCTGCTTCACAGAAGAGGAACATGAAGATCAAATATGTGATCTTTCCCAATGTTTTTCCTTACAATTACAGAAAAATAATCAAACTTTTCTAAACTTACTGAGAAGTGCGTTCAATTTTTTTTAAGAGTTTCAAGTCCGTATCCCTTCACTTTGTTGAAATAATCTTTGCCTCTAATTTTAAGTGTTAGAGTTGATTTTGTTGGAATGTGTCCCTGACATGACTCTAAAACAACCACTTCCACAAACATTCTTTTCAAGTTGTCACATGGAAAGAAGATCCCTCAGCTGTTTTGTTTTTAGTCAGATGCCTCCCCTCTCAGCGCGAGCTCTGGCCTGGGGCTTGGGGCGGGGTGCCCGGGACAGCTCCGAGGACCTGAGTGCTGCTGAGGGGTGACTTCAGAGATGTCACCGGCTCACCACAGCAGGGCAGGCTGGCAGCTGCAAGACAGGGACTCCAGTGGTATGTCCTGGATGACTCATGTCCTTTGTGGCCGTGGAAGAGACTTATTCAGTGACTTCTTGGTATGTCATCTAGCTCCTACTCCCATTACTAATAGGAGAATTCATAAGACACGTCTAAGAAACGGTGGCATCTTGTCCTGGAAAACATCTATTGCCCTGGCTGGTGTGGCTCAGTGGGCGGAGTGCTGGCCTGTGAACCAAAAGGTCACTGATTTGATTTCTCCTGGTCAGGGCACACGCCTGGGATGTGGGCCAGGTCCGTGGTTGGGGGTGTGCGAGAGGCAACTGATCGATGTGTCCCTCCCTCTCTATTTCTCTCCCTTCCCCCCCTCTCTAAAATAACAAATAAAATCTTTAAAAAAAGCATCTTGTTCATATAACCCTGTTGACATTTTGAAACTTGGAGAATCCAAGGCTTGTCACTGTCTCTCAGGCGTCTTGTTATTGAGCCACAGAGAATGTCCTTCACTGATGTACAGGCTGGTGGGAATATGCTCACTGAGTGTGGGAGGATGCCCGGGCCAGAGCAGAATGGAGGTTCATGTGGGACTACGGTGAGGGTGAGGGTGAATGTGAGGGTGAGGGTGAACGTTAGGGTAAGGGTGAGAGGGAAGGTGAGGGTGAGAGGGAAGGTGAAGGTTAGGGTTAGGGTGAGGGTTAAGACTGTTCCTCTTACCCTTCTTGCCCCCTACTCTTCCCCTTGATGAATATAATTTGTGTTCTTCTCGCTGGACACCCAAGTTAGCAGGTAAATTCATGGTCCATAATGCATAAACTTTTCTGTCACAGGTCTATAGCATAAAAATACATAAGAACAGTTCATTATAGTCATATTTTAGTAGTTTAAGATTCACAGAACCCACAGTCAGTGACATAAAATATATCGTAGTGATTAAATGCATTCTTTGGGACAAAATACTCTGGCACAAAACATTTACTCAGAGCAGGCATACCACTGAAAGTAAGTCAGAAGACAAACCAAAAGCAAAAAAAGAGATATATTCCATTGAAACCCTAAAATCTTTAAATGTATTCTTGCTGTAACTTTAAAAACTGCTAGTATGTATTTAATATGAACACATAGAACAGGTAGTTTGAGCACGCATTAAATTCACTCATAACATTTTAGTGATGGCCAAGGCTGCTTTCAAATACTGCTTTATTAACATCGTATTTTCCGGCTGATAAGGAGTTCTCTCATTCACTTTCATCAGAGCAAATTTGGTTGAACAATTTTTCAAAGTGATGTTGGTAGTTAATGGAGGTTAGCGCTTCTCACTTCAACTCATGTTCCTATCAGTTAAGGCAAAACACACAGGCCAGAGTTATTTCTAGAAAGCCGAGTCTAAAATCAGGCACAATGCGTATTACTTACCATTTAGCCTAAACAAGGCTGGTCACCCACTGAGCATAATGGGCACAAAAATTAGTTCACATTCAAGTCTGAAAAGTCCCATTTTGCTGATTCACTCTCCGCCTCCAGTATTATAGCTCTCTGAAATAGTTACTTAATCTTTGGTCTCCTGAATAATCAGAATTAAACCAAAGGAAGTGTTTTCACTAGAATCTTAACCGCAGAGGTTCTCCCCAAGACTCAGATGTCATAGTCCCTTGTTTCCTGGGCTTGCTTCCCTTGGGCTAAAGGTTTGGATTTCATTAGCATATTATTAAATGTCAGCTCTATACCAGGCATTGGTTTACTCACTTTCACACATGTAATCTCATTTAACTTTTAAATGAAAAAAAGAGGGGAAAAAACCCCTCTCAGTGGCATCAATAAGAGGGAAACGTATTGGGATATTTGAATCCACTGAGACTCTGGTTTGGGTCACACAAAATGCAAGGGTGTCTTCGCAGACTGGGCGTTCCTGGGCGGACTTCGGCTTGACTCTTTGCCTAGGCACTGTCGCCGAGCTTCCTGAAACGAAGTGGATTTGTTTCACATCTGTTCCGCGTCCTCAGTGCTTTACATTATCTCCATATAATAGGCATTTGTTTTGCCTCCTCGCAGAACCGTAGCGCTGAAGTCCGCCCCGTGTTGCCTCCCGTTGATCCTGCCTGCTTCCGCGATTTCTCCGGGAACGGGGAAAGCCATGCCTGTTAGGAACAGTCTGTTTCCACTTTGATCTTTATCAGCACACTTCTGCTGCGTTTCACCCACTTCCACACTCTCTCCACTGGAATTTGGAGACATCGCCCCAGCTGTGTGCATCTGTAAGCTGCTCTGGCTCCTTACATCAAGGGTTTGAGGGAGAAGCTAGCGCAGAAGAGTTGAAAAACCTGCCGCACTGATATTTCTCCGCGGCGGTGCTGCGAGCGAGCGCAAGTCCCAACAAAACCTCCACTGCCAGACCCCTCCTCCCCAAGGTCCCGAGGACTTTGCTTTCTTACCCCCTGCCCCTTCTGATTCCTGCGCTCTTCTTCTCTGTTAAACGTTCCAGTAGCAGAGCTAACTCTAACAATGCACACCTTAGCTAAACAAAAGCCCCCTTGACCCACTTCCCCTTCTATTGGAGTTCCATTTTTTCCTCTCCCCTTGGTAGCCACACTCGATGGAAAACCCATTAACGCGTCCTGCCTCTATTTCCTCACTGCCCGCCGAGCTTCCGTTCATTCCACTTCGGCTCAGCCTCCAGCCAGCAACAAAACTGTCCTTATCAGTGAACTCCGCTTTCCAAGTCGCACTGGATAGTTTTTACTCACGTTATTCAGATTCTTGGCGGCATTTGACACAGTTATTCTATCCATTTTTTCCAAACGTTCTTCTCTACTCATTTCCCCGAGCTTCTCCACCTCTGCAGCTGCTCCCTCCAGGCATGCCTTCCAGGTCTGGCTGCACTGTAAAATCCGGGAGGGGCGGGGGCCGGGTCCTAGACTCTCTCTCACCACTTGACATCCCCCCTGTGGTTATTTTGTCCATTCTTCTGGCTTTAAATGTCATCTATACAGTTAAGGCAGCCCAGTAAAGCTAGAAAATATGGGAGTGCTGGCAGCTGTGGCCAATTGTGGGAGGAGTCGGAAATGGTGCAGCAGAGGAAGATGGGCGTTGGGATTTAAGCCCATGCACGGCAACCATGCGGTGTCTTTTTGGGACCTGGCGGCTTGGGCAGCAAGAACCACGGACTTCTGTTTCTTTTCCTGAGGCACTGTACCCCAGACTGGGCAGAGGGGGAAGGAAGGACTGTACATTTGTGGGTGTTCTAAAAGACTTTGGGATCTCAATGAAGACATTAGGTTATTACTCTTAAGTTTGTATAACTCTTTAAATAAATAATCCCTTTCCTTTTCACTAATCTTTGGCATTGAGAGATGTCTTTCCCTGGCAGTGGGCAAGGTGAACCTAGTGCGGGGTGGGGGACCCTGGAGCACAACAGTGGGTCCATTAATGGTAGATCATTCTCTCCTTCCCATGGGGTCTGTTCTGTAACAACATGATAATAGCTACAATCCAGAACTCACCTGTTGGAGACACAAGGAACACACACATGAGATATTTATGTGTCAGGATGGACAATACTCTTTACAAAGATACACGAAACAGCTGGTAAGACTTCCAGAGGGAGGAAAGGTAAATAGCAGCTGGCCCAGCCTAGGGCACTAGATCCAGAAGACCCTTTCCTTCCCAAAAGTGTTATGTTAGTAATTCCAAGGAACTTTGGTATAGTCCTACCACAGATTGTCAATAGCCTTCAACATAATCAACTATTTCCCCCAACAGTTGCAATTCAGAGGAATTTTTCTAGAGAAATAGTTGAAATTAGGCATATAATTTAACTTACAAGAATGTGTTTTAAATTGTTATTCATAATAAAATATAAGTTGCATATATCCACTATTAAATAAAGTATATTAATTTTGATAGAAAAACTAAACAGCATATTGAAGAAAAGTATATATACCAATTAGGTAAAATAAGACTATAAAAACAAAAGATTGAGATATAAATGATATAGAATAAGATATTAATAGCAGTAATCACTGCATAGTTAATTTTGGGGTAATATTTGTGTAGTTCTGTATTTAATTTTTAAATAATAATTACATGCTGTGTTAGCGATAAGAGAATTTAAATACATAGAAGTACCTATCTACTCTCCAAAGGGCTTCCTTCACCAGAAAAACAGCAGCTGCGGTTCCTCCCGCCCGGACGCAGCTGCTGGCGGCCACTGTGCTCACACTAGCCCTCGCTGCCTGCACAGGAACGGAAACCGTAGCTCCTAGGTGCAGCGTCTGTCTGAAATGCTTGTGATTATTTACCTTGTTAATTCCCAGAAAATAGAAGTTAAGCCCCATATCTTTGCTCTCCCTCGCCTCTGTAGGCAAACGTGTGATGCGTAGTCATTTTTATTTTTAATTTAATTTTGTTTTGTCTTCTTATTGAATATTTTTATTGTGAAATGTCAGATAAAATTGAGTAAAATTATTCACATCTGTTTAAAGGAAAATAATGAAGTTAAAATATATGCATTCATTTCTCACATTAAGAAATAGTTCCTTTGAACCCCAGTGGGCGGCACTCCTGGGAACCCCGTGACTGATGTTCGCCCCAATCGGAACTGCCGGTCACACCCACAGCAACAGCTCGTCTGTGGGACTGTGTCCGCCGCACTCCCACGGGTGTAGGATGAAGACTGCCGGTTGTTCCAAACCCTTGCACACCTGGTGTTGATAGATTTTAACTTAATTTTAATTATTATTAAATTGCTGAATGTGAAATTGAACTTTATTATGGATTTAAAGTTCTTTTCACTGATATGCACGAGGTTGAGTTTCTTTACGTAGGTTTACGACTTTTCATTTTTTCTTTTGTGAAATACCTGTTGATGTTTCAGCCTCTTCTATTTATTTGATCATTGATTTCATTCATCTATAGATATCATTTATGTATTCTGAATAAAAATCCTGTGTTATAGGCATTATTCTGGCAATGTGTGGCTTATATTTTTACGCTATGATCCAGCAAACTCAGTTTTGGAGATATATCCAAAAGAACGGAAATCAGCATCTTGAAGAGATAGTGGCATTCCTATGTTTATTACAGCACTGTTCACAAAGCTAAGATGTGGAAGCGACCTAAATGTCCTTCGACAGATGAATGGATAAAGGAAATGCACTACATACATGCCATGGAATACCGTGTAGCCTTTAGAGAGCAGGAAGTGCTGTAATATACAAGAACAAGGATGACCCAAGGACACTATGCTACGTGAAATACGCCAGTCACAGAAAAACAGATGCTGCGTGATTCCACTTATATGAGGGTGCCTAAAACGGATTGATAGAATCAAAGACTGAAATGGTGGTAACCAAGGGCTGGGGGCAGGTAACAAGGGGGATTATAGGCCCAAGGGGATATGTTTCAGTTCAGCAGGATAAGTAAGCCCTGATAATCTGTTGCACACCATGTATCTATGGCCAACAGTAAGGTACTGTACATTTAAAAATTTGGGCGAGTAGATCTCATGTTAACTATTCCAGTCACAGTAAAATAAAGTAGTGATGTTTTACATTTGTCATATTTCATTTACATTTGATTTTCCAATGAAAGATCCACTGGACCCCAGTGCCAGTGATGATGATGGTAACAACAGCAAACATTTGAGTGGGAGCTAGATATGAAGCTCAGTGCTAGGTTTCTCGAATGTGTTTTTCCGCTGATAATAGCTTATGCTACTGCTGCTGGTATTATTCCAAGAGGACACCAAGGGTTAGAGTTAGGAAGTGCTCCTTCCGGGGGCAGGAAGGTAAGACGTGGCAGAGCTGGGACTCAACCCCAGGTCTGCACGATCCCCATGGGAGTCGGGGCAAGGTCAGATCAGATCTGCAAAGGCCTCTTCCTTTCCATGGCAAGCTCTTTGCTTTCTCTTGTTTGTCTCTAAACCCACTGGTTTGTTTTCCACAACGTCATTGAAAACATTAGGTTGATAGTGGTCCAAAAAGGCTGAAAGCCACCCCCATCAGTGAGAGGAGAATTAACGTCTTGTTAACAAATGAAATTCTAGCTAAACTTAGACACCAAATTTGCGCTTTTAAATTTACAGTAGTTTCATTTGATAAGCAGGTGAAGTGTAACTACAGGGAAAAATAATTATTTCTTATCCTCTTCGCTTAAAGGAGTGGATAGTTTGCCATTTACTATTCTTGTATGAAGAAGATGCCCTGGGGTACCAGGGGAGGCTCACCAGGACTTGGTTGATTAGTTTCTTATCTTCTGAGGCTGACGTTTTGATCCTCTGAGGCCTATAAAGTGATTTAGCTGCACAAGTTGTAGAGAGATTCAGTTGTCCTGAGGAAGTGTACTGGTGTTTGTTGGTAACTTCTAATGCATTTTCAAAACCAAGAAATGATAGAATTTTAGAGCTGGTCTATTTGATCTAGGGCAGAATCTAGTTCTATTTCCTTGATTTCACAATAGAAAATTGTAAAAATGCATTCCAAGGCAATTAAATGACCAGCTCAAGGTTTCACATCCAGCCAGACCAGATGGGAGAGAACCAGTATAGTTCTCTTCTCACTGTGAATTCACACATGAATATTGACTTGTTTGTATAAGGTGCAAATAGTGCTTTTCTGTGTAAGCATCTGTTAGTCCTGGGAAATGATTCTTTAGTGACTAGCACAACATTTCACAGCCAGCTCGACTCTATGAAACCATGATAATTAGAGACTTCTCCAACTAGGCTACTACAATTTAACCATTACACACTTGTGGGGCAGGAATTATACCATGGATTTCAATCTGTGTGCATTCATACCTTATTAGTACTTACATATAGAAATCATTTTGTTGTTATGGAATTAGTCCTAAGAAATAATTCTAAAATAAAAAAATTGGCCTATGTATATACATTTGAAAGCAAAATTTAAAAAAAAAAGGAAAACAGTGCTTCAAGTTGTATAACTGAAGAATCAGAGTTGAGGTGAGAAGAGCATGAAAAATAACACGAAGGTCTGGCCGTCAGTGTGTGTGGTCAGCAAGAAGACTCAGGCACTCAGACTGGACTATGCAACATGCCATAGAGATATGTAATGAGGCCAACACGTTTCCTGAAAACTTGTCTGGCAAAACGTTGCCCTGTTTACAGTATTTCTCTGCATGCTAAGGTATTGCTCTGGCACATTCAGTGTGGACAAAGAGCCTGTTGTTAATGCACAAAGTTCCCCCTCCCCTTTTCATGTCATCTGATACTTCATGGCCACGAGTGATCTGAAGCTGTCTGGGTGCTCAGGCACAAAAATGGAAGGAGGCAGTTAGGACGTTTGCACTCCGACTCTTAGGTGGGAAAACCATAAGCTCTGGTTGTTTTTTTGAAGCTGTGTATGGATGAGGATCTGTGGTGTGCTCATTTTTCCTTGGCCCCGTTCCCACATCCTAAGCCAGATCTTGCCGCTAGGGATAGGCATGTGCTTCTTTGACTCCTGAGACCTGCACTTGGGTGGGAGCTCATTTGTGGATCACGGATACAGAGTCTTTGTTTTTGTCCTCTGGCCATGGGAGCTGTGGAGAAGCATGTTCATCCTGGAGCTGCTTGGATTAAAATAAGAGGCCAGCACTTAAAGGTACTCATGTGGCACAAACTCAGAACTCCTGGACCGACTGTCTGCAGAGATAGTCACAGACATTTCTCCGGGCCCTGTTCAGGCACGCCTGCCTTCCACCGGAGGGTCAGGTGTCTGTTTTGCCCTTTGAACTTAAGCCAGCCTTGTGATTTACTTTGATCAATAGAATGTGGCAGAAGGGATGTTCTTGACTTTTGAGCTCAGACCTGTAGAGACCTTGTAGATTCCTTTTGGTCTCTGTGGGAAACCGGCTGAGCATTCCTAAACTAAGCTCCTAAATCCATACCACAAAATTATATATATATGATTTTTATTTTTTTTAAAGATTTTATTAATTTACTTTTTCCAGAGAGGGGGAGGGAGGGAGAATGAGAAAAAGAGATCCATCAATGTGTGGTTGCCTCTCATGTACCCCCTATTGGAGACCTGGCCTGAAACTCAGTATGTGCCCTGACTGGGAATCAAACCCATGACTCTTTGGTTCATAGGCCAGTGCTCAATCCACTGAGTCACACCAGCCAGGACATGTGTATGATTTTTAAAAAATTATTCCTAATCTGCTCATTCATGTTGCTCTCTGGCTGGTCTGAGCTGTAACCTGCAGTGCTCTGCCGTTCGCCCCCCTTTCATGGCTAATCAGTCGCTGTGTTTTTACAGCTCTCCCTGGAATGTGTCCCTCGGGCCTGTCTCTTCCTTTTTTCTGATTTAATCTGAGGCTGTCAGTATCTATCACCCAAGCTCAACCTATGATCTCCTACATTGCTTCCTTGTCTTTATTCCTTATTTCAATTAAACGGATTTTTCCAAAATGCAGATAAGATCATGGAACTTCCTACCTCAAGTCATTAAATGGCTCCATTAACTACATCATAGCTTTCTACTTGGTGCACTGGGCTCAGGGGCATGTGTGCACAGCAGGGAGTCTGTCTCACTGCGTGCTCTCCCTGAGAAAACAGTGTGTGTATAACAAATACACACACCCCTACCTATAGGCGTGTGTGCATGGATATGTATATACATAAGTTTAGTACATCTTACTGATATAAAGAATGCACAGCATACAATTTACAAATAATAAAAATGGGCAATACTCTTTCTCGTGAATCCAGTATAGCCAGTTGATTCTAATAGACTACTTTTGTTGATTTTTGCTGGACTGTTGGACCTGGAGCCGAACTACTGTTGCAGTTGTTAACCACCATCGTTCTGACATGAATGTTGATATTTTCATTTACGTTAATGACTCAGATGAACACAAACAATGATGACATACGGTGGAACTTCACTCATTAGGGACAGAACTTTGTTGCTGAATCGGATAATAGTTTTCTAGTACTGGAAGTATAATACATTTTGCTTATGCTCTGTATGATACACCAGCTACAGCTTTGACATATTTTAAGTGTAATCTGCATTATTTATATATTCTTTGTCACTTTCTTGAGCCCAGATGATCAACAAAACAGTAAATAAAAACTTGATTTGTAGTGTTAGCTTGTTTTTTTCTGTTGCAAATACTCCCATATGGCCAATTTCAAGCCACCAACATAATGCCACTCTATTTATTACCTTTGTTTTTTAAAATAATTTATTTGATTGTAAATTTATGTAAGGTGGTACTTAATAATAGCTATACTTATCACCCAGCTTGCAAAGGTCCCCAGATTTAAACAATTGGCAAAGTTCCCCAGATTTGAACGATTGGATTATTAGCGGGCTCCAGCACTCAGCTTGGTGTACTCAAGACCTTGATCTGCTCGCTGTGGAGGAAGCACGTGGGGCTGGGGCCTCAGTCCCAGCTGAGTTCTTGGCCCTGCCCCTCACGTGGAGACCTCCCACCAGTCTCCCACTCCCTCAATGGAGTTTCAGTGGAGCTACTATCCCTCGTCCATGCAAACAGATGGCTTCCTCCTTTATGCCTACCCCAGCCTTTCCCCACCCCAGATATATATATCTGTCACATATACTGTGACTATTTCTCATTCCCTTACTATGCTAACAGTCCTAAGAGTCTGCAGCAAAGAATTGTGGCCCATACTAGCTGTCCAATTTATATGGAAGGTGAGTGGGCTGTAAGCGGTGATGGAAAACAGAACGTTGGAAATTGCCACCAGAATGCAGGGCTCTCCACCATCCTGGACAAACTCACTGGCACTGACATCAGCCAGCAGGAAGAACCAAGGCGCCTTGTTGTCCTCGGGTCGGTGGGATAGTGCTGAAGAAGGACAGAGAGCACGCTGTGGGCACACTCCTCAGGAAAGGGGCAGCCCGCTCCTGAGAAGACCAGAAGGACTTCAAAAGTTCTCTTCCTGAGAATCTGGCAAGATACTACATCATAAACTTTGTTGGAAATTTTAAAGAAACCAAAGTAGGCAGAACAAAATCCTTAGCCTTATGCATAGAAGCTTCTGGTTAGTATTTCCTTAACACACACAGCACCTGAAGGTCCATTAGTGTTATCACCACTTTTGAAAAAGAAATGGAAACACCTGTAGGAAATGGGGCATCTGTGACACTCCAAACGTGGCTCGTGATGTGCTTGGAGTGTAAAAGGAAAACTGTAAAGGCTGAATTCTGTCTAGCTTGCCACCTTCCGACTTTCCGCAGAGCTCATTACCTCTCTCACTTCCCATGCTGTAGGTGGGAAAACACGAAACCCAGGAAGGCAGATGACAGAGGTCTGGAACGAAGCTGGTTCCTTGTCACCTTGGCTGTGTTCCTTCCAAACACACCCCAGTGGGCCGCACCAGGGTAGCCAAAGCTGGTCGCTCACCGAGGTTCTGCATATCCATGGGGAGTCCTTGCCAACAGAGCAGAGGGCTGCCCTTAAAGTTGAATTTAATAACCTGAATGCTGCCCACATGGAAGCCATGGGTTGCCACAGATTCGTAATAATAAAAACAGATACATTGGTTGACTACCTGCTGTACTCAATGCTGATTTTCACTAATTTTGGAGCTCTTGTAAAGCTAATTGATTGCAGCAAATAAAATGTACCAACAGCTTGAATGTTTTCACATCTGAAAATGTTATAATAGAAAATCTTATATCTAACATCTACAGTTCTAGGAATAACCCAAAAGCTCAATGAGGTGAGTTTTCTTACCCAGTATCACAGATGTTGGACGTGGCAGAATTGAAATCAAATGCAGGCCTGATGTCAAATGTATGTTCTTTGCCCTATGTTATTAAGAAAGGTGTGCTTCATGCACTGGACATCAAAGTTCAAGTTTGCACTGTTAATCATATTAGTCGTAAGTCCACAACGCCATCTGTAAGTACGGAAGGTCACAATCAGAATGTAAGTGCGTTCAGCACGGGCTGAGATAGAAACATCTGAAATATTTGAGTGTCAATATTCATGCCTACAAATTTGCAGGCACTGACTGAAATGAAGAAAATTCTAGGTCTTATGTCCTGCGATGCATACTCTGTGTAGCGTTACTCACTGACTGAGGACCAGGAAATGCACTAAGGGCTGCTAGCATCCCAATGAGCAAGACAAGCAGAATTCCTGCCATGAAAGAACCAACATTTCAGCTGAAGAAGGCAGATCATAACCACATAAGTGAAAAGGAAACACATAAATGACTATGATCATTACAGACTGAAACTTGTTACAAAGGAAATACCCAGTGTGATGGGCAGAGAATGATTGGAAGGTGACTATAAAAGCCAAACAATTTGGTACTGCTATTTTCCTCAATAGCCGTCTGGGCTTTCGTTTATACAGTACGTCTGAAGTTTTCTAGGAAGGAAAAAAATCACTGGTAGATGCCTGCATCCATCTTCCTGCACAGTCTGAAAGATCTGAGAAAGAATTCTTCCGTCCCCAATTACGCACTGATTGATGTTGCAGGTGCTGGGAGAAAAGGAAGCTAAACTTCACGTAAAACCTTAGTGTCTGTCAGCAACTTTTTATTCTTTATAGGTCATAAACAAATGATTTTTTGTTTCTTTTTTGGAAAAGGAGTCTCCCATGCCTGCCATGGAGACAGGACTGCTGCTGAGGGCCCCCTGGCAGCGTCAGGAAGAGCAGGTGGTGGAGGAGGAAGAGCCCCACACCTGGGCCAGTCCTGGACCCACAGCCGCTCTGCTATGTCCTTAGCAGATTGAACTGCTTTAAAAAAAATTTCTAAGATCAGCTTGTTGTGTCATTTGCCAAATGATTACTGAGGTTCATTCCAGCTCTGACAAGTTCTGACTCTGTGTTCAGATTCGAGTTATATGTATAAATATGTACATGACCTATGTCTGCAGAGACAGGGAGTGAATGTGGAACTGGAGAACAGAACTATCTTTTAAATTCCGGATATTGGTTCAGAAATCTTAAAGACATTGCTCTAAAGTCATTTGGTATAAATATTGCCTTACTAATGAGCAACTTTCTAGCCTTTTTTGGAGAGGAAACTGCAGCCAGGGACGTGAAGGGCTCAGCCCTTGTCCTGGTGTTGGTGGCTGCAGCTCCGACATCAGCTCCAGACCCGACCAGTCCTCCAGCTGCCACCGCGGCTGTCCCTCACAATGACCCTGCTCACGTCCCTTTGCATACGAATATTTTCATCTGACCCAGCCATGTTCTGTTTCTGACCTCATTGCTTTTTGTCTTTACTGTTCATTGTAAATTAATCACTTATTGAAATTTTGGAGATAGAATTCCGCCAATATCATAGCGAGCTGTTCTTATTCCAGACCACTGGGCCATATCTGCAAGTCACTGCCCGTAACAATGGGGAGGGGAATGTGTTGTGACTTAATTTCCCCTTTGTTCTTTCTTGCCCCTTTTGAGCACTGCTCTTAATGATAAAACCAGATCGTCGTACTGTCGTCGAAGCGCTGCCTGCTCTGCTGTCTGCACAGAGTTTCAGATTCCACACCACAGCGAACTTGAGACGTGCAGAAAAGAGTCAAGTTTCACAGTGGTTTTTTGTGTGAAAATGTTCTTTACACCATGCCCATCGAATAGAGAAGCAAAGGAGGAGTTATGATCATGAATACTCTTTTAAAATTCTCTAAATAATCTGGCTACACCCCCCCCCCGCCAATGAAAGCCTATGTCCAGAAAGAAACTTATACACTAATGTTGATAGCAGCATTCTTTATAATAGTCAAAGAGTGGACACAGCCTAGATGCCCATGAAAGGCTGTATGTTTAATTGGATAAACAAATGTGGTGTATCTAGACAATGAAGTATTATTTGGCACTAAAAAGGAATGAAGCACTGACATGTTACAACATGTATGAATCTTGACAACATTATGCTAAGTGAAAAAACCAGTCATAAAACGTTGCCTATTGTGTGGTCGTTTATAGAAAAAGTCCGGAATGTGCAAACCTCTGCGGACAGAAAGCAGATGCGTGGTTACCTGAGACTGGGAGGAAAAAGTGGGAATGACTGCTCTTGGGCACAGGGCTGCTTTTAGGGACAATGAATATCTAAAATTAAGTTGTGGTAATATTTGAATAATTCCATGAATATATTAAAACCACTAAATTTTATACTTTCAATGGGTAAATTTTATGGTATATTAATTTTATCTTGATAAAGTCATTTAAAAAATTTATCTTTCTACATTAGCATCTCTCTACTGGACTTCCAAGAAGTTGAGCTTACTGTTCCCATGCACCAATTTATTTATTTTCAATTTTTTAATTGAATCTTTATTGTAGTTTTTTTACATTGCCTTTTAGTCCCCTTATACCGCCCTACCCCCAGCAATCACCACGCTGTTGTCCACGTCCCTGAGTCCTTTTTCCTTTGGCTCAATGCCTCCACCTCCTCACCTCCCCTGCCCCCACCCACCTTAGCTGTCATCCTGCCCTCCATGCATGAGTCTGTCCCCATTTTCCTTGTTAGTTCAGTTTGTTCGTTAGATTCCACATATGAGTGAAATCATATGGTGTTTGTCTTTCTCTGACTGGCTTATTTCACTCAGCATAATATTCTCCAGGTCCATCCATACTTTTGCAAAGGGTAAAATTGTCTCTTTTTTTATGACCCAGTGGTATTCCATTGTGTAGATGTCCCATAGTGGTTTTATCCACCCATCTACTGTTGGGCACTTGGGCTGCTTCCATATCTCGGCAATTGTAAATAATGCTGCAGTGAACACAGGGGTGCTTATGTTTTTTCAGATTGGTGTTTTGGGTTCCTTCAGATATATTCCCCGAGGTGGGATCTCTGGGTGAAAAGACAGGTCCATTTTTAATTTTTTGAAGTATCTCCACACTGCTGTCTACAGTGGCCTCACCAGTCTCGCACACCAATTTAATTCTTAGAAACTGAGAAGCTAAAAGCGCTTTTATAGATACGAATCAAAGTTTCATAGAGCTTGAAGGAAATTTTGAATTTGTAGTGCAGCAGTCAAATCTCATGCTTGAGCCAGATTACTTAGGTCTAAACCCTGGCTCTGTTAGTTGCAAAATGTGTGAACTAGACAATATGTACTTATTTTCTTTGATTTGTGGATTTCTAGCTTCTAAAAGGGAATAATAGTACCTAGCTTATAGGTAAATTAATTACAATTTCGGGCCATTTTAGCTAATGTTATATAGTTCAAATTGTTGAATAATTGATAGTTATAAGATATAGCCGAAATCCCTCATTTTACAAAGGTAGTGCTACCGGTGTGATGTTTAGGCAAGTTGTGTAAATTTGCACAAAATCTCCTAGTAAAATAAAACAAGCTATTGTGGAGCTCAGTACTTTCGACTGCTGTATAAGATATCACTTCTTTGTTTTCATTGATTAAATAAAATTTGGATATCCTTTTTTCCTCTCAAAAAACTACTTTTTAATCGTTGAATAAAATATTGTTTACATCAAAATAAGTTAAACAACTTTGTCTCCCTAGGTTTACCAGCCGCTCGTGAAAGGGGCAGTGGGGGGCAGTTGGAGCATCTGCGCTGCACTCACGCAACGGTCGTTCGAACAGACGGAAAGTGAAAATAAATTATGTATTTAATTCAGCTGAAATTCTACAGATCACCCCAGAAAACGTTCATGAGCTTTGAAGACACATGTGAGGTGACCTTCAGTTTTAAGGAAATTTATTCAATTAACCATTTCCATCCAGTTAAATCGAATGGGAACAATTCAAAAGAATTGTAATCTGTAGTTGAAATTCTAGATTTTTCTAAATAGAATATGATTTAGAAATGTGACACATGTAAATATAAAGTGATTCGGTTTTTAAATGAAATACTTTCTGCTGTTTCCTGTTTCATGCTTTTGATTCCTAGGTAAGCTTTAAACTGATTCGGGAAAGTAGTTACAAAATTGTTTTTACTTGATTTGCTGACCTGGGAGACAGGAAGCAAAAAACAGAGGGCTGAGAGACAGAGAGAAAGATGACAAAAACATAGTAATTTCCCTCTTGTTGTTGGCTGTTTTGATCTTCCTACAACCCTATTTTTCTCTCACAGAGCAGATATACCACAATGGCCTCTGAACTGGAATGCAAAGCATTTTAGCCTAAAAGCAATTTATCTAACTAGACTTTACAATTACAACGTCACTTTGAAATGTAAACCAAAAGGCTTTTCAAACATCACTTTTCCTACACGGAAATAAAAGGGATGAGAGCAGACTACAAACTTTGACATTTGACTGCATTTATAACCCTGACGCACTGGCTAAACATTTTGTTAATGGTGAGCTCCAGTTTAAATAAATGACAAAGGTATGTCCCAGACTTGGGTTTTTCTTAACTTAAACTCTATTTACATTTAATTCGTTACATTTCTCTCTTTCACATCATGTTCCAAAAAGAAAATATTTAATTAACTCCCAAATTAATAATTCCAATGAGCAGAGCTCTAAACTTTGCAGCTCAAATATAGAAGGAGTAAAAGTTCAATTAAATCAGTAGCTGAGGTCTGTATTTTATTTGTTCCTCTTCCTTCCTTATTTGGTGCTCAGAGAATTTAAAAAAACATTCAACCAGCTCTTCTTTTTTTTGAATGAGACCTTAACTAAAGCAATCATTTCCACCTATTAGTTCAGTTCCACTTGTATTATTAAACTGCATCCTATGAGAGGGCGACATTAGAACCATTGTACACAGACTGTTCAAAGACTTTTTGAAACACACTCACCGCTGTCTGAAAACCCTTCTCAGGAGAACATGCACACACGGAACGAACACTGGGATTAAGCAGTTACAGGAGGTATCTGAAGGGCACTATGAGAATATCTGGGAAGGAGAAGCAATTATTAGTTCAGAAAATTTTTTAAATAAATTTTCAATTTTTGTATTATTTTTAAAGATTTTATTTATTTACTTTTAGAGAGGGGTAAGGGAGGGAGAAAGAGAGGGAGAGAGACATCAACGTGTGGTCATTTATTGTACACCCCCCACTGGGGATCTGGTCTGTGCAACCCAGGCATGTGCCCTGACTGGGAAGTGAACCAGCAACCCTTTGGTTCACAGGCCGGTGCTCAATCCATTGAGCCACACCAGCCAGGGAGCTATGAATTTTTTAAAGATGATTTATTTATTTATTTTTAGAGCAAGGGGAAGGGAGGGAAAAAGAGAGGGAGAGAAACATGATGTGAGAAACATCATTGGTTGCCTCTCCATGTGCCTGACTGGGACTTGAACCTGCAACCCAGGCAAGTGTTCTGAGCAGAAATTGAACAGGTGACCACTCACTTTGCGGAGGACACCCAATGCACTGAGCCACAGGTCAGGGGCTTTTTAAAAATTAAAAAATATATGTTTATTGATTTTTAAGGGAGGGAGGGAGATAGAGAAGATAGAGATGAGAGAGAGAGAGAGGCAGAGAGAGAAGAGAGAAACACTGATGTGAGAATCAGCAATTCGTTGCCTCCCATTCATGCTCAGTCAGGAATTGAACCTGCAGCCTAGGTGTGTGTCTTGGCCAGGAACCCAATCTGCAGTTTTTTGGTGCATGGGAGATCCTCCAACCTGTGCAGCCACCTGGCCAGGGCACTTTGGGAAATCCTGTCAGTCTTTTTTTTAGGGAATGCCTGGTATGCTGGCTTTTAAAGAAGGGTGGTCAGGGCTGGACAAGAACTATGGGGGATAAGAAAGTGCAGAAAGAGCTGTGAGAATAACTTAAAGCAGGGAGCATCCTGAGGACAAAAAGTGGATTTGGTCCGGAGCTCTTCATTCTCCTACCATCCGGTTTTTCCTCTCCTTTTCCACATCCTCCTGCAGTGAGTGGTGAGGCAGCCATACGGCATTCTGCACCCCTCCCCCAGTATCTGTGCTCATGGTTCACAGAAAGAGGTTGTGTGGGGGCCGCACGAATCTGAAGCTCTTGGCATTGTGCAGGTTTTTTGGGGTGACAATGAGAATATGTTCAGTTGCTCTGTTTCTCCTCAATGTTCTCCGAGTTCTTTGGCCAAAGTTGGGGCCTGGGACTGGTTTTGCCTCCAGCAAACAGCTCGAAGACAAGGCTCGGGCAGTGAGTGACACAGCTTGTTTTCACAGCCCGGTTGTCTTACAGAACCTGTTCTGCAGGCTTCCCCATCTCAGTTTTATGAATAAGTGCATTGGAAAAACATAAATCAATTCTGTAACATTTGTTTTTTTAAATTCTGCCAAGAATAATGGGATCTTTCTCCCTTCTAGGGGAGAAATAGAGCAAAGAAGATATTCATCACACAGTTTGAATGAAAGATGATTGGTAGGTTAATTAATTTCCTTTCACAAAGAAATTTGGACTTTGTTGTTAGACTATTCTATTTGGAACGAGATTTGCACAAGTCACTGAACCATTGATTTGACTATAAAAGTTATTTTAAAATAACTTTTCATTTTTATGTTGTTGATTCAATATTGTTAGGACAAGAAATAAACTATATACTTCATCACTTGTACTGTGAAGTTTGTATAAAAAGAATACATCAAAGGTACACATGCAGCATTAAGAAAATAGACCCTGCAAACTCCCTTTCTCCCTGTGAAAATTTTCAACACGTTCCTTTTAGTCAGATCACCCTACAAGCATCAACTTTAAGTGTTAATAGATGTATAGATCATGTTAAATTTGGGATAAGTGCATATGTTTATTGTATGTTCACATACACCTCTGCATCAGTGAGTTTTTCCACCTGGGCTCTATGTATAAGGGAACACTTAGCCTGACCGGTTTGGCTCAGTTGGTTGGTTGGGTATCAAGCTGCAAAGTGAAAGGTCGCCAGTTCAATTCCTGGTCAGGGCACATGCCTGGATTGTGAGTTTGGTCCCTGGTAGGAGAGGCAACTGACTGATGTTTCTCTCTTATATCGATGTTTTTCTCCCTCTCCTTCTCCTTTCCTTTTCTTCTCTCGAAGAAAAATAAACTCTTTTTTTTTAAAAGAAAACACTTAGAATTCATTGCTTTGTTGTTAATTTTCCCATTTCTGCTGTGTCAGGAGGTCTCACAGGACCTTCATGAGAGGGAGGCACTCGGTAAGTGTTGGTCGCTAGCAGCGCTGTAACATGAGACACCTCACAGTAACGGATGGACTTTCAAGAAGTCCTCACAAGCCTATTTCACTGTCTTACATGCAAGTACCACGTGGGCTGACAACATTACCATTGCATTATCTTGGACAAGAATGTTTCGTGCTCACTTTTTAATCTCTTCTGTAAATGATCTAGAGTTCTTCCATGAAGTTTCCCAACACTGGCTAGTAAAGTCCATTCCATCTTCCCACCTACAGCGCAACATCGGTCATTGTGATATTTAGACAAAATACTGCACATTTTCGAATATATACTTCAGCTTCGACAACTATCCTCCAAAAGTCTACCAAGTTTTATCTCTAGCCCCACCAACTTCACAACCATCCCAGCTGGTTTGGATGGAAATCGCCATTTGCATAGACTATTCCTGGTTTTAGCACTGAAAGCTCCAATTTTCAAGAAACCTCTCAATCCTGTGCAAACCAGTATACTTGGTCCCCATAGGTATTCTGTCACTTCTCTAAATACTTAAAAGGAGGTATGCCTTAAAGATAAGGAATCTTTTCTTTTTAAAGCAATATCATCAGCACACCTAAAAGTCCTCACCTTCATCAAATACACCATCAGTGTTTCCTTTTTCTAATTGTCATATATTTTTAAACAACTTGTTTTTCAGATTAGGGTCCAACTGCGGTGCACAAGTTGTGATTGGCTGATATGTTTCTGAAACTATTTTAGTTGTATTATTTTGTTTTGTTTTTGGTCTATGGAGCCTCCCCCTCCCACCCCCTTCCCTCCTTCCTTCCCATCCTCGTTATTGAAAAAAGAGTTGTTTGTCTTGGACGTTACTCTCAGGCTGCATTTCGCTGATTGTGTTCTCACGGTGCAGTTTAAGGAGTCCCACTGACCCTTATTTATCTTGTAAATTTCTAATTAAATGTAGAGTCTTGGCCACGTTCAAGTTGTGGTTGGTAGGAAGAGGACAGGACTGCACATGGTGTGTGCTTCCATTGTCCATCCGCAGGGACATCCATGTCTGTCTGACTGCAGGCACCAGCTAATATTGCTGGGACTCACAGGGGGTCTTAGGTATTTAGTTCTGGCAGTTCAACAGAAAGATATTTCACGTGTACTTGAAAACGACCTAGACCCTGCATAATTACCGTTCATTCCATCTACTATTCCCCATTTCTAACTGGAATCCAAAGATGGAAATTGTCTCATTTTGTTTCCATGTAGTTCTAACTCAGGTGTACGAAAGTAATCCTTTTTCTTAAGTGTATTATCACTTTAAAATGGAATTCTTAAGGCTAAAAACACCCGCTCACATACAAAGTTACACTAGTGTAGAGAGAGCTGAAAAAAGGCATTTCAGAACAAGGCCTTGCATTTGTGCCCCTTTGAATAACACCTCATAAACAGTCCTTCAGGGGACTTGTTTATTTATTTATAGGAATATTTTATTTACTAGTGATGTTAATCACTTTGGTATATTGTAAGCATTACAAATATTTTTCCTGGTGTTTATTGTTTTATTTCTTTAAGGTGATTTGGGCTTTTAGAAGTTTTCAATTTGGATATTGCTATCAATATTATTCTATTTTTCAATTTTTTATTTTTTTATTTTTTCCATCACCAATTATTTCCCCTATATCTTCTTCCACCTCCACTCACCCTCCTCTGCACACCCCCCTGCAATCACCACACAGTTGTCCGTGTCCTTGAGTTCTTTCTTTTTTTTCTTTTTCCCTCAGTCCCTCCAACTCCCACACCCCACCCCCCCCACAAGCCGTCCGCCTGCTCTCTATCTATGGGTCTGTCTCCACTTTGCTCATTAGTGCAGTTTGTTCATTAGCTCCCACATGTGAGTGAAATCATATGGTACTTGGGGACTGGTAATTGTTTAGAGATTGAGGTTTTCTAAATCATGCTTAGTTTCTGTAAGCAAGTTTAATAAATTTAAACAGTGTATTAGTGTATGGAGTAGCACATGGACGAAAATTTTAGTTCCTCTATCCCTCAAGAAATGCTAAAGTACCTGATTCATTAACTTAATGAGGTTACATTAATCATTTGGAGCAAACACCGGCACTAAAGGCAAAGGGCCAAAGGAGGAAATCGCTGATGGCAAGCGGGTTTAATCGTGAGCGCTGCTCACATCTGTGGGTAGTGAGACCTGAAATACGATTCCGCGAATATTTCTCACACTGCATTCATCTGGATGTAGGGAGAAAGGAAACTCTGATTAATTAATAATATCAACCACAGGTTTAAGAGAAGGGAGTGGTGGTACACTTGCCATTTATTTGCTGATCCTTTCCAAAACCAGGTCTTTACCAAGCTTTATCTTAATCATTTAAGTCGGTTTCCAAAAATTACCACCATATGCTAGTGCAGTGAGGAATGTAAGCAAGTATGGCAGTAGCTTTATCATCCTGTATGAATTAACCTTAAAGTACAGCATAAATGCCAGGTGGTACAGCTTGATGCCTTCTAAAATTTTTGATGAGAATTATGTGATACATTGTAGTAATGCTTCGTGGCCATCATAAGTTGAGAGAATTCTTACCTAGGAAATATTCAGGTCATTATATGGGTACATCTTGAAAAAATTAAGTCCACTTCATTATAGTGAACGCATAAAACAAGCCAACAGGAATCTTAATTACTGGGCTATATCTCATGCGAATGTCGAGAAAGCTCCCAAACGAGGTATCATTAAAACTACCAGAGTCAGAATAATCAGACCTCAGAAAAGGTGGGGACTGGCTAGTTTCTCAATATCTGAAGTAAGCCTACGAGCTGTTTCCTCGGGATTGGAAGCCTACCAGTCTCCGTCCTGCTGACATGTATCAGGTGTGCTTTCTGCGTCTTCACGTGTACATCTTCATCGTGGGCTCATGTTCTTCTACCAAGCCAATAATGGCGCTCCTTCCTGTGGAGTCCTTTTAGCCTTGGGCTCACACCTGGATTCTGTTTACCCCTCGGATACCTGCTGGTCTCTTTCTTCTCTCTCTCACTTTCTGTTCCCACTACCAAGCAAATAACCTCTGGCTATTTATTTACAGTTCAGTTTACAAAGAAAGGAAGTTCATAATTCTTGTGCAGCTTTTTCCAGGCTATGGACTGACTGCTCTCGAGTTACAGGTTGGCCATCATGAAATTGTGTTCAGCTGGAGGGACAGCACCCTTACTGTCATGTCGACTAATCCAACAGCAAATTCTGAGGCTCCGTAGGATGTACATTTACCTTTCAGAATACTGAATTCTATTGCGAAATGCGAACAGGTCTATAGTTTTATAAAACACAGATGAAAATTTTACATGTTTAAAGTCTAAATAAATATAGGCAAAGAGCTTGTTAGACATAGGCAGAGCTTATAGAATGTGTTTAATAAATATAAGTGCTTAGTAGTATAATCATATTTTAAAATATATTTTATTGATTGTGTTATTACAGTTGTCCCATTTTCCCCTTCACTCCCCTCCGCCCTGTGCACCCTCTCCCACCCACATTCCCCCCCTTTAGTTCATGTCCATGTGTCATACATATTAAGTCTTTGGCTTCTACATTTCCTATACTATTCTTAACCTCCCTATTTTCTACCTATCATCTATGCTACTTATTCCCTGCACATTTTCCCCCTTTCTCCCCCTTCTGCTCCCCTGTTGATAACCCTCCACGTGAGCTCCATTTCTGTGGTTCTGTTCCTGTTCTAGTTGTTTACTTAGTTTGCTTTTGTTTTTGTTTTAGGTGTGGTTGTTCATAACTGTGAGTTTGTTGTCATTTTACTGTTCATATTTCTTATCTTCTTTTTCTTAAATCTCTTTAACATTTCATATAATAAGGGCTTGGTAATGATGAACTCCTTTAACTTGATCTTATCTGAGAAGCACTTTATCTGCCCTTCCATTCTAAATGTAAGCTTTGCTGGATAGAGCAATCTTGGATGTAGATCCTTGCCTTTCATGACTTGGAATATTTCTTTCCAGCCCCTTCTTGCCTGCAAGGTCTCTTTTGAGAAATCAGCTGACAGTCTTATGGGAACTTCTTTGCAGGTAACTGTCCCTTTTTCTCTTGCTGCTTCTCAGATTCTCTCCTTCTCTTTAATTTTGAGTAATGTAATTATTATGTGCCTTGGTGTGTTCCCCCTTGGGTCCAACTTCTTTGGGGACCCTCTGAGTTTCCTGGACTTCCTGAAAGTCTATTTCCTTTGCCAGATTGGGGAAGTTCTCCTGTAGTATTTGTTCAAATTAGTTTTCAATTTCTTGCTCTTCCTCTTCTCCTTTTTGTAGTCCTATAATTCGGATGTTGGAATATTTAAAGATGTCCTGGAGGTTCCTAAGCCTCTTCTCCTTTTTTTTTTTTTTTGAATTCTTATTTTTTCATTCTGTTGTGGTTGAATGTTTCTTTCTTCCTTTTGGTCCACACCATAGATTAGAGTCCCAGTTTCCTTCCCATCACTATTGTTTCCCTGTACATTTTCCTTTACTTCACCTAGTATATCCTTCATTTTTTCATCTAATTTACAACCATATTCAACCAATTCTGTGAGCATCCTGATTACCAGTGTTTTGAACTGTGTATCTGATAGGTTGGCTATCTCTTCATTGCTTAGTTATTTTTCTGGAGCTTTGATCTGTTCTTTCATTTGGGCTATTTTGTTTTTGTCTTGATGCCCTGTTATGTAGCGAGGGGTAGAGCCTTAGGTGTTCACCAGGGCAGGGCAACCCAGTCACTGTGTTGTGATGCTATATGTGGGGCAGGGTTCCAAGAAGGAACAATGGCACTTGTTCCGCTCTCTGCCAGCTTCCAGTCACTTCCCCCGCTTCCCACAAGCAAATTGGGCCCTTCTGGTGCTGATTCCTGTGTGGGTGGGCTTGTGTACATTCTAGGACCCTGTGGGTCTCTCCAACGGACTCTCCTGTGACATTGGGAGTTTCTCCTGCTGCTGCCTCAACCCCCACAGGTGTTTTCAGTCAGAGATTTGAGGCTTTATTTCCCTGCTGGGACCTTGGGTTGTGGGTCAGTCTTGCCCCCCAGTTGTCACTCCTGGTTTATCTGCGCACAAGTGTGGGATCGCCCAGTCCACCACCTGCCATCTGGCCTCCAGGTGGACCAAACTGTGTGAGTATTTCTTCTTTAACTCCTTGGTTGTTGGACTTTCATGCAGTTGGAATTTCTGTCAGTTCTGGTTCCTTTTTGTTTTTAAATTGTTATTGTCCTTCTTTTGATTATTTGAGGAGGCACTGTGTGTTTATCTCCATCTCCACCTTGGCTGGAAGTCCAGTAGTACTGTAATCTTAAACATCAAAAGGAGTGGACAATGCTCCCTTATAAGAATATATCATATTTTCTTTATCTACTCATCTGCCAATGGACATTTGTGTTGTTTCCAAATCTCGGTGATTGTAAATAATGGTGCAGTAAATATGGGAAGGCAGATCTTAGTCTGGGATCTTGATTTCAATTCCTTTGGATAAGTACCCAGAAGTGGGACCGTGGGGTCATGAGGTAGTTCTGTTTTTCATTTTTGAGGAGCCTCCATCCTGTTGTCCACAGTGGCTGCCCCAGTCTGCATTCCCACCCACAGCACACGAGAGCCGAGTTCTCCACACCCTTGCCAGCCCTTGTCTATTTGCGACAACATAGATGACTCAAAGGACATTGTGCTAAGTGGAATAAGTTGGTCACAGAAGGACCAATACTGCATGACTCCACTTACATGAGGTACCTAAAACCATCAGACTCACAGAAGCAGAGAACAGAACGATAGGGCAGTGGGGCATGGGGAGGTCTTCACTGGGCACAGAGCTCCCGCCCCACAGGATGAATGCAAACTAGATATCTGCATACTACATAGTGTCTATAGTTAGCGATACCATACTCTACGGTTCAAATTGGTTAGGAGGCTAAATCTCAGGCTGTGTTGTTATAAAACAATGACAACAAAAGAAGTATGAGGACACTTTTAAGGGTGATGAATGTGGCCATTACCTTGATTGTGGTGATGGCTTCATGGGCATCTGTCCAAACTCATCACATTGTATGCATTAAGTATGTGCAGCTTGGGTATCAATTATACCTCAGTAAAGACAGAATAACAAAGAAAACAATGAACAAATCAAAAGATACCTAACATTCATGAGCTGTACAAAGCACGTGGTTTTCATGAACACTTCATTTGGTCACCGAGGGCTGCCACACCATCCACCCAAGAACTACAGGTAAAACCCAAGTCTGTTCAGGAAGCTAACTGATACACTACTGCTCTGACCAGGTGCCCTTGTCCCCATGGCTCTGCAATAAAAAAGTTTGTGTCATTGGTCTGGTCTTTCTGTTCTGTGACCTCTGGGATAACCTTCTTGGTACTGTACTTGGAGGCACCTTGGATCAAGGTAATTTCTCTTGTAACATTGGGCTTGCCTGTGACTCATACATAAAGTGTCTTCACTTTAGGTTTATTGCTTAGTGTTAACTAAATGGAGTATCATACTCAGAAGAAATAAAGTAAGAGTCTACTGGAAACCAGAGGGAGAGCATCGGAAAGAAAGGCATTTAATGCTCATCTCTTCATATTCTTTTCCGTATGAACCAGGGAAAAAAACCTTACAACTAGTGGTGTGTAAGCTGTCTGTTCCATCACTAAGTATGATACGGCCTCTCATCAGGATCTCATTCTCTTACTCATTTAAATCGAATCCATCAGCATTTGCACTATCCAAACATTTATACCTCAACAATGTGATTACTCAAATTCGACTGGTGAACCCAACTGTTTTTACCACCCCATTGTTCATAGAACTGTTTTTCCTCGGGTCTCATAGCTTAAAAAAAAAAAACCACATGGATTATCAGCATCTCTCCTTTTTCTAGTATATACTTGCAGTTATCCTTAAAGTTGGAACTGATATTGTAATGACTGCCTGTGGTTTCTATATGTTCCGTATTAGTTTTCTATGGATGCTGTAACAGATGACCGCCAAGTTGGTGGTGTATAACAACATATTTATCGTAGAGTTAGGTCAGCTAGAAGTCCTACACAGGCCTTGCTGGGCCACATCACAGTCTCTGCAGGGTCGTGTTCTTTTCTGGATGAGGCATGGGCTCTGGGGCAGGTCCGAGCTTGGGCTGCGGAATCCAGTCGGCCTTCATGGCGCTGGAGGCGTCGGGTGGGAAAGAGGCTGTCTAGAGTTTATGGAAAGCTCCACTGGCAGAATCTCAATGAAGACCTGTGTGGCTGTGGAGTATAGTCATGCCATCTGCAATGGGCACTACACATCTTTTGAGAAATAACTGCTGCATGTTAGTGGGTCTTTTTGGAGATAGAGGCCCTGATGATGGGACATTGAGAAGTACTCTGGGGTAAGCTAGCGCATACCCAAACACGAGGTGTCACTATAGAACTGTGAAGCCGCTGGGATGCCGAGGGTACCCATAGCAGCACCAAACTTAAAACCCAGACTGATATTCGACTAGATTAACACCAACCCCCACAAGAAAGGTGCAGAAGTGAAAAAGGTATGCTCATCTTCAAACATAAGGTAAGTTTGCTTCCGAATCTTACATGTCTGGCCTCCAACAAAAATTACAAGGCTTTTGAAAAGTCAAGAGTAAGTACAGTCTGAAGATGGAAAGTAATTATCAGAACCAGCTTCAGATACGAGCTAGATGCTGGGACTGATGCGGAATTTAAAATAAGTAGGAATAGCAGGTCAAAGGCTCTAATAGAAAACTCAGATGACATGCAAGCATAGATGGGTAACTTCAGCACGGGGCAGGACACTATAGGAAAGAATCAAATCAAATGGACATACTAGAAATCAAAAACACAGTAACAGAAATGACGATGCTTTCTTTTTACTTCATTTCTAGAGCTCTGAAAACAAAATGCACTTGTGATTCAGCTCCTTGTCTTATACTTCTGCCAGCACCAGGACTCAGACTGACTTGACCTCTCAAGTGCTTTAAACTCCCTTGTATCTCTTTTGGATTGCTCGAGTAATGAAATGAATAAAAACAAGCACACGCAATAGACAGTTATTTGTGAGTGTAAATGTTTCTTTAAATGGATTGTATTAGATTTAATAAAAACAATTGAATTAACTTCCACATTAAAGCCTCTCCTTTTCAAAGGATTAATTTAGGTGCAAAGATGAGAAAGACCTTTGGGTCTGAAAGAATGCTACTTATTCTAGCAATTTCTGCGCATCAGACAAGCATGCAACCTTTCAGGCAGCAACCATTTTTTATTTCAACTTAGACTAAACTTCCCAGGGAGTTCCACTAAATTGAATTGTTCTATGGAAACACAACACTGTGTATGATGTAAAACAGCCCCCGAAATTCACTAAATTGCTTTTTCATTAAGCTGTATTTTTAAAAGTAGAAATGATCAGTTTAACATTTCTCCTTAGCATAACACACCTAAAGCAAGATCAAGAAAATCTTGACTGACAATACAATTAGTGTTCTGTTGCCTCGTGCTATTAAAAAATAATCATCCAAATTCTCCCCACATGTACTGCTGTTAATAGTACTGTGTACTGCTTGTGGAGTGCTGACAGTGAGCAGACACAGCCTCCAGCCCAGGGGCTTACGGGGACGTAGCAGCCAAGGAAATCTGAATAACTACGCCGGTAGGTGTGAGGCTTTGGAGCTCATGTCCATCTGTACCTCTCTCTTCCTCTTCATTTCTCTTGAGAAACCCTGTACATAAAATAAATATATTACTGGAATACTTTTGCAGGTTTCTTGTAGTTTACATTAAACAAGTCACGTGTTAATTCATAACATATAAATATATATCATTTAAGTGGAGGATGTTTCATGTATTAATAATCACTTGAGAATACTGTAAGTCCATGAAAGCTTTTCACAGAGGATTTGAGATTAAATCCATAAATATCTGTAATCTAATAAAATATATTTTTTAAAATTTCAGTTCTAGCTCATTTGCTTTTTATTAAAGTCCAAGGTACCATTACGTGGTTTGGTATTCCATAAAGGAAAACCTGGTCAAACGAAGTACTATGTTATCATCAGTATTTCCAGGTGGTTGTTTATAATCAAGGAGCAATGTCAGTAAACCCACGGAAAGCCCATCCCTGGGGTTTATACTTTGCCAAGGCCCGTTCCTCTGGCGTGGAGATTCCCAGGTCACTTAAAGCTGTCTAAGGTCCTGAATGACCCAAGGGTAGATTTCTTCGTGAGGTCCTGCTTTGCCCTTAACATCTTCTAGGATGTGAACAGCACTAGCAAGATCATTTAACCGTCTGCGTGCCTGCAAAGCAGCATCAGGGATTCGAGATTCTAGAGCCAGATCATAACCAACAAGGGTGTTCATTCCTTTACGCAGTTCCCAGGCATCATTATCTGGCTGATTGAAGTATGTTGCCCGGCGAGCATGAGATTCCTCATCTGTCTCAGGTGGCCTGTGGGAGTAGCCGTGAGCTGACGGACAGTGGCGGCAGGACCCTGGGGCGAGACGCGGTGCAGAAGGCCTCAAGACTGGCCCCGCTACAGAACAGTGGCAGCGAAGCTGGTTGTCTAATAAAAATATTTTAATTACTGAAATTCTCTTTTCTCATTTTCAGAGAAGGAAAGCTATTTTAGTTTGATAACAAACAAAGCGAAAAAGAAAAAAAGAAGGAAGACCTGTTAACTACACACTATTTATTCACAACTCTTTGATGTCATTGTTTTTTCCAATAGTTTTTCTATATTGTAGTTAAATCTTTATAAGTGAATTTTGTTCTAAAGCAAGATTTCCTTACGAAATTTAAAAAAAGCTTTTGAAGTAATCTCAAATATAAATATATTTTATATATATACATTAAGTCTTTTATTTAGGCATATAAATAGAGCATAGCATTTCATATTGAATATTTGGAAATCACGAGTTTCATGTGATGTGAATTAACTGTTTAGACCAACAGAAATACATTGTTTCCTTCACAGACGAGAACGACACCATTTTCATTAAGCATTTTAAAACAAAAATCAAGATCTCGCACATCTATGGGTGCTTTGGAGATGAAAAACCAGTGTATAACCCATCTTGAAGTTTTATAAGAGTTTATTTATCCTGAGATAACATTTGAAAGACTTTTCAGAAACAGGAAGACATATGTTTCTGGTTCTAATTTAAATAGTCATATGATATGTGACCTTAATGTAGCAAGAGGTATTCTGGCCAGGGTAGTTTCTCCTATGGATCAAGTGTATTTTTGTTAAATTGTAAAAATTTAAAACAAATGTCTCCCAAGCTGAAAAAAAAACCTCAAGGGCATCATCAGTCATAGGTTTAAAACACATGCCCAAATAATTAACAGCTAAATCATAGTAGAAAAAAAATAAGAGCTTTTCCTGAACAATTTGTGGCAGTATTTAAAGTCTTCTCTTAGAATGCAATTGTTCTAGAATGACCGATTTTCTCTGTATGCTTTCCCTCAATAAACATTAATGACTCAATTATGTAAAAGTAGAAATAAAGCAAAACAGAGGAGCATCGAGCACTTTGAATGTGATGCTTTTCCCTTAAATGTTCTTTAGTCGGTCCTTAAAAAGTTGCAGAGAATTAAAGGACACACACACACACAAAAACATTCCGAGGAGTTTTTCTCTGTGCGGCTCTGGTACACCTAGCATTCATTCACATTCCTACGACATACATAGTTCGACAGTTCGCTGCGTGCTCTGCCGCCCCTTTGTGCATATTCATACAAGAACACACAAACACTGTCGATCGGAGAGACTACTATGCATGTTGTGTTATGACTGACTTAAAACATTTTTACAGTGCGGACTATAGTGTGTTCCTTTTCACAGATCAGTAGAAGGTCGGTGCTTTTGAAAAGTAATTGAGACTATGCCATAGGAAGGTGTGCTGTGAATTATTCAATCACTTGCCCAGCCACAGGCACTGAGGCTTTCCTGCACCTGAGTCTCACTTCAGCCAGTGGTGACAGACGTCCCTGGGTGGCAGCCCTGGGTTCCTCGGCTGCTCTCTCCCTGAGATACAGGGTCCCGGCAGAAGTAACGCCTGCTCGAGTGTGGTCGGTAGGGAAATAGTACGGGTGTAACAATTTCTAGTTTGAATTTGAACATTCCACCTAAAATGTCATAGGGTGTGCTGGAGTGTGATGTTGTTTGTTTCAGAATTACATGCTTGTGATTTTGTAATAAAATATTTTGTAGTGAAAAGGGGTGTTATTTGTGCTGGACCCTGTAGATTTCTTTGAGGGGGTGTTGATGGTCAACCGAATGTGCTGCTTTCATTTTGCCCAAGATGCCGAATTTCACTTCCAAAGAGGGCTTAGCACACACGCGCAGAGGTGAGGCTAAGGCTGTTTCTGCCGCTCACACTTCACTTGCTCGCTCTTATCACTCTTTTTATTTGGGGGTGTGTGTGCAAAAAAAGTCCTAACAGGATCTTTTTATAATAATCTGCATTACTCTCCCTAGTGGCGAAGGTGAGCAACTCTTTCATGTGACTGTTTCGCATTTGAATTTCCTCTTCTCTCAATGACTGACTCTGTTACCCATTTTCCTTTCTGACGGCTGGTCTTCTCTTAAAAGTAATTTATAAGGACTCTTTTTATGTTAGAGACATTAACCCTTTGTCTATGTGTTTTTGACTTTTTAAAATATATTTTGTACTATACACTATTTTAAAAAGACAAAGTCAAATATCTTTTCCTTTATGACTTTTAGCATTTCTATATTATTTCAAAAGGCTTACTTAACCAAAGTGTATTCAAATGTTCCCCTGTAATGTTCGCTATTTTTCCAAATAATTCCCTATTTTCGCCTATATTATTTTCCAAATAATTCCCTACTTTTGCTGCTGCCGTATTAGAGAACCCGCAGAGTTAGAGGCCTGGTCAGCTCTGACGGGCCTCACTCACTAGTGATGGGAATGCGGAGGCAAAGGCTGGCTGATGTCCTCAGAGAGGGCCGGTTTGCACAGGCCAGGACTGAGCCCCTCTTTCACGGGGGGCGGGGGGGGTGGTGGTGTGGAGCAGCATTCACATGGGACACAAATGTCTTCCACTCTAGGAAGTCCTTGACTTCCACTTCCAGAAGCTCATGCACATCATTCTCAGGCAGGCGTCTTTCTCCCCAGGCCTTTAGTGACACGCCTTCCTAGATTCTTACCACCTTGGCGAACTGTCGACCACCTTGCCTGATCGCCAGAGAAACTTCACGCCAGGCCTTTATTCAGTGGCGGACAATTCAGCTGCTGTCCTTCAGGACAGCTCCGGAGGGCGGGCTGTCATCTTGCAGCTGTCTGCTTGCGGTCGGTGCCAGCAAATCACACAGAGAAACCTGTGGCCCAGGGCTTAATTTATTCCCTTGGAGTTGTCAGCTGCTCTTAGAAAACTTCCCATGAAAAACAGGTAAGGTCTGTGGGAGCAACTTCAGTGAAAGTAGAATCAGCATGCACATATTTTGGGAGAAGTTGTACGAAAAATGGGGTTTGGGACCTGTGTAGGTGTTACCCTGCTGATGCGAGTTCCAGTCTATGAGATGGTCTCCAGGCAAGTGCGGCTGGTTCCCTTTCTCCCTCCCACTCTCCCTTGCTCCTTCCTTCCTTCCTACCTTGTTCCTCTCCCCCACCTGTGAGCAAATGTTTACTAAACAACGGTTGCGTAGTAGGTATCAGTCCAGAACCTGGGAAGAGAGGTGGACAGGCAGAGCATGCCTCTCTTCCTGGCGGTAGCATTCCAGGATAGTCCTGATTCAAGACGGGCGGCTTGGTTTCCGCGGTTGGCTCCTGCTCCGCTGTCAGTGTTCCGTCTCAGTCATGGCCTAGGAGAATGCCAAGAGCTTTTGTAAAGAAGGGACTAGTAATTTGTAGAAGAGGGCCTGGCAATGCTCCAGAATTTTTAGGGTCTCCATTTTGATTTTCTATCCATATTTGCCACTGCCCCGTACAGGGGTGGGGTAACACACGCTTGCCCGATGCCGCTCTCAGTTCCGCGTTCTGTGGGGAAGAGAGGCAGAGCTGTCCGCACCCCAACGAGACCGGACAGATAAACTCTGCACCACACTCAGTGTGTGTCATCACACGTTGGTGGTCGACTAGTAAGTACATCAGAAAGGTCAACTCACTAGAGGTGTGTGTTTCTCCTAAACTCAAAGAACCCACAAAGTGTTTGTCTTATTGGTGGAGGTGCAAGGTACAGCAAAGCATTTCTTTAGTTTGTAAGGGGGATTCTGATTGCCTCATATCACTGGACTCTCAGAAACTTCACTGAGGTGGTGGGCCTTTAGTCTCCCACTCTTTAATATATGTGCTTTTCCTCAGCACTGGCTACATCATGCTCTCTGTGTTCTATCACTGTTGTTACCAATTTAATGGACAAGCATTATGTCCTTGTGGGAAAAGAAACTTTAATGTCCCTGTGGACTAACTTATGGAAACATTAGAGAGTAGATATCACGCAGGAGGAAGCTGTACTTTGATCTTTTCCAGGTAAAAACAAATTGTTTCCGTTGATTTCCATTTACAGGGATAAAGGGAAAGCTTTGACCAAATCAACAGCCGCTTATTTATTGTCAGAGGCTACATTTATTTGTCTAAGTAAAAAAACACATCTAGAATAGCAGCTTAAATAGATCAAACATACAATACTCATTTATTATTTTCCAGGGCCTGTTATCTGCACGAGTGATTTAAGTAAGAATATATATAAAAGTCACCACTTTGCACCTCCTAAGTCTCTCATAGAGGCATTAATTCCTACAGTTTCACAGTAATTCAGAATTACTTTGATATACAATTTTGGTTCGGAGGGGGAGTTCCAGTGCTTTCCATTCAGTGTCTGTGGTGATAGCTGTTACCCTGCACGTCTGGAAATCCGTGTGGGAGATCAGCCAGTTCCATACAGAAATACTGATCGGTTGCTTCTCACACGCCTCCAACTGGGGATCTGGCCCACAACCTAGGCATGTGCCCTGACCAGGAATCGAATCAATGACCTTTCGGTTTGCAGGATGATGCCTGACCCACTGAGCCACACCAGACAAGGTTCCCTTTATTGTTAAGTGAAATTCCACTACAAAGATACAGAAAACATTGTCATCCACTCACCAGTTGGTGGACATATGGGTTTTTCCAGGTTGGGACTATTACTAATTAAGCTGATGTGAAAGTTCCAGTAGTATTTTGTAGACACATGTCCACAAAATGTATTCATTTCTCTTGGTAAAAATATCTAGGAAATGGGTTATTGGTTGTATTAAAAAATGTAAGAAGCTGTCATTTTTCTTTCTCAAAGTGGCTGTGTTTTGTGTTCACATCAGAAATGCATGAGAATTCCAGTTGTTCCATGTCCTAGCAAACATTTAGTGCAGTAGATATTTGAAATTTCCTCACCCTAATGGGTTTGTAGCATTATCTACCTGTGGTTTTAATTTGCACTTAATGTTTATTTCTCTAGTTACTAATAACATTGGATATCCATATGTAAAAATGCAAACCTTTACCTTATCTCACCTCATCTACCCAAATTAAGCCAAAATGGATCAGAGACCTACGTGGAAGAGGAAAAACTTTTAAAGCTTCTAGAAGAAAATTTAAGAGAAAAGCATTTGATCTTGTGTTATGCCAGAATTTCTTAAATAGCAAATAAAAAGGACAAACTGTATAGAATAAGTGTAAACATTAGACTTTAAATTAATAAGTTAGAAAAATTAAAAAGTTTGCCTTTCATAGGACATTGTTTAATAAATAACAATGCAAGCCACAGACTAGAAAAAACTTAAAGTTGACAAAATATACATCTGCTAAAGCATTCTCTATCTCTCTCTCCTGGTTTTTATATATTTTCATAAGAAATTTGCTGTCATTATTATCTTTGTTTCTTCACATAATGCATCTTTTTTACTCTGGCTGCTTTTTAGATTTTTAAAAAAATTTCTCTTTGGTTTTTAGCAATTTAAGATATATGTTGGCAAAGTTTCAAGGTATGCCCTGATTGCATATACATTTGTAGTTTTCATCAAATTTGGACAATTTTCAGCCATTTTTTTCAAATAGTTTTTCTTCTTGCATTTCCCCTCTCCTCCAAGCCTCTGTTTGCTCACGTGTTGGATGCTCATTATCCCTCAGTTCACAGCGTTCAAGTCATTCCTCATTTTTTTTTCCTTTCTGTACTTCACTTGGCATAGTTTCTGCTGCTTTGTCTTCAAGTTCACTAACCTATTTTTTCCTGAAGCGTCTAATCTGCTTTCAATTCTACCCGGTGTGTTTTCACTTGAAATATTGTATTTTTTTATCTCTAGAATTTCCAGTTGGGTCCGTCCTTCCTTCCTTCCTTCCTTCCTTCCTTCCTTCCTTCCTTCCTTCCCCCCTCTTTCCCTCCCTCCCTCCATTCCTTCCTTCCTTCCTTTTCTCCTTCATTCCTTCTTTCTTCGTAATCCTCACCTGAATCCTCAGGTGAAGATTTTTTATTGATTTTTAGAGAGGAGGAAGGCAGGGGGGAGAGAGAGAGAGAGAAACACTGATGTTAGAGAAAAACATTGATTGGTTGCCTCCCTTAAGTGCCCAGACTGAGTTTCAAACCCACAACCTAGGTATGTGCACTCACTGGGGATCAAACCTGCAAGCTTTTGGCGTATGCGACAATGGCTCCAACCAGTTGGGCCCTTTATAAGTCCCTCCTCATCAGGTCCATCCTTCCTCTATTTTCTTGTACAGCAGTCTTTCTGCAACAGGTGTTTTAATGGTTTTTGTTGGCTTAGTCTGTTACCTCTGTCATGTCTAGATCTATTTTTATTACTTGAATTTTTCTTTTCGTTAAGGTAATATTGTTCTGCTTTTGCATGCCTGAAATTTTTTATGGGATGCCAGATAATGAGAATTTTACATCTTTGCTGTTTATTATTATTACTACTCCTTTTAAATGCAATGGACTTTGTTCTGCTAGGCAATTATGATACTTGGAATCAAATGGATCATTTTCTGGCTTACTTTTAAGCCTTGTTGAAATGGGTTCAAATCAATTTTAATTATAAGGCTAATTTAGCCCCTCCAAGGAGATAGTTTTCTAGAAGCACTATCAAATGGTCCTTTCATTATGGGGTCCTTCCATGAGCTGGGGAAACTCATGGCACTCACAGCATTGGTTGGCCTGATGCTTTCTGCCTTTCCCTCAGACTGGGGTTAGTTTTTCACATGCATGCACAGATCCAGACACAGACAATTGACTTCAGAGTTCACTGAGCAAGCATTCACAGTTCTCTCCTTCTCTCTCTCTCTCTCTCTCTCTCTCTCTCTCTCTCTCTCTATATATATATATATATATATATATATATATATGTATATATATCTCGGAATTTTAAGAGTGTGTCCACAAATTCTTTGATTATTCCTCCCATCGAATGGTGGAATTTTATTGTCTCCCTGTGAGTGTGAGTTGGACTGAGTGACCCATGTCTGACAAATAGATTATGGCAGCAGTGATGGCATGCCGCTTCTGTGGTTAGGTTATAAAAATGTTGTGCCTTTCCCTTGCGTGGAGTCTCTTGCTCCCTCTTGGGTAGCTGCTCCAAGGGAAGCTGGAACCTTCTGGCCCAGTCCAGTTGTCAGTGGTTGCAGCCTGTGGATCTGACCAACAGCTTGAGTGAAGCCTTATGAGAAACCTGGAGGCAGGATTACTCGGATACACCCTTCCAGAATTCTGACCTCTGAGAGAGACTGTGTGAGATAAAAACCGTTTATTGCTTTAAGATGCTGGCTTTTGAGGTAATTTGTTATGTTGCAATAGCTAACTAATTTGCATTTTGATACCTCAAAGTAGGTGTTGCTGTAACAACTTCAGTTGTGAGAGTGGTTTGGAGCAGGTTATTGAGCACTGAGGGCAGTACTAGTAAGAGCCCGAAGGACCTTGAAAAGCTTCTTTTAAATTGTACTTTGGATAATTTCGTACAACACTGACAGATATTTCCTGAGTCCTTCATCCAATTTTCACCAATGATAATGTCTTATATAACTGTAGTCCATATCAACAGCAGGATATTGACATCGGTACAATATTATTAAGCGAACTATAGACCTCACTTGGATTTCACTGATTGCGTGTGTGTGTGTGTCGCCCTATAGAGTGTTATGCATAGATTTGTGTAACCACATTATGATTAAGAGAGAACTGTTTCATCATCACAATGAAACTCCTTACATTTCTTGATAGATACCAGTAGATACTCCTCCAAAACCTGGCCACTGGCAGGCACTGATATGTTGTCTATCACTATATTTCTATCATTTCAAGAATGAGATGTAAATGGAATCATGCAGCATGTAATCTTTTGAGATTGATCTTTTTCATTCAGCGCAATATCTCTGTGATCCATTCAACAGTTCATTTAATGTATGAGTTCCATTTGATTCACAACTTTGTCACTATGTGGAATTTTCAGTATTTTGTATTTCAGCCATTCTAATAGGTATGCATTGGTATTCAATCATCATTTTAGTTTGCATTTATCCACAAATGATGCTTACTATCTTTTCATGTGCTTATTGTTTCTGAATATACTTGCTTTTTCAGTCTTTGCTCATTTTTAACTAATTAGATTTCTTGTTCTCTTAGTAATAAGTTCAAAGATTTTTAAAAAATATTCTCAATATAAGTCTTTTCTCAGCTATATTTTAAAATACTTCCTCAAGTCTATGGACCATTTTTTCATTCTCTTAACAGGGTATTTTTCAGAGAAAAAGCTTCTTAATATTGATTATTTTATTTTATGGATTTTATTTTTATGGATGAATAATAATATTTTATTTTATGCATTAATAATAATTATTATGACTTTACAGATCCTGACTTTGGTGTCATGTCTAAAAATTATTTCTTTAGCCTTAAGTCACAAAGACTGAGATTTTGTTCTATATTTTCTTCTAGAAGTTTTATGTTTTGTAGTTTTGTTTTATATTTAGATCTATGATCCATTTTGAGTTAATTTTTGCATGAAATTCAAGTTGAAGTTCTTTTTTTTCTCCTTGATATCCAGTTGTTCCAACCTCATTTATTGAAAAGACCATCTTTTCTCTTTTTTTTTTTGAGTTTCTTTTTTTATTATATTTTAATCATTATTCAAATACAGTTTTCTCCTTTTTAATCCCAATCCTTTCCCCCCTCCCACCCTCCCCACTTCCCTCCCATTACCACCCTCCCCTTAGTTTATGACCATGTGCCCTTTAAGTTTGTTCCTGTGAGCCCTTCCCACTGACCCCTTAAATTCCCTCTTCTCTCCCCTCCCATCACCATGAGCCTGTCCTCTATTTCAGTGTCTTTGGTTATATTTTGCTTGCTTCTTTGTTTTGTTATTTAGGTTCCTGTTAAAGGTGAGATCATATGGTATTTGTCTTTCACTGCCCGGCTTGTTTCGCTAAGCATAATGTTTTCCAGCTCCATCCACGCTGTTGCAAAGGGTAGGAGCTCCTTCTTTCTTTCTGCTGCATAGAATTCCATTGTGTAAATGTACCATAGTTTTTTGATCCATTCATTTACTGATGGGCATCTTGGTTGCTTCCAGCATCTAGCTATTGTAAATTGTGCTGCTATGAACATTGGGATGCATAGGTTCTTTTGGATTGGTGTTTTAGTATTCTTAGGATAGAGTCCCAGCAGTGGAATTGCTGGGTCAAAAGGCAGATCCATTTTTATTTTCCTGAGGAAGTTTCATACTGCTTTCCATAGTGGTTGTACCAGTCTGCAGCCCCACCAACAATGCACTAGGGTCCCCTTTTCTCCACAACCTCTCCAACACTTGTTGTTTGTTGAAAAAGACCATCTTTTCTCCATTGAATTGCTTTTGCACCTTTGCAAAAATTAGTTATGTGCTTGTGTGAAAATATTTCTGGACTCTATTCTGTTCCACTGATCTATGGAATATGGAATAGCAGTCTCTTGGTTACTATAGCTATAGCATGAACCTTAACATTAGGGAGTGTTGAGTCTTTGAACTTTATTGTTGTTTCTCAACTTTAAATTCTATTTAGTTCCCTCTGTGTGTGTACATACATATTTTAAAGATTTTATTTATTTATTTTTAGAGAGGGGAAGAGAGGGAGAAAGAGAGAGAGAGAGAATCAATGTGTGGTTGCCTCTCACATGGGCCCCACTGGGGACCTGGCCTGCAACCCAGGCATGTACTCTGATTGGAAATCGAACCTGCGATGCTTTGGTTCACAGCCCACACTCAATCCACTGAGCTATGCCAGCCAGGTCTTGTGTATATATTTTAAAATAGTTTGTCTATATCCATAAAATAATCTTGCTGGGATAGTAATAGAAATTGATATGAACAAAAAGATAATTTGGGGAGGATTGTCACCTTTACATGTTTATTCTTCCAACCTGTGAACCCATTATGTCTTTCCATTTATTTAGGAGTTTAGTTTTTATCACTGTCTTGTGGTCTTCAGCAAACAGATCCTACACATGTTTGATTAGACTTGCAATAGTTCATTGTTTCGGAACTTGTGTAAATGGTATTAAATATTTACTTTCCAATTGCTCATTGCTAATACATAGAAGTATGACTGAGTTTTGGTGTTGAACTTGTATCCTATAATCTTGAGATCTAAGAATTTTTATCGTTCTAAGAAATCTTTTTGCACTTATTTTGAGTATTTTCTACATAGACAATCATATCATTGGCAAATACGGGCATTTCTTTTTTTTCTCAATTTGTATTACTTGTATTTGTTTTTCTTGCTTTATTACACTGGTTAGGAATTTTAACACTATGTTGACTAGGAGTGGTGAGAGTAGACATCTATGCCCTGATCTTAGTTTTTAGAGGCATAACTTTCAGTCTTTCACTCTTAGCTATAGGTTTTTTTTTAAAGAAATGGATTATCTAGTTTAATTTCCCTTCTACTCCCTTTACAGTTTGCTAAAAGGTTTAAACATGCATGTATGTTGAATTTTGTTAAGTGCATTTTCTGCATCTATCTGTATACTCATGTGGTTTTCTTCCTTAGTCTGTTATTATGGTGAGGTACACTGACTGATTTTAGAATATTAAACTAGCCCTGCATTCCTTAAATAAATCTCACTGGTCATATTACATTATTCTTTTTATATATTGCTGGATTCAGTTTGCTAATATTTTGTTGGTTTTGCATCTACATTCATGAGGCATATTGGGCTTTCTTTTCCCTTTGTGTACTGGCTTTGTCTGGTTTTAGGATGGGAATGCTGCCAGCCTCATAAAATTAGTTGCAAACTATGGTCTTGTATTTTCTGGAAAAGATTATGTAGAATTGGTGTTACTTTAAAAACAAATGTTCAGTAGAATAAACCATTGAAACCATCTGAAACTAGAGACTTCTTTTTGAAAGATTTTTTAAACTACAAATTTAATTTTTTACTACCTTAAGAAAGTTTTTGGTCAAAGCCACATGGCGTTGGTAGGGCTAGAGGTGCTGGCTTATAGAAAAGTGAGGGAAACATTACTGGAAATTAAGGAAGGAGAATCCTTGTTATGTAGGGCATTAAGTTACAAACACTGTTGTCTGCAGTAGAAAATGGGCCTCGGAAACTGGTTTATCAAACTATTGACATTTCCAAATTTTTTTTTGTAGGTGCCACCTGGTTTCTCCCTGCTTCTAGAACATGTGAAAGGAGAAAAGATAAATTAAAGGAAGACTGTTAATAAAAAGCAGCCAGGACCAGATGGCTTTAAAATTGTTCAGCCTCTTTTTTCTGGAAAATAGTGCTAAAATTAAGAACAATTGCATCACAACAAGGATGAAATACAGGGCACTTTCAGGAAAGAATGGTCTAATGAGGAACCCAAAGTTTTGACTGTAGCATCCCTTGTTAAGAGCTCATAAAGATGACATGTGGTCATTCAGAGGATCTTCCCATTAGAATGAAGGCTCTCTAAAGTGTTTAAGTGTGTGTCTCCCAGATCCCTTCAATCAAACAGCAGGGCTTCTAAGAGGTATAAAAGCTCTGTTTCTCAGCTGTCTCATCATAAACTCAAGGTAGAGAAGGGTTTGTCTTCCAGAAATTTGAGGGTGTGGCCTTTGTCTAGTGGAGCAAATTCCATAAAGATTCACAGAAAACTCACAAAGTTTGGAAAACAGAATTACAGATGCAAAACCACTTCTGGACAGAAAGGGGCAGATAGATACTCTTAGATGGTGATATTCTTGATTTTGAGCTGATGTTTCAATAGGATGAATCTTTTGAGGGCCTTGGGAGGGGATGAATGTATTTTGCACATGGAGGAAATGCAAATAATTTGTGGCCAAAGGGCATAAATTCCCTCCAATGGTTTTAAAAATAGGTACATAATTTTTTTTTTTACTATTTCTCCCTTTGGGTGGGGACTGGATCTAGTGATTTGCTTCTAATGAATAGAATATGGTAGAAATGATGGTATGTTACTTTCAAGATTAGGTTAAAAGAAGACCACAGTTTATAGTTTGGGTGCTCTCACTTGGATTACTTGTTCTGAGGGAATACAAGTCATGAAAAGTCCTATAGAGAGGTCTGTGTGGCAAGTTTCCTGTCAACAGCAACGTGGCTTTGAAAACAGAACCTCTTGTTTAGTTACATCTTCAGAAACTATAGCCCTGGCTACAAGGGTGACTGCAATCTTTTTTTTAAAGGAGTAATTATTTTTTTGACATTGTTGCAGTGTCTTCCAATCACCAGCTACGGAGCAAGTGGGGAATGGAATGGGTACCTCTGCCAGGCTTGTTTTCCCTCCCGTCTCCAAACCTGGCAGAATAATAGCCATTCTCCAGATATGATCCTGGGAGGTTTAAAGGAGTAATATTTTAAAAAAAGATTTACTTATTTATTTTTAGAGGGAGGGAAGGATGGCAGAAAGAGAGGGAGAGAAACCTCAGTGTGAGAGAGAAACATTGATTGGTTGCCTCTCGTGCATGCCCCAAACGGGGATGAACCCACCACCCAGGCATGTGCCCCGACCCAGACTTGAACCGAGGACCCTGTGCTTTGCAGAGGGATGTCCACCCAACTGAGCCACACCAGCCAGGGATTTGACTGCTATCTTGTGAGAGACCCTGAGCCAGAAATCTCCAGCTTAGCTGCTCCTAGATTCCTGATCCTTAGAAATCATTTGTGATAATACATGTTTGTTGTTTTCAACTGCTAAGTTGGTTAGGTAGCCATAAATGAGTACTACACTCTCTACGGAGCTCACTTGTCTCTGGTACTTTGCCTGTAAATTCTAGTCATCTTGCCCTGTCTCCCCAGCTCTGCGAGTCTTCAGGGCTCTGTTCAGATTTCTCCTTCCGGGGCTGGAGCCAGGACACTGCCCCCAGCCAGTAAACTGGGGAAATTGGAGTGATCACCTCCCTATCTGCTTCCTTTCTCGAATAGCTCATAGTCCTAGGCTGCCTGTTGTCCAGTGTCTGAAAACCACTGTTTCTTGTTTGTTCTTACAGTTTTGTCCATTTTTCTAATTGCTTAAGGTGAGGATTAATGTGGTTCTTGTTACTCTATCGTGGCCAGGACTAGCTTAAGGCTTGAGGCCCACTTAGATGTGAGTGCTCCTGGGAGTTAGCATCCTCACTCAGCTCAGTGAAAGAGTTCTTTGTATTCCCTAAGAGTTTATGGTTTCCGGGAGGGGAAAAGATTTAAGATTAGCTTTAGGTATTGAGATGCTTCGAGCCAATAAGTGAGGAGAATGAAGAAGGGCTGGGGCATCAAAGCCAACTTTCTATGTAGAAAAACATGGGTTATAAAATGCAACATGTGAGCACTTTGTGTATTCGACAGCTGGGGTCCACTTACTCTGATGCTCGGTCACTTACCTCCGCCCCACAAAAGCAGTCCTTGGTTGATGCTAGCTAGCTACCATCTGGTGACATGCGTGTTGACCCATCTTAAGCAGCATATTTTTCCCACCTGTTCTTCTCTTTCCTTGAAGATTGGCAATGCACACACATGTCACAGTCCTGCCTTTTTCTCCTCTAGCTCACCATACACAATTTACTCCACTTCCAAATCAGGCTCGTCCTTGCTTTCACATCCTTACATATGTGAAATTTACTCAGAGCCACTTTAACTGATGCTCTTGTTTGCACATCTAAGTCTCTTCTAGTTGGGGCACAGAAATGTCCCACAAGCCATTTCCGTCTTTGGCCTGTTTGCTCTGTAAGCCAGCTAAGTCATGCTGGTAGTGAGGTTCAAAAACTGGAAGTGGAATAAAATACCATAAAGACATCAATTTCCATCATTTTCTAAAGCATCTCAGAGAATTTCCTGAGAATTTCCACACCTATTTGATGTAAATTGTTGAATTCGGTAGGGTGATGAAAAAAAGGTATATAAAAGCAATCATTCCTATCTTTCAAAAATTGATAGTTTAGTAGGAGAAATCAGGATACAAGTCATTACAACCCAAATGATTTATAAAAGCCTTTGAAAATATACCAGTAAATTATAATAGTATTTCAAATGCGAGAAAGAGAAGAGCTTGCTGGGAATTAGGCAAACCTCTCTGTGACCATCGAGATTAACATCTACTGTGAGATAGAGTAACAGCTGGCATGGATTATGCTTTGGTAGTGGGCAGAAAAAGGCAGAGATGGGAATTTACATAGGCAACCTGTACTTCTGAGGAATATATTAATTTAATCACATAACTCATTTGTTTTAAGGAAGCAAACATTTATTCTGATAAATGCCTATAATTTAATATGCATTCCTACAATTTTACTGATATTTTTGTTATTGTTAAAATTATATCAGAAACATTTAAGGCATATGCTTGTGGAGGTGTTTCATTGAAACTAGCTTTCTGGACTTCCGGCAACATGGAGGAATAGGTGGACGTACCGTACCTCCTCGTACAACCAAGATTAGAAAACCAATAATTTACAACAATAATTTACTATCAGAATAACACCCAGATCCGGCAGAGGATTTATCTGAATGGAAGTCAGGCAGCCAAGAAGTTGAAGTAGACGCGTTCATCCGTACTGGTAGGAGAAGACGAGCCAGCGGGCGCGGGGCTGGCTCCGGTCGGCACCGTGCGGAGGTCGGGGGAAGGTTTGGCACGAATCGGCGCAAAAGCCATCCGGCGCGCAAGAAGGCAGCGGTGATCCCTGAGTACGCAAGCTGCGGCTGGCAGACCCAGAGGGGCAGCGATTGTGGACCAGGGCAGAACTCGCGGCCCGGAAGCCCAGACAAGGGTCTGAGTCCAGGGGAACGGAACTACCGCCATTGTTTTCTCCCCCCCCACTCCCGCTTCCGCCCCGCCCCCACATATAACGTCACAATCTAGCGACCAGGGTGCCCAGCCCCGGTGAGCACCTAAGGCTCCGCCCCCCACCGTAACAAGAGCCACCAGACTGGAAAAAAAAAAAAAAGAGAGACAGGGGAAAAAAAAAAACCCATGTTTTCAACAGAGCAGATCAGTCCCCCAGGACTCATCCTTTTGAGCGACCAAGAATTAGCCAATCTATCAGATGCGCAGTTCAAAACACTGGTGATCAGAAAGCTCACAGAACTGGTGGATTTTGGACGACATCTAGATGAAAGAATGCAGATTACCATAAAACAGTTGCAGGAAGACAGGCGGAGGAGAGCCAATAGTGAAAGGAAGGAATATGAGTCTCAAAACAATACAGTGGACCAGAAGGAAGATAGAATCAACCAAGCAGGAAAGCATAATGAAATAAGAATTCAAAAAATTGAGGAAAAGATTAAGAGCATCCAAGACACCTTTAAACGTTCCAATATCCGAATTATAGGGGTACCAGAATCAGAAGGGGAAAAGCAACAGATTGAGCATGTATTTGAACAAATAATAAAGGAGAACTTCCCCAATCTGGCAAAGGGAACAGTCTTCCAAGAAATCCAAGAAGCTCAGAGAGCCCCAAAGACGTTGGACCCAAGAAGAAACACACCAAGGCACATCATAATTACATTAGCCAAGGTAAAAACGAAGGAGAGAATCCTAGAAGCAGCAAGAGGTAAGGGGACAGTCACCTACAAAGGAGTTCCCATCAGACTGTCAGCTGATTTCTCCAAAGAGACCTTACAGGCAAGAAGGGGCTGGAAAGAAATATTCCAAGTCATGAAAGACAAGGACCTACATCCCACATTGCTCTATCCAGCAAAGCTCTCATTTAGAATGGAAGGGCAGATAAAGTGCTTCTCAGATAAGGTCAAGTTAAAGGAGTTCATCACCACCAAGCCCTTATTTTATGAAATGCTAAAGGGACTTATCTAAGAAAAGAAGATAAAGAAAAGACATGTATAGTAAAGGACAGCAAACTCACAAATATCAACAACCACACCTAAAGCAAAACCAAAAGAAACGAAGTAAACAATTAGAACAGGAACAGAACCACAGAAATGGAGGGCACATGGAGGGTTAGCAGCAGGGGGGTGGGAGGAGGAGAGAGGGGGAAAAGGTATAGAGAATAAGTAGCATAGAATGTAGGTTGAAAATAGATAGGGGGAGGGCAAGAATAATACGGGAAATGTAGAAACTAAAGAACTCATAAGTATGACACATGGACATGAACTAAAGGGGGAAATGTGGGTGGGAGGGGGGTACAGGGTGGAGGGGAGAGAAGGGGGGAAATGGGACAACTGTAATAGCATAATCAATAAAATATATTAAAAAAAAAGAAACTAGCTTTCTGTCTTAATGACTTGCTGTACTTATTAAGCACAAACTGCATCTGATTTCTTGTCTGGTTTTAAGTCTGTATAATTGAGTCCCATAAAAAGGTGTAGCTTCCTAAGTAACTCAGATATTTCTTGAGTTAAGAAATATCCAGTTATTTCTGGATACCCACACCCACCCTCATAACTCATTTTAGAGCTTTTACAAGATAAGGTTTGGAGAAAAACACTCTTGACAAACTTACCTAGAGGGTCTTCATGTTTGTTTTTAAATGCTGGACCACTCAAGAATGTTTCTGGGACTCAGCTTAGCCAAACAATGGCTTTCCTTTGAAATAAGATCGCCTGCCTCTCTGAAAGGCATAGTAGCCACCTTTGACACAAGGAACAGAAGGTAAAATAACCAAGGAGGTGGGGAACCAACCTCAGTGCTGGCATTTTAAAGAAATTGATTTGCATTCACTCTTATTTCTAGGTGTCTGGCCTGGCCCAGAGGGTGCAAATGGCAGGTTAGATCAATCACCTTTGAGTCTGATCTGAAATGTTTGGTGTGGCCAAGAAAAAAATGTGTGTAGGTGCCCTGAAGAGCAGCAACAAAGGAGGCAAAAATAGGTAAGGTTGAATTTCCTCCAAAGACAGAAATAGCTATGACATATTTAACGCACAAAAAAGTAAGAGGCAAATTAATCTCACCTGGCTTGATATTTTTAGAATACAATATTTAATATTGGTCCCCTTAATCTCAGTCTTATTAGGAGTCTGTGTGTGTGTGTGTGAGAGAGAGAGAGACAGAGAGAGAGACAGAGAGAGATGGAGAGAGAGAGAGAGAGGGAGAGGAGAGGGAGAGAGAGAGAGAACCAGTGAATGGAAAACTGGAAGATAAGGTGGGATAAGGGGCTCTGAATTGTCAGGTCTGTCCTGGGACTCTTCCAAGCACACTCCGTGATGAATTCCATTATCTCCAGGCTTAGAAAATTCCTGGAGACAAAGATGGGAAGAAAAGTCAACGGTCTTTGGTAAACAGGGCGGCAGCGTTGAGCTCAGGTCTGCACTAAGCTTTGCTTGTGTGACGTGCGGTGGGGGAGACCTCGACCGGAGGAGGAGTCTGAGCAGTGGGTGGGGCTAGAAGAGGGAGGCACTTCTACCTGCTCACACCTCCGCTGGGGGTGGGTGAACGGGTGCGGTGTGAGGATGCAAATCAGGCTCCCAGAGCAGCCAATCAGGAGTCAGGTGAGGAAATTTGGGTCCCCACCCCATCCCAACCGGGCTTGTGAGCACGTGTGCGGTGTTCTGGGACCTTTGTCCCGCAAAGTCACACTTGGCGGGCAACCTGGGCTCCTTTTTCTCCCTCATACCCTACCTCGCGAGTCGAGTCTCCCCCTCATCCCCCGACAAGTTAGCTCCCGCGCAGCTGCGGGTGAGAGCCTGAAGCACTAGTCTCGAGGCGCGTGCGGACACGGCCACGCCAGGTTGCTGGGACATCGGCACCAAGCCCTGGCGGCTAGGCGCGGGTGCACGCGGTGAGCCTCGGTCCGGACACCACGGCTCTCCTGCCCGCGCGGGGCTGTCCTCCCTCCGTCTCCAGGCAGCCTTGCCCGCCTCGCGCTTGCGGGTTCTCGGCTTACTGTGGGTCGGTCCTGTGGGGCTCCGGAAACTCCTGCAACGTCCAGAACACAGAAAATAGACTCATCACCTAACTCGCCAGGGAGCCTGAGAGCTGCGGGGCTGTGGCGTTGCCTGCCCCCGCTCCTCCCCCCCCCCCCCCCCCGCCTGTGCTCGGGCAGCCTCTCCGAGTCACACAGCACCCCCCCCCCCCCCGCCCCCGGCAGACAAAGGGCCTGGGCAAACTCGCCGCCCGGCCTCCTTGCGCTCGGGGAGGCGGTGGATCGCGCAGAGAGGCGCGCGCGGGGCAGGGAGCTGCGGCCGCAGGAGCGCGAGATGGGGAAGAGCCGCGAGATGCGCCTGGCTCACCTCTGCTGCTGCTGCTGCCTCCTTTACCAGCTGGGGGTCTTGTCGAATGGGATCGTTTCAGGTAAGTGCTGCAGTGACTTGCGGCTTGCTCTCCAAGGTCCCCAGCGGAGACCGGGAACGCACGGGTCAGCAGGGCTGGTGCGGCCCATGCGCAGCGAGCAGGGTTCAGTGGGCAGCAAGGAAAGGAGCGAGCGGGCGCGCAGGAGGGGGTCACGCTCCTGAGCCAAGCGCCGTTCTCCAGGCCTTTTAAAAAACCATCCTGAAAGGGCTCGTTTTCCTCTATGAGAGTAGTGATGTTTGCAAAGGTACGTTACAGCACCTGGAGGAAAACTGGGAAGGCCATACACCGGTAGCGCTGCTCTGGCATGCACTTAAGAAAATTATTTAATTGTGCTGGAGTCTTGCACCTTTCCACAACCAAGCGCTGTCACCAGACGTGTCTGCCCCACTCCCTCTCCCCTCCCCCCGCCTTATAATCGTACTTTTATTTTGAAAACGCTGGGTTCTGTAATCCGATCGCAGGGCTTCAGGGGTTGCTGGAGTTTCAGGGGCTAGACGGGTGGTCTCCAACGCCTGTGAGCCTGGGCATGCTTGTGCACTTTCAGCCCGCACTTCTCTGTCTGCCCCGCCCGCAGGGCTGCAGTTCGCCCCGGACCGGGAGGAGTGGGAAGTCGTGTTTCCTGCGCTCTGGCGCCGGGAGCCGGTGGACCCGGCCCGCGGCAGCGGGGTCAGCGCGGACCCGGGCTGGGTACGCGGGTCCCGGACTCCAGCGGCCAGCAGCTCCCGCGAGGTGCGCTCCGTGGCCCCGGCGCCGCCAGAGGAGCCCGTGGAGGGCCTGTCCGAGCCCCGGCCCCCGCCGCTGCCCCCGCCGCCGCCGCCGCCGCCGCAGGAGGGCGAGGAGGACGAGGAGTTTGAGTCGCAGGAGCTGCCTCGGGGATCCGGCGGGACTGCCTCTGTGTCCCCGGGCGCCCCAGCCTCCTGGCAGCCGCCGCCGCCCCCACGGCCACCCCCGTCTCCGCCCCCGGCCCTGCACGCCGAGCCGGAAGGCGACGAGGTGCTGCTGCGGATCCCGGCCTTCTCCCGAGACCTCTACCTGCTGCTCCGGAGAGACGGCCGCTTCCTGGCGCCGCGCTTCGAGGTGGAGCAGCGGCCGAGCCCTGGCCAGGGCCCCACGCGGGCAGCCGCCACCCCGGGCCCTCCCGCGCCGCCCGACGCCGCCTGCTTCTACACCGGGGCGGTGCTGCGGCATCCCGGCTCCCTGGCCTCTTTCAGCACCTGTGGAGGTGGCCTGGTAAGTGCCCTCCTTCCCCACGTCCCACTTCCCCTGCCACTCCCCCTCCCCCACTGACCAGGCTGATGAGCTTGCATCTCACTCGCTTCCAAAGTGCTCGCCCTGAACTTCACCCCAGACCTCACCACCATCCCTCAGGAGTCCTCAACGCTTCCCTCCTAGCGAACGTCTCCAAGGCCGTCAGTGAACCTGAAGGCTCATTGGGTGGATTCGTAATTCGTAGACTTCTCCTTCCAGATGCTTATACGTTTCTTCTGAACACTATAGGAAACTCTTGCCCCTGGTTTTACTTCTTTCTGTTTTCCAAAATAAGCCCACCACGTGGTGTCTTTCAGGAGGTTGGAAGACAACCAATCTGCTCACTGATGAATCTCCTCTGTGTGTGCCCCTCACCCCAGTTCCTCATCAGCTATCTTATAGTTTTTTTTTATGTCCTACTTCCAATCTGTCAGAACAGTTCTCTAAATTACATTCTGACGACTGCCTGTAATTTAAACACATCCACAGCCACGTTGGACAGTTGCTCACGCATCCCCTGAAGGGCAGGAGCTGGGCAGGACCAAATGGAAAGGCTGGGAGCTGTTGACTAAGGGCTGACCTTAGAATCCAGTCTGTGTGCAGAGGGTTATGGTCCCGTGGTTTAACACGAGCTTTCCTAAGGTCTCCACTCGATCTGACATAGCTCCTTTTCTTCTCTCCACTGCATGGGAGAAGGAGCAGGCTGAGGGCTTCGGAAGAGGCCTGTTGGAACTGGAGAGCGAGAGCCATGTATTTGCTCTGCCTGAAAAATAGAGGTCATCATTTGCTTTCCCCCCTCTGCCTTGGTGCAGGGTTTGGGATAATTGTTACCTTCTGTAAGTCGGCCTTTACTTGTGGTAAGGGGGGCATAGCATAAAAGTCACTGTTTGAACCATTTTTAGGTGTCTACTTCACTTTTGCACTCCCACTGTTGTTCAGCCTCCATCACCATGGCCTTGACTGTTGGCTTAAGGCAAAACCCACAAAATACAGACCTGTGACCTGTGTCCTCATTTTGTTGTCCCTACCCTGCCCCTGGTGAAATCCATGAGGACTCGTCTGAAAAGCAACCTATTTGAAGGAAAACCTAATAGTAATTATTTTATCCATTTCAAAGTACTTCATCTTTCTGGATCTCATTTTCTGTATTTATAGGAGGAAATATCAGCACATTCAAAGCTACCCAAAGCCATGAAATGGGAAAAGATGGTTAAAAATTTAAACAAAATGAAACTGGAACTTTTTATCTATCTCCTCCTAAGGTCCCTTAGTCAAATGATGTAAATTACTTCATGGGGCTGTATTTTACCAGATGCTCATAGTGATGAATATTCAAATATGAAAACTTTTAGCTATGAGTAAAAGGAAAAATTGGCATGGAAAAATCACATGAAAAGCTTTGAAAATGTTTCTTGTGGAACCGATGTGTGAACACTTCGTGGGCAGGGGGTACATTTTGTGGGGATTTCATTGTCCACTAGTTTTTGGCCAGGGATTAAATAATTACATATAGAAAGTTCTTGGTGTGATGGAAGGAATAGGGGATAAAGCATTACACTGTGTTGAAATGTGGGCTTTCGGTCACATTTTCCAAATGAGCTATGCCTTCTCTCCATACTTACGGGAGCAAAGTGAGAATTATGAGTAGGTTTTTCATAGACTGAATAGGAGTCTGACACACCTCCCTGTTTATCATGTTGGACTTCACTCACTTTTCCTATTAGCCACATATGTATACGTTCCGAACTGGGAAGTCTTTGTTATTGAGGAAAACGGACATTGCCAGCAATACAGTATAGCAGTCAGACGCCGAGTAGAGAGTTAGGCAAGTAGCCAAGGAGGGTGGGTTTGTTAGTCCAGACTCCACCATGCCAGCCCTTCCCCTCTGAGAGTGGGTGAGGAAAGAGCGTGCTTTGCTGTCTGAGCCCTGACATTGGCTTGTTTCCCGATGATTGACATGTCCCCTGCCTCTCTGGGATTCAGTTTGCAAAAGGAAAGTGAGACAGTTGGGTGATTTCATTAAAAAATTAGATGATAGAATTAAAGTCCGACTGCATGTGAAATGTATTCTTGGTCCCGTGTTAGGGGCTCACAGGGCGGGAGGACATCACATACAAGTGGATGTGCCATAGACCATCACGAAAGCCACACACTGACGTGATAAATCAGCTGTTGTGCCTGAGGTGACGTTTTCCTTGGGGAGCTGGAAAAGGCTTCCCCAAGTTTAACTGGATTTTTAAACCTGGGAGGCTTTCTCTTGGCAGAAAAGGGGCTGAGGAGTGTTTTCAGATGGAGGGGGAGAACCTGAGTGGACATGTGGAGGTGCAGCGTGTACCAAGGGAATGAAAACAAATCTCCTGTGACTAGCCCAAAAGGTGCAATAAGGCAAAAGGACCAGAAATAGCAGGGTGATCAGACCTCAAAAGCTCCCTGTGCTAGAGCAGGGCTTCCTCTGGCTACATTTTTGCTTCTCTCCACTTCCAGAAGTCTGGGACCCTGGTATTCTACTGGGAGGAGTCCTGATGCCTTCATAAGAGGGCGAGTTATTTGTAAATGCTACTGCCTTTAATTTGCCACAGCGTTTCCTAATCAGTGAATGAAGCTTTCTGGTTGTCAGTGGCACAGAAAGAGCAGGTCATCGCCAAGTGTACCTTCCCTCCCCCTGCCAGCAGCGATGCCTGCTGGGGCCCGAACTGCTCAATGCCTTCTGGGTAGTTACATATCTGCAAGTATCCAAAGCTCCCTTTCAAAGGAGATAGATTGTCGCTATTCAGTATTGCACAGCGGTGAACATTTATGAAATTGGCCATTCATTCTCCAGACATCAATCTAACTTGTGCTGGGAAGGGGAAAATGCTAGAATTGGGAAGTTGGGTGCAGAGTCAGCTGCCGCCTTTTCAAAGTCCCCACTTAATCCTTCTGGGTCTCATTTTCCCTACTTATAAAATGCACGAATTGTATTATATATCTAGCAGGCGATGTATGAAGTGTTCCTACTACTTCTGTTTCTCTTTATTAGTCTCTAATATTGAATCATAATCTAATTTGAGCCATATATTCCATCAAAGAGGCACACAAATATAATGGTAAGCAATGAAATGTATTGATCAATGAAATGTATGTACACAAAGGCAAGGCTTTGTGTAGATACCCAGAATACAAAAAGATGTAGGAGAAGTCTTGGTTGATTTCAAGAAGCACTGAGCCTGGCCTGCCAGTCACAAGTGTCAACTAGGAAACAGAACAGGTGGAGATATGTACAAACATAGGGAGGCCCCAAGTGCTGTGAGGGTACTATCTTGTTCATTTCATTTCCACAACATTGTAAGACATCTAACTTTTAGTAGACAGTACCAATCATTTGCAGTGCCTTATGTGTTAAATAACAATCTCTAAAAAATTAAAATACAGAAAAGCAACACATTAAATTCTGTGGAAGAGTGCAACAATTATGGTTCCTCCAAGTTAACACGACACACACACACACACATACCCCCCGCTCTCTAGGCGCTGGGCCACGGCACGCCAATCAGGGCATACCCTGCTCGCCTGTGGTTCTCTTTACATGGACTGTCGAAATGACTACCAGTCATATTTAGATTATTTTTCCAGGATGATAAAGAGTGACTCCTAAAAACTTTACTTAAATTTAGAGTTTTACACAGTAGTCATTTTGATTCATTCTTCATATAGAATCTGTAGCTTTGTGTAAATACAATCTTTTTTTTTTTTTTTGCAATTTACTCCCTCACATAAATTAAAGTATTTGATGCCATGGCAAGTGTTGAACCCTTAAATACTCGGAGGACCTGTTTTGGACAAGGTAGTTTATCAAGTACCAGCATGAAAGGGGGGGACAGGGTAGTCAGGGCAGGGGTGGGGGAGGGTAGTGCACCCTAGGAGATCTGGGGGAAAAGTAGACTCAGCATCCAGATGGAAAAAGTAAGATTGCAGACGAATCTCACACATCTATCTTCCTTGTTCGCTTGAGCCAAATCTCAGGAGTGACAGAAGAGATACTCGAAACAAATCTAAAGCAGTATAGAGAAGAAGGCCGTCAGCGCATCAGGAACTTTGAATACCTCTGGGAAGACTGGAACAGTTTGGATGGGATTAATGGAAAACACACACAGACATTAGAAAACATCTGTGAATGGTGGGAGCCATGCCAGAGGAGCTGCTGCACACGCAGCGGGCAGAGAGGGCCCCAGAACAGCCACGCCTTGGCTTGCTCTGATCTCCACTCACGCCAACACGTGGAGGCCAAACCCGTGTCCCCGGGCAGGAGCAGAGAGCAGAGACCGAGCTTTCCTGGGCTGGTGGGTGACATCGGAGGATCCAGAGTCTTCCACCCTCCAAAGATGAGTTATTGCTCCCTGCACCCAGTGGAAGGTCCCACCTGACTTGTCAGACAATAGGAGGAGAGCCAAGAAACTTAACTGTCAGCAGACAGGTGAGCAGGGAAATCAGGCAGAGGTGCGCTGACACCCAAGAAGGCCTTTTAAGAAAATGAGCCGTGTGAAAGAGCCATCAAACTCTGGTCAGTTAATACATTAAGCAACAAAATTAGTAGAATAAATAGAATCCTTTAACAGAAAACTAAGAGTGGATATATATTCATGAAAAAATAAATTTAAAAAACAAGAACAGCTTCTAAAAAAGGAACAGCTTTATTTTGGAAAAAAGTGATTAGAGACAATGAAACTAAATTTTTTGATCATTATAATGAAAAACTTCACTGATGAACTGATCAGTAAGTTTGTGATCTTGAAGATCAAACTCAGAAATTATTCCAGAACATAATATAAGGACAAATAGATGAAAATTATGAAGGAAAAATTATGAGCCATAAATCATAGATCTAGATGGTCCAAATATCTCTAATAGTTTTCATTCTTAAAATAAGTTATAGGGTAGAATTTCTAAAATGTATGCAGCATACTCTTAATATTCCTTCCTAACTCAGCACACCAAAATGTGCATCACCAGCCGGCCCTTGGAGGTAAGGCCAGACCCTACCCACCGCTCCAAGTGCAGGCCAGGTAAGGGGAGCCTTACTTGGTGCGCACCAAACCAATTTCCAAAATAGACTTCTGTACTTAGAACAAAAATTAAAGGCAAGTGCAAGGCAACCAATGTGTGAAATCCTAGACTTGTAAATATTTTGCATCTTTTTTCATTTATTTTTTAATCAAACATATTGGGTTAACATTGGTTAATAGTGTTACGTGAATTTCGGACGTCCAACTTTATAATACATCTGTGCTCCAGTGTGTGCTCACCACCCAAGGACTAGTCTCTTGTCACTGTCTGTTCCACCCCTTCAGCCTCTTCTTTCTCCCTCCACCCCCCTTTCCTTCTTGTTACCACCAGTCTGCTGTCTGTGTCTGAGCCTGGTTTTTGTTTGCTTATGTATCGCTTTTTGTTTTCTGTCCCACATATGTGTGATATCATGTAGTTCTTGCCCTTTTCCATGGAGTCATTTCACTTAGCATAATGCTCACAATCCATCCGTGTTGTCACAGGTGGTAGTATTTCACCTTTTTAATGACTGAGTACTATTCCATCGTGTCTGTGTACCACACCTGTCTCTAATCATTTGCTGAAGGGCACTGAGGTTGTTTCCATGCCTTGGCTACTGTGCTAACGCCACAGTGAACATTAGGGTGCATATACCTTTATGAATAAGTGTTTTCAAATCTTTTGCAATTGTTTCATCCCAAATGAAATTCTATCTATCTATCTATCTATCTATCTATGTATCTATCATCTACTACCTCTCTATTTTTAGCAACTTATCTATCTCAAGGTTTTCCAGAATCTTCATGGAAGCACATCTTTTGCACTGATAGTTCATTGCCTGTCAATGTTGAGTGTTTGATTAAATTATGCAGTTACAGATGTCGTGCCTACTTGTGTTCGAATGAATACAGCTGACTGAGGCTTGGTAGACATGCAGGCCTCCTGGTGGAAATCATTGTGCGCATCAAGAAGCGGAAGCAGTCCACACACTGGGAGCATTGGCATGCAGTGCTCATGCTTTGTGGATGGTGGATGGAGTGTCGATTCAGTGATCTGGGTTGAATTGGCTGGTATAACCAGTGTTGTGTCAGGTAGCTGTTAAGAGGACATTTTTGTATCAGAAACAAATTTGTCAGAGAGGAAAGAGACATACCTTCTGACTGAAGGACTAATCACTATGCTGAGAGTGGCATAAACAGAGACCCAAACCTACACCCATTGTGGCAGAGTGGTAGCAGACCAAAGGTGAAGAGAAAATTGTGTAAGCTTAATGAAGGAAAGGTGACCTACAATGCGATGAGTGTCCGAATGCCATTATAGATTGGACCAGCAATGCTAGCAGCTAAAGAAACATGAGTTGGTAGCTCTAGGGTTCTGAGGAAACATGATTTTGAATTCTGGGCACATTCATACTACCATTTAAACCCAAAGGCAAATTAAAATTATTTTCAAAATCATAAAGACTCACACTTGTGAAGGGGGAATGGGACAACTGTAATAGCATAATCAATAAAATATATTATGAAAAAAAAAGACTCACGCTTTACCACAAAGAACCTCCAGTGAGTTATGCAGTGAAGACTTCCACCAGCACCCTCCCCAGATTGTCACTCAGCGTTCCTTCCTAGCGGTAGCCAGGGCTATTTGTTTCCAGTGTGCGGCGGAGAGGTAGCCGAGGCATAAACAAATATGTATGTATAAATTTATAGCTCTTAAACCCACATTACTTGCACACATGTGAGATTATTACACGAGTGCATAGAAAGGTTCCCTTTTTTCGTAGCTCTGCTTTATCTGCAGGTATGCACCATATTCTACATGACCATTTGGCATCGATGTGCATTTGATCGATTCCAGTATTTTCTTACTATAAACTGAAAAATAAATAGGACTCTGTAGATATGCCCTTTTGCCAACATAACAAATATTATGTAAGGGCACGTGCATCTGTGATCTGGGGAGATACTGCCTGATTGCACCCTGTGACGTGATGACAATTTGCTCTGCCAGGCCCTCAGGGTGTGAGAAGATGTCTTTCTCCTATGCCGCTACCACGATGGGCATTAGCACCACGTTTTGACCTTTGTGAAGTCACTAGGCAAAAACATGTCATTTCAATGTGCTTTTATTTATTTATCTTTGTATTATGATGAGACTGAGATCTTTTCATGTTTTTATTCTTATTTTCTTTTCTGTAAATGTTCATATGCCCTACTCATTTTTCTGTTAGGTTTTTGGTCTTTTTCATTTAAAATTTTAGAGCTCTCTTTTTTCAATTTTAATATTAACTTTTTCAATTTCGGTTGTGATTCAATATTATATTAATTTCAGGTGTCCAGTACAGTATTTGACATTTATATAACTTATGAAGTGTTCCCCCGCCCCGTAAGATGACTTCCTGCCTGGCAAGGGTATTACACATGGTTATTATAACATTATTGACTGTGTTTCCTGTGCTGTGCTTTACCCCCATGACTGCTTTGTAACAACCAATCTGTGCTTCTCTGTCCCTTTGTCTTTTTTACCCAACTGTCTGATCCCCTCCCCTCTGGCAATACTCAGTCTGTTCTCTTTATCTAGGAGTCTGTGTCTGTTTTGTTTGTTTGTTTATTATTTTGTTTTTTAGATTCCATATAAATGAAATCATATGGTATTGTCTTCCTCTGACTGACTTATTTCACTTGGCATAATACCCTCTAGTTCTATCCATGTTGTTGCAAATTATAAGATTTTTTCCCCACATTTAATTTTTTAAATTATATTTTATTGTTTGTTCTGTTACTGGTGTCCCTACTTTTTCCCCTTTGTCCACCTCTACCCAATCCCCCCAGGCAATCCCCACATCGTTGCCCATGTCCATGAGTCAAGCATACGTGTTCTTTTGCTGGTCCCTTCACCTTCTTTCATTCAGCCCCCTCTTCCCCTCTGCCCTGTGACAGATGTCGGTGTGTTCCATGTATCTGTGCCTCTGATTCTATTTTGTTCCCTAGTTTACTTTGTTCATTAGGTTGCACAGATAAGTGAGATCATATGGTATTTGTCTTCCACTGACTGGCTTATTTCACGTAGCATGATAATTTCCAGGTCCATCCACGCTGTCCCCAAAAGTACGAGTTCCTTCCTTTTTACTACTGCATAGTATTCCATTGTGTAAATGTACCACAGCTTTTTTATCCACTCATCTACTGGTGGACACTTAGGCTGTTTCCAGACCTTGGCTATTGTAAATAATGCTGCCATGAACATTGGGGTGCATAGGTTCTTTTGAAGTAGTCCTTTGGGATTCTTAGGATATCTTCCCAGAAGTGGATTCTCTGATTGATAAGGCATTTTCATTTTTAATATTTTGAGGAAACTCCATACTGCTTTCCACAGTGGCTACATCCACAGTATGTGAGGGTTCCCTTTTCTCCATATCTTGTGAAGAAAACAAACAACAGGCTTGTTTGTTGACTTATTGATGATGGCCATTCTTGACAGGTGCAAGATGATATCTCATTGTGGTTTTAATTTGCATCTCTCTGATGATTAGTGATGTTGAGCATCTTTTCATATATCTATGGGCCATCTGTATGTCCTTTTTGGAGAAGTGTCTGTTTAGGTCCTATGCCCATTTTTTAATGGGATTGTTTGTCTTCCTGGTGTTGAGTTGTATAAGTACTTTATGTATTTTGGAAATTAACTCCTTATTAGATGTATCATTGGCAAATATGTTCTTCCATTTGGTGGATTCCCTTTTCCTTTTGTTGATGGTTTCTTCCGCTGTACAGAAACTTTTTAGTCTGATGTAGTGCCATTTGTTTATTTTTTCCTTTGTTTCCCTGGCCCTGAGAGATATATCAGCAAAAATATTGCTACACATAATGTCTGAGATTTTACTGCCTATATTTTCTTCTAGGATTTTTGTGGTTTCATAATTTATATTTAAGCTTTTATACGTTTTGAGTTTATTATTGTAAGATTTCACTCTTTTTTATGGGTGAGTAACATTCCATTGTATATATGTACCACAGGTTTTTTTATTCACTCATATACTGATGGGCACTTGGGCTGCTTCCATAGGTTGGCTATTGTAAATAACACCACAGTGAAGATAGGGGTGCTTATGTTCTTTCAAATTAGTGTTTCATGTTTCTTAGGATATATTCCCAGAACTGGATTCTCTGGGTGATAAGGAAGCTTCATTTTTAATTGTTTGAGGAAATTCCATACTGCTTTCCACACTGACTATACTAATCTGCATCCCACCAATAGTGCAAAAGGGCTTCCCTTTCTCCACATCTTGCCAGCACTTGTTATTTGTTGATTTATTGGTGATAGCCATTCTGACAGGGTAAAAAGATGTTTCATTGTGGTTTTAATCTGCATTTCTCTGACGATGAGCATCTTTTCATGTCTATTGGCCATCTGTATGTCCTCTATGACGAAATGTCTATTCAGGTTCTCTACCCATTGTTAATTGGACTTTTTTTTAGGTGTTGAGTTGTACAAGTTCCTTATAAATTTTGGCTACTAACTCCTTATCAAATATGTCATTGATGAATATCTTCTCCCATTCAGTGGGTTGTCTTTTTGTTTAGTTGGTAGTTTCCTTCACTGTGCAAAATCTTTTTAGTTTAATGTAGTTTCGTTTATTTTTTGTTTCCTTTGCCTGAGGAGATATATCAGAAAACATTAAATGTTGCTAAGACAAATGTCAGAGACTTTACTGCCTATGTTTTCTTCTAGGAACTTAGTGATTTTGAACCTTACATTTAAGTTTTTAGTTTCTTTTTGAGTTTATTCTTGTATATGGTGTAAGAACATTGTCTAGTTTCATTATTTTCACATGTATTGGTCCAATCTTCCCAACATCATTTACTGAATAGACTGTCTTTACCCCATTGTGTATTCTTGCCTTCTTTGTCATGTATTAATTGACTATAAAGATGTGGGTTTATTTCTGGGCTTTCTGCTCTGTTCTGTTGATACATATGTCTATTTTTATGCCAGTCCCATGCTGTTTTGATTACTATAGGCTTGTGCTATAGTTTGATATCAGGCAGTGTGTCACCTCCAGCCTTGCCATTCTTTCTTAAGGTTGCAGTGATGATTTGGGATCTTTCATGGTTCAACATAAATTTTTGTGTTTTTTTCCTTTTCTGAGAAAAAAGCCATTAGTATTTTGATAAGGATTGCATTGAGTCTATAGATTGCTTTGAATTTTTTTGTATCTTCAGTTTCTTTCCTCGATGCCTTATACTTTTTTGAGTACAAGATTTACTTCCTTGGTTAAATTTATTCCAAGGTATTTTACCTTTTTGTGCAACTATGAGGTCTGTCCAGAAGGTATCCAGCCATGTACCATGAAAAATAAAGACAGTTACTGAAGAAGATACAAGAAACATCGTACACAGGACAGTGATGCCTCAGTCCCCTTCAAACTAGGCAACTGGGGACCTCACACAGTTCTCTCAGTCACCATCAGCTCACAAGTTGTATTTTCCTGAATCTCATCAATGGTCTGAAATCTCTTCCCTCTCAAAGGTGATCTTGGCTTTGGGAAAAGCCAGAAGTCTCAGGGCACCAAATCTAGGCTTTAGTGAGCTAAGTCATCTGGGTGATTCAATGTTTTGCCAGAAAACTCTGCAAGAGACATGATACATGAGTGGGCACTTTGTCATCATGAAGCAGCCAGTCACCAGTTGCCCATAGCTGTGGCCTTCTGAATCATCTGAATAGTTTCCATGGAGGAATGTTCAAGCTTAATGCAAAATTTGATGCAGATTCATTTCTCTACTTGATCAGTTATTTTTAATGTGGTGGCCACGCAGTACACATGCTCACTCACTATTGAGTGAGTGCCCACTACCGCCCCCACTGACTAGTACAGTGAAGTTGTCATTGTTCACACATGTGCATTCCAGTCCTCTGCCTTGGCTGCCAGGTTACACCAATGTGGCGCAAACCATTCTCGTTATATTAACAATGGCTGGACTTTTTCTGGACAGACCTCGGATAAAAGGAATTGTTTACTTAATTTCTCTCTCTATTAGTTTGTTATTTGTGTAAAAAATGCAATCTATTTCTGAAAATTTTGTATCCTGCTACTTTACTGATTCATTTATCAATTCTAGTAGTTTTTTGGTGGAATCTTTAGGGTTCTTTCTATATAGTATCAGATCATCCATAAGTAATAACAGTTTTACTTATTTCTTTCCAATTTGGAGGTCTTTAGTTTTTTCTTCTCGTCTGGTTGCTATGGCTGTGACTTCCATTAGCCTGTTGAAAGAGTGATGAAAATGGGCATCACTGTCTATTTTCTAATATCAAGGAAAACACTTAGCTTTTCCCCTTTGTGATGTTAGATGTGGGTTTGTCATACATGGCCTTTGTTGTGTTGATGTATGTTCCTCCTATCCCCACTTGGCTGAGAGTTGTTATCATAAATGGGTGCTGAATTTTGTCAAATGCTTTTTTTGCAACTAGTGGTATGATTATATTATTTTTATCTTTCATGTTGTTTATGTGGTATATTACGTTGATTAGCAGATATTGAACCAGCCTTGCATCCCAGGAATAAATACCACTTAATCATGGGATTAATGTATTGCTGAAATCAGTTTGCTAATATTTTGCTGGGGATTTTTTCATCTGTGTTCACTAGGGATATTGCCCTATAATTTTCATTTATTGTTTTTGTGAGGTTTTGGAGTCAGGATAATGCTGTTTTCATAAAATGAACTTCAGAATCTTCCTCTTGAATTTTTCAGAGTGGTTTTAGATGGATAGATGCTAATTCTTCTTAGAATTTTTGGTAAAATTCTCATGTGAAGCCATTCAGTCCAGCACCTTTTTTGTTGGGAATTATGAAACAATTTAAAAAATGTTTATTGATTTTAGAGTGGGGAAGAGTGAGAGAAACATTGACTTAGAGAGAAACATTAACTGGTTGCCTCCCATTTGCACCCCAACTGGCAATTGAGCAAGCAACCTAGGTATGTGCACCGACTGGGAATCGAACTTTTAGGGTACAGGACAATGCCTCATTCAAATGAGCCATACCAGCCCAGGCTTGTTGGGAATTTTTTGATTACTGATTTGATTTTGTTGGTTGTAATTGTTCTCTTCAGATTTTTTGTTTCTTCTTGATTCAGTCTTGGAAGATTATATGTTTTTAGTAGGGATTTATTCATTTTTTCCAGATTGTCCAATTTGTTGGCACATATGTCAGTGATATTTTCTTATAATCCTTTGTATTTCTGTGGTGTCAGTCATCACTTCTGTTTCATTTTTTATTTTATTTATTTTGGTCCTCTCTCTTTTTTTTTAAATGAATCTGGTTGAAGTTTTATCAATTTTGCTTATCTTTTCAAAATACCAGTGCTTAGTTCCATTGATGCTTCGAATTTTTTTTAATATCCATTTTATTTAATCTGCTCTGATCTTTATTATTTCCTTCCTTCTACTTACTTAGGTCTTTGTTTATTGTTCATGTTCAGGTTCCTTTGGGCATATGGGTTGATTGTTTATTTGAGATTTTCCTTGTTTTTGAGGTAGGCTGGTATTACTATGAATTTTCCTATTAGGACTGTTTTCACTGTGGCCCAGAGATTTTCTGTTTTTGTGTTTTTATTTTCATTTGTCTCACTGTAGCTTTTGATTTCTTCCTGGGTTTCATTGTATACATTCATAGTATACATTCATTGTTTAGGAACATGTTGTTTAGCCTTTATGTGTTTGTGTGTTTTTTAGTTTCTTCTTGTAATCGACTCCTAGTTTCATCTCATTTATGTCAAAGAAAATGCTTGATTTGATTGTAATTCTCTTAATTTTATTGAGATTTGTTTTGTGGCCTAACATGTGGTCTATCCTAGAAAATGTTTCATTTGCATTTGAAAGAATGTATATTCTGCTGTTCAGGGTGAAACCTTTTTGAAAAATATCATTACTGTATTTTGCCGTGTATAATGCACACTTTTTTGCTCAAATTTTTGAAGGAAAAATAAGGATGCACATTATACATGGATAGTATGAATTCAGCATCTATATAAATGTTTTTAATGCTTTTATTTATGCGTATGCATTAAAAGTGTAACTCTAGAAAGCAGTAATGCTATCCATATGCAAAATAATACTCTAGAATACAGTAATCAGTTTTGTGAACTTACGATGAACTGGCAGTGAAAGCGGCTGTGGCCAATGATTCAATGAAATGAAATGAAGAGTGACACATTGTTGTCCCCAGAGTAAGAGAGATGACGCTCGATCAGACAGGCGATGGCAACTTCATAGGGCAAACAGTGTGACATTTCTTTTCATACACTTCAGGCAGGAGAAATTGTTGGAAAATCCCTTGGAAAATGTCAAAACAGGTTTTGTACACTGCAAGCTTTAAGCTAGAAGTTAACTAAATATGTTAAAAAGCATGACAACAGAACTGCTGGGAGACACTTTGGACCTGCTCCCACAGAGAGTCATCGATTGTGGAGACAACAGGAAGAAGCGCTCCTTCAAATGCTGTGACAGAAGAAGACCATGCGAGGGGAGCCTCCACAGTGGCTGGAGGTGGGGCGGGAGGTGAAGACCTGGATTCTGGAGCAGCATCAAACAGGATCCCCGTTTCGACCAAAGTGATACAAGAAAAGGTTAAAGTACTGCATGAGAAGAAAAACTGATGATTTCTCAGGGACACCTAAATGATGCTTTAACTTCATGAAGAGAGAGGGTTTGAGGTGAGGACATGAACACAAGTTGCCCAAAAACTTCCAGCAGCCTATAAGAATCAAGTTTTGGAATTTCATCTTTATGTTATCAGTCTTCAAAAGACACAATTTTGACCTGTCCCAAATTGCCAGTGTGGATGAGGGCTCACTCACATTTGATAGACCATCCAACAGAACTGTGGACGTTAAAGGAGCAGAGACCACGGCTGTCCAAACTAGTGGTCATGAGAAAACACATTTCACTGTTCTAGCCTGTTGTGCAGGTGGGACAAAGCTACCACCTGTGGTCATCTTTAAAAGAAAAATATTTCCGAAAGAAAAGATTCCAAGCGGAGTTATTGTGCACATGCATGAAAAAGGATGGATGAATGAAGGAGGCATGGAAATCTGGTTTAACAAAGTTTGGTCACAAAGGCCTGGAGGATTACTTAAAAAACCAGCTTTGCTTGTTTTTGATCACTCAAAGCCCAAGTTACATGAAGTGCAAAAGCAATCACAGTGGACTTGAAAACCCCACTTGCTGTGATACCTGGTGGGCTAACCAACCAACTGCATCCTCTTCGCATGTCAGTAAACAAGTCCTTTAAGGCCCCAATGAAGAAGGAGTGGTCTTGGATGCAGTCAGCTGGTAATGATTTAACACCTCAAGCAGGATCAAGAAAGCATCCATCACCCAGGTTTGTGATGGGATCCTAAGATCATGGAACAGAGTCCAGGAGGAGCTGGCTGTGAAATCATTTGAAAAATGTGGCATCAGCAATGCTATGGATGATGAAATTTACCAGGATGAGGAAAGTGACTCTTCAGAAGACACCAGTAATGTAGAAATTGAAGAAGACGATACTTCTGCTATTGACAGTGATGAAGAGTTCTTGGCCTTCTGTGATGTGTAAACATTGTAAAATCATTACTGGTACATAAAATTTTTTGTGCCTTGTATCTGTTCTTGTGTTCTGTAATTATTTGTTACATAAAATTACTTGCACCATAGTACATTAAAAAATAAATGCTAAATTCCTTTATAATACAAAAAACCAAGTATCTAAATATAAATGAAAAATTAATTAAAAAATTAGAATGAAAGATTTTTTTCCTGAAAGTTTGGGCCAAAAATGTGGGTGCACATTATATATACATGGCAAAGTACGGGTAAATCCGTGTGGCTTAATGTCATTTAAGGCTGCTGTTTCCTTGTTGATTTTCTGCCTGGAACATCTACCCAGTGTATCAGTGGGTGTTAAAGTCCCCTACTATGACTGTGTTACTGTCGGTCTCTCACTTAGGTTCATCAAGATTTGTTTTATGTATTTAGGTGCCCCTATGTTGGGTGTGTATATGGTATGTTTACAAGGGTTATGTCCTCTTGTCTGACTGATCCCTTTATCATTACATAATGTCCTTCTTTGCTTCTTATTACAGGCTTGGTTTTAAAGTCTGTTTTGTCTGATATAAGTACTGTTACCCCAGCTTTTTAATTTTGTTTCCATTTGCATGAAATATCTTGTTCCTTTTACTTTCAGCCTGTGTGTGTCTTTCGATCTGAAGTGAGTCTCTTGTAGGCAACGTATACGAGTACATGGGTCTTATTTTTACTTAATCCATTCACCTACCCTATGTGTTTTGATTTGAACACTTAGTCCATATACTTTGAAAGTTATTATCGATAGGTACATAGGTATTGCCATTTTGTTATTGTTTATGTTCCTATTTCTTCCTCTTAAAGAAGTCCCTTTAACATTTCTTGTAATATTTGTTTGGTGGTGATGAACTCCTTTAGCTTTTTCTTGCCTGGGAAGCCCTTTATTTCTTCTTTTTAAGATGATAGCCTTTTTTTATTTTATATATTTTCAAATTTTTAAATGTATTTTTATTTTTCAATTTTTAAACATGTTTTTTATTTTTAAAATTTATGATTGTATTTTTCCATTACCATTTATTGCCCCATACCTTCTTCCACCTCTCCATTCTACCCTCCCCCCCACCCCCCAGAATCACCGCACTGTTGTCCATGACCATGGGTTCTCTTTCTTTCTGGCTTGGTACCTCCACTCCCCAACACCCCCTGCCCCCACCCCAAGCTGTCAATCTGCTCTTTATCTATGAGTCTGTCTCTATTTTGCTTGTTAGTTTAGTTTACTCATTAGATTCCATATACAAGTGCAATCATATGGTACTTGTCTTTCTATGACTCTCTTATTTCACGTAGCATAATGTTCTCCAGGTTTGTCGTTGCTGTCACACAGGGTAAAGTTTTCCTTTTTTTTCAGCCAAGTAGTATTCCACAGTGTAAATGTACCATGGCTATTTGATAGTCTTGCTGGATAGAGTGGTCTTGGTCATTGTTCCTTGCTTTCCATCACTTCGAATATTTCATGTCAATGCTTTCAGGCCTAAAAAGTTTTTGTTGAAAAATCAGCTGACAGTCCTATAGAAACTTCCTTGTAAGTAACTAATGGTTTTTCTCCTGCTGCTTTTAAGATTCTGTCTGTATCTTTAAACTTTGCCATTTAAATTATGATGTGTCTTGATGTGGGCCTCTTTAGGTTAATCCTGTTTGGGACGCCTTGTGCTTCTTGAACTTGGGTCTTTTTCTTCACCAGGTTAGGGAAAATTTCAATCACTATTTCTTCAAATAGGTTCTCAATTCCTTGCTCTTTCCTCTTGTACTGTTTCCCCATCAAGCAGATGTCATTACACTTGATGTTGTTCCAGAAGTCCCTTAAACTATATCTTCATTTTAAAAATTCTTTTTGCTCTTATTGGTTTTTTTCTGCTCTTTGTCTTCCAACTTTCTGATTCTATGCTCTACTTTATCTAATCTGTTCATATCTTCTTATGTATTGTTCATTTCATTTATTGTATTCTTTATTTCTGACTGGTTCTTTTTCATGGTCTCTATGTCCTTTTTTATGCTTGTTATCTCTTTGTTGAAGTTCTCATGTAGTTCCTTAAGCATCTTTGTAACCATTGTTTTGAACTTGGTATCTGGTAGATTGCTTGCCTCCATTCCATTCACTCTTATTCTGGAAATTTTCCTGTCCATTCTTTTGGGGTATGTTTCTTTGTCTCCCCAGTTTTGCCGCCTCTCTGAATTTGTTTCTGTGCATTAGGTAGGTTCGTGTATTAGGTAGCTCGGCTGTGTCTCCTAGTCTTAGTATGTGGAATGTGTCCTGTGGGGCCCACTGTCCCAGTCTCTCTGATCACCTGATCTGAGTGCCTTAGGTGTGTGCATTGTGGGTTGTGTGTGCCCTCCTGTGGCGATGAGACTTGATGGCTGTTGGCATGTCCCTGGATGGGGTTGCCCCTCAGGCTGTCTGGCTATGGGGATTGGACATGCTCATAGTATATGAGCTGCTGTGCAGGGGCTGACCCATGAAGGGGAATTTGCTCTGCAGGTTCTGGTGTCTGCTGCAACCTCCTGTTTGTGTGCTGTTGGTGGAGCTATTGGGAGGAGGTGCTCTGTTGTGGTTTGAGTCCAGCCTCCATGTGTGTTGCTTCTGGGGCCTCTTGGAAGGGACTCTGGTGCAGTTCAATGTCTCACACAGCCTGTGACTGGCCATGGGCTACCTGTCAGGAAGTACAAAGTGATCCACAGTTGGTAGCTTCTTGTGCTGGGACTGGGTATGCATTGAGAAGCTGGGCAGTGAACCAGGTCTGGGGTAGTTTAGAAAAAGGACCAAGGCACCGTGGGATCTGTCGGTCGCTCATAAGGCTCAACCACTGAGAAACCCTTGGGTAGCATGTGAGGCAGGTTCTCAGGGAGACATCAGGTATGGGTGAGTAGTGTCCACCAGGTAACACAGATTCAAACTGGGAACCAGTGTTGGGTCTGAGGTTACCCAGCAGAAGTCTCAGGGTACACTGAGGCCAGCCACCATGCCCCTGGGGCCTTCGGATCTTTGTGGTGAGGCGGGGTCTCAAGGAGTCATCAGGCTAGAGCAGATTAAGATTTGGCCAGTGTGGAAGGAGATGTTAACACAGGAATGGTGTCACCTGTTGGCAGTTCAGGAAGATGGCCTTTGCCCTGAAGCCATAGAACTTGGCTTCTCCCTCTGTGTTTCTGGAACCACCTGAGGTTGACTGGAATTCCTCTAGAGTGTTTTGGTTTTTAAAAAGATTTTATTGCTTTATTTCTTTAGAGAGAGGGTAAAGGAGGGAGAAAGAGAGAGAAACATTGATTGGTTGCCTTTCACTTTGCATGACGACACCCAACAAACTGAGCCTCATTCATCAGGGCTCCCCAAGAGTTTTTTGGGCACAGGGCAACACAGGCCCTGGCTGGTGGCCACTGACAAAGCCTCCAGCCTTGTGGGAGTTGGAGAGGGCAGGGTCTCGGGGAGTCATCAGGGTGGAGCTAGTGTGCTCACCAGGCTAATGCCCTGTGGGGGGAGTTTTAACCCAGGAAGATGGTACCCCGGGCTGTGCAGTAGGAAGACTCAACACTGGGGCATTGGACACTGTCCCTCCAGCCTTTGCCCCAAAGCCACAGAACACTCAGTCTCTCCCTGTGCGACTCTGGTACCCCAAGCTGCTGTCCATCTGCTGGTGCCTAGTGTGAGTGAGCATGAATGTTTGTGCATTGTCCTTTTAAGAGGTTGCCTGAATTTTCAGCAGCCTTTCATCTTACCTGGGTGGAGAGAATCCTCACTGTATTTCACTGCCCAATGTTATGTGGGCTCCTCTCCCTGGTGCCCCGGGCTGGGGAGCCTGGTGTGGGGTTCGGGGGGCACCTCTGCAGCTGAAATATCCCTCTAGATTCTCAACTGTCACACGTGGGTGGGGGTCCATCCTGTTTTGTGTCTCTAACTCTCCTACCAGTCTCGCTGTGTCTTCTTTATATCTTCAGTTGTAGGACTTCTGTTCAGCTAGTCTTTAGACAGGTATCTAGTTGATTGTTCTATAATTTAATTGTAATTTTGATGTCATGGGAGGAGGTGAGTGCAGCTTCCACCTCCTTGGCCATCTTGTACCCCTATGCCCCAGGAAATTCCTTAAGGGAGTCTTAAAATATTTTTATGCAACACTCAAACAGAGCACATTTTTACTGTGCTCACACACAGTTGAATGTTTTTGCTTAATTGCAATTACGGTTTTAGCCCAGATGGTCTTATGGCTTTGTGCTTGCAAAATAAAAAACAATCAGAGGCATTCCAGGTTCCTGATAGATGGGAAGTGCATTAAGGTAGGGTTGTAATCTGACATACTTTAAGGCTGTGGGAGGACCAGTGGCCCCTCTTGGATTATGACTTGGGGGCGTGCTTGAAAGGAAGTTTTCAGATTCCCCCAGCCCAGTGAGGAGCATAGCTGACCGCAGAGTGCATTTAGGGTGCAGCCATGGTGAGCACATCATCTGTCTCCATCTCATCTTTATTCTGATGCCAAGCCCTAGACTGAGAGAAGTGAGAAAATGGGAACTCAGCCACTTCCATGCTCCCAGATATTGGAACAGAATTATTGCATGGTGGTGTTGGGAAGGCCCTTGGGGACGAGATGTCTTAGGTCTTGCCTTTCCCAGCAAGAGGGACTGGATTTCATTTCATAATTAATGTGCATATAGCTGCAATAAATTATTAACTATTTAGGATTTAACTCAGATGATTAGGGAATGGGATTGATAACCCAAGGCCAATGCTGGCATTATTAAACAGCTTCTGTTTGCCTGTTGCTTTCTATTTAAAAAAACAATATCTAAATATATTTTTTCTCTTCAGAAACATGTAAAGATATGTTGCCCCAGATTTTTCCCAGCCCTCTTGCCTCTGCCTGGCTTCACCTCAGCTGCACGACACCTTCTGCAGAGAGCCCGCAGCATCAGATACTTGCCCCTGCTTTTTGACGCCATTTCTTAAAGTCTGGTGTGCAGACTCCTTATCAAAGTCATGGCAGTGGGCATGACATAGAGGAAGTTGGGGATTCTCCATTTAAAATTGGAATTGCAAATTGAGCCTCAAACCTCAAAAACATGTTTAAAGAGCTAACTGTGCAAGCTGGAATTTGAGGGTGGCCACTCTAGCGGCTCTGAAACCTCCAGAGCTCATTCACATCCCCAAACTTTACATTCAGCCATCTTGAATGAATTTTAATATTCTTTTTTAGTTCCAATTATAGTAAAGTTGGATACCTTCTGTCTTTTAAACTCCTCCCAGGAACCTACTGACATTTCATTGAGCTAGAAAGGATCTTATGGATTTCAAATGATTATTCAGCAGGCTATGCATGTGAACTAGTTGGGAGACAATGTAATGGGATCTTAATGCCAGTATGGATGTTTTTCTACTCTTCAAGGTGAAAAAGTTGAAGCTTGCTTCCTTTTCTAGATTCTGAAAGTAAATAGAGAAGATTATTTTAAACGGTCATCAACAGTTTTGTGGGTAATGTAGCAGGAGGCTTAAAGTATTATATTACCAGATGTTCCACCATAGTTACTCTAATAAAATGATATTTATCAGAAATAAAGGAAGAACTATGCCTTCAGATCGAAAGAGGCCTCCCATACCATCCAGTTCAGATGTGGATAAATGAAGGTGGAGGCTCATTGTAGAGGAATTTTAGAACATCAGTCAACTTTTTTTTTTAATCTTCAACCAAGGACATGTTTATTGATTTTTAGAGAGAACGGAAGGGAGGGAGGGAGAGTGGGAAGGAGCGAGAAACATTGATAGGAGAGAGAAACATTGGTTGGTTGCCTCCTGTATGTGCCCTGACCAGGGATCAAACCCACAACCTTTTGGTTTACTGGATGGCGCTCCAACCAACTGGGCCACACCAGCCAGAGCTGGAGCACCAGTAAAGTCTTTGTGAGGGGTTTTCTGCACTGATGGACAGTGTGCAGTATGGTCAGGTGAAGAGGACCCTGGACATGTATGAGAATTAAACAGTAAGCTTACTCAAATGGCAGAAAAAAATAGCAAGTTTTATCTACGCATCACATCCTAAGAATTTTTGTGTTGAGTCCCATAAAACTCATTAGCACAAACAGCCAAAAAAATAACACGCTAAGAGGAGAGACCAGGCAAATAATTATATTAGCTGATCTGATGAGTGCACATTGTCTCCATTATAATCTGGATATAAATGCATGTCATAGCAGCTAAGATGTCATGGCTATATCTCCATTATTAAAGTATATTACCAGCGAGGTTCCTAGGCAGTCACCTCCTGATAGAGGGACTGACGTCTAGTTAGCAGAGGGGCTTTGTGGTGTCTGATTCTAGTTGTGTGCTTGCAGATAAGTAAATGTAACTTCAAACTGTTGTTACAAAAGATAAGTTGGAGTCATTTTTTAAAAAATTTATTTATTTGTTTATTTTTAGAGAAGGGGGAGAGGGGGAAAGAGAGGGATAGAAACATCGATGTGAGAGAGAAACAACGATTGGTTGCCTCTGGTATAGGCCCCGACTGGGGACTGGACCCACAACCAGTCACGTGCCCTGACCAGGAATCAAACCGGTGACTCATCCCTTTGCAGGACGACACACTGGTCAGGGCAAGAAGTTGGAGTACTTTATTATGGAAATAACAGTGGTGTATAAATATAATGAACAAAGTATACTGTCTGAGTAGTTCATTGTGGAAATAGCTGTCTTTTTATAAATTTAATTATTTAGTTGTCCATTTTATCTCCTAGCATGCATAATTCCCGTGTCTCAATAAGTCTGTAATTAGAATTTTGTCAGTTTAGCCCTGACTGCTGTGTCTCAGTGGACTGAGTGCCAGCCTGTGGGCTGAAAGGTTGCCAGTTGACTTCCCAGTCAGGGCACATGCTTGGGTTGTGGGTCAGGCCCCCAGTCGGGGTGTGCAAGAGGCAACTGATCAATGTTTCTCTCCCTTTCTTTCTCCCTCCTTTCCCCCCTTCTAAAAATAAAATAAAATATTAATTAAATTTTTTTGTCAGTTCAAAATAGGTGGTTATAATTAGCAATCTTAAAAATATTGAATTGGCATCTTAAGATGAAAGTTCCTACTTCAAAAATTATTAAAGTAGAATCTAATTATTTCTCACTAGTGAGATAGATTCATGAACATATTGAGCTGGTTTTTAAATGTAACAAATTTAAAAAGATATTGTGAGTGCTTTGTTCCCCTGATATCTTTCTTTTGGTGTGATTTGTATACCATAAGATTCACCAAAATTACAATTCAGTTATTTTTGTTATTTCATTTTATTTTTAATTATATTCTGTTGATTATGCTATTATTACAGTTGTCCTGATTTTTCCCTCTTTCCCCCCTCCACCCAGCATCCCCCACTCCCCCAGGCAGTCCCCCCACCATTGTTCATGTCACGTGTATAAGTTCTTTGGCTGCTCCATTTCCTAACTGTACTTTACATCCCTGTGGCTGTTCGTAACCATGGCTGTTCTCGCACCTATCTGTACTTCTTTATCCCCGCACCTCTTTACCCATTCTCCCTCTCCCCGCTCCCATCTGTCAACCATCTGGTAACTAACTTCTTTTCTTTTCTCTGGCTGCTTTTAAGAGTCTCTCTATCTTTAAACTTTGGCATTTTAATTTGGTGTGCCTTGGAGTGGGCCTCTTTCCATCCATCATAATTGGGACTCTATGTGCTTCCTGGACTTGCCTATTTCCTTCACCAAGTTAGTGAACTTTTCTTTCGCTATTTTTTTAGATATAGTTCCAATTTCTTGCTCTTTTTCTTCTCCTTCTGGCACCCCTATGATGCAAATGTTGGACCTCTTGAAGTTGTCCCAGAGGCTGTTTATCTATAACATAGAATCATTTTTTGGGGGGGGGGATTCTTTTATTCTTCTTGTTCTGCATGGTTGTTTGCTTCCTTACATCCCAAGCCATTGATTTGATTCTTGGCTTCATCCGCTCTACTGTTGTTTCCCTGTAAATTGTTCTTTATTTCAATTAGTGTATCCTTTGTTTCTGACTGGATCTTTTTTATGCTGCTGAGGTCCTCACTGAGTTCCTTGAGCATCCTTATAACCGGTGTTTTGTACTCTGCATCTGACAGATTGTTTATCTCCATTTTGTTTAGCTCTTTTTCTGGAGTTTTGATCTGTTCTTTCATTTGGGCCATGTTTCTTAGTCTCCTCATTTTGGCAGTCTCCCTGTGTGTATTTCTATGTATTAGGTAGAGCTGCTTTGCCTCCACGTCTTGGTAGTATGGCCTAATGTAGTAGATGTCCTATAGGGTCCAGCGGCACAGCCTCCCCTATCATCCAAGCTGGGTACTCGAGATGCACCCTTTGTGTGGGCTGAGTACATTCTTTTCTGATAGGAGACTCGGTTGCTGTTGGCAGGTCAATGGGAGGGATTTACCGAGGCCAGTCAGCTTTGAGGACTGGCTATGACTACTGACCACCAACCTCCACAGTCCGTGGAGGATCAGCTGTGCAAGGACAGGGTGGTAATACTCCGACATGGTCTGTAGCTGTCCACTGGGTGCACTGGTCCTGAGGTTTTCCAGATGGGACAGGCCAAAGTTGGCCCCCACCTGTGTTTCACCCAGGGCACCGTGCCTGAGCTGTAAAGCAATCTGAGATGGTTGCTACTTGTGCTGGGCTTGGAGATTGCTAGGTGAAGCAAACTTTGAATCTAATCTGGCTGCTGGTAGAGCTCACTGAAGCCAGCTATTGCTCGTTTGATAGAATTTAGGAGCCAAGACCAGCCATTCTTGTGGAAAAGCAGCTTGAGTGGGCCCGGAAGTTGGGTGGGGCAGAGCCTTTGTGGATCTCCGAGGTGCGTGAAATTGTGTTAGCCAGGTTGATGGAGTTTCAGTTATGGCACCAGCTTGCCGGCTCTATAGAGGGAGGCTTTAGCAAAGGGACAATGGCTTCTGCTCGTCCTGATACCAGACACTTCAGTCTCTCTTTGCACGCTGCTGGTGCCCCCAAAGCTGCCACCCCAGTACTGGAGCTCAGAGGGAGTGAGTCTAAGCAGGTGATTCTGTGTGTGGATTCTTCAAGAGTAACTGCTCGGGACACTAGAAGCTTCTTTCACTGTCTCAATCCCTGCTGGTTTTTGCAACCAGAAGTTGTGGGCACTTAATCTTCCTAGTACTGGAACCCTGGGGGGGCGGGGGGCTGGTGTGGGTCTGGGACTCCTCACTCCCAAAATATCCCTCCCGAATTTTTATCCCCATGGGTGTGGAACCAGCCGCCCTGCTTCTGTACCCCTCCTACCAGTGCGGATGGATGTGGTTTCTTTAATTCTGTAGTTGTCAGACTTCCGTTCACCTTGGTTTCTGACATTCCTGAGTGATGGTTGTTCTATATTTTAGTTGTAATTTTGATGTGGTTGTGAGAAGAGGCGAGTCATGTCTACTTATGCTGCCATCTTGACTGGAAGCTCAGTTATTTTTAGTAGTTTTAGTGAATTTTGCAAACATCCCTGCAATCCAATTTTAAAAAATTTTTATCCTTCCAAAGGGATCCCTCATACCCATTTGCAGGGACTTATTCCTTCCTGCAGTTCCAAGCAACCATTAATTTTTCCATTTCTATAGATTTGCCTTTACATTTTATGTAAGTGAAATCATATAAAATTGGTCTTTTGTGTCTCACTTCTTAGACTAGGTGTAATGTTTTTGAGGTTCCTGTATGTGGTAGCATGGATCAGTAGTTTATTTTCTTGCTGAGTAATAAATTATCTTTTAGATAGGCAGCATTTTATTTACTCATTCATCAGTTGATGGGCATTTGGCTTTTTCCCCATATTTTTGTGATGATGAATAATGCTAACATGTACGTTTGTGTATACGTTGTGTAGATGGATATTTATTGTCATTTCTCTTAGGTAGATTCCTAGGAATGGAATTGCTAGGTCATATAATAAATTTGTTTAATATTTTTATGAAACTGCCTAATTCTTCCCTAAAGTACTATACTGTTTTAGATTCCTACCAGGAATATGTTAGAATTACAGTTTTTGACATCCTCAGCAACAACCTATTATTGTCTCTTTTTGATTGTAAGTATTCTTACCATTGGGCAGTGGTATCTCATTGTTTTAATTTTTATTTTTCTAATGACTAATTTTGTAGAGCATCTGTTCATGTGCCATTTCATCTTTGGCAGAATGACTACTCAAATCTTTTGAATATTTTATTTTATTTTTTTGCTCAGTACTAGTTTTTTTCTTAAATTATTTTGTTGTTCAGTTACAGTTGTCTGCATCTTCCCCACCACTCCCATTTTGACTATTTTAAATTAGGTTTTTTGTCTTTCTACATTGAGTTTTTAGAGTTCTTTATGTATCCTGGATGTAAATCTGTTGTCAGATATATGGTTTGCTAATGTTTTCTTCTAGTCTATGAGTTTCTACTAATTTTCTTTTTTTGAAAATATATTTTATTGATCATGCTATTACAGTTGTCCCAGTTTTTTCTCCCCTTTATTCCCCTCCTACCTGCACCCTCTCACAGCAGCATTCCCCCACCTTAGTTCATGTCCATGTGCATGTAAGTTCTTTGGCTTCTCCATTTCCCATACTATTCTTAACCTCCCCCTGTCTATTTTCTACCTACCATCTGTGCTACTTATTCCCTGTACCTTTTCCCCCATTTCCCCCCTTCTCCCTCTCCACTGATAACCCTCCATATGATCTTCATTTCTGTGATTCTGTTCCTCTTCTAGTTGTGTGCATAGTTTGTTTTTAGTTGTGTGCATAGTTTGTTTTTGTTTTTGTAGGGTAAGTTGTTGATAGTTGTGAGTTTGTTGTCATTTTAGTGTTCATAGTTTTGATCTTCTTTTTCTTAGATAAGTCCCTTTAACATTTCATATAATAAGGGCTGGGTGATGATGAACTCCTTTAACTTTTCCTTATCTGGGAAGCACTTTATTAGCCCTTCTATTCTAAATAATAGCTTTTCTGGGTAGAGCAATCTCAGTTGTAGATGTTTGCCTTTCATGACTTTGAATACTTCTTTCTAGCCCCTTCTTTCCTGAAAGGTTTCTTTTGAGAAATCAGCTGATAGTCTTATGGGAACTCCTTTATAGGTAACTGTCTCTTTTCCTCTGACTGCTTTTAAGATTCTGTCCTTCTCTTTAATCATGGGTACTGTAATTATGATGTGCCTTCCTGTGTGTTTCCTTGGGTCCAACTTCTTTGGGACTCTCTGAGCTTCCTAGACTTCCTAGAAGTCAATTTCCATTGCCAGATTGGGAAAGTTCTCCTTCGTTATTTTTTTCAAATAAGTTTTCAATTTCTTGCTCTTCCTCTTCTCCTTCTGGCACCCCTATGATTCAGATGTTGGAACATTTAAAGTTGTCCCAGTGGTTCCTAAGCCTCTCCTCATTTTTTTGAATTCTTGTTTCTTCATTCTGTTCTGGTTGAATGTTTCTTCCTTCAGCTCCAAATTGTTGATTTGAGACTCAGTTTCCTTCCCATCACTGTTGGTTCCCTGTATATTTTTCTTTATTTCACTTTTCATAGCCTTCACTTCTTCCTCTGTTTTGCAACCATACTCAGCCGTTTCTGTGAGTATCCTGATTACCAGTGTTTTGAACTGTATGTCTGATAGGTTGGCTATCTCTTTATTGCTCAGTTATTTTTCTGGAGCTTTCATCTGTTCTTTCATTTGGGCTGTATTTTTTTGTCTGTTACATAGTAAGGGACAGAGCCTTAGGTATTCGGTAGGCCAGGGCAACCCATATTGCTGTGTTGGGGCACTGTAAATGGGGGAGGGTCAGAGAGGGAACAGTGCCACTTGCTTGTCTCTTGGCTGGCTTTCAGTCACTTCCCCCGCTACCCACAAACAAATTGGGCCCTTCTGGTGCTGATTCCCCAGTGGGTGGGTTTGGGTACATAACAGAACCCCATGGGTCTCTCCAACAAATTCTGCTGTGAGACTGGGAGTTTTTCCCACTGCAGCAACCCCCATAGGTTTTTATAGTCAGAGATTTTGAGGCTTTATTTCCCTGCACTGGAACCCCGGGTTGCATGGTTTGTCTGGCTCCCCAGTTGATCCTCCCAGTTTATCTGCACACAAATGTGGGACTGCCTTGTCTGCCAGCTACCGCCTCTCTTGCCCCCGTCCTCTGGCCCCCACCTTGCTGTGAGTCTTCTCTGCCCCTCCTGCTGGTCTGGATGAATATTTCTTTTTTAACTCCTTGGTTGTTAGACTGCCATACCGTTCGATTTTTTGGCAGTTCTGGTTATTTTTTGTTCTCCAATTTGTTGTTCTTCTTTTGGTTGTGCAGGGAGACAGAGTGTATCTACCTATGCCTCCATCTTGGCCAGAAGTCATCATTTTTCTTAATAGTGTCTTTTAAAGCCAATTTAAAAAACTTAGAAAAATTCAGTTTATCAGATTTTTTCTTTTTATGGAATGTGTTTCTGGTGTTGTATATGAGAACTCTGAGTCTAATTCAAAGTCACATAGACTTTTTCTTATGTTTTCTTCCATAAATTGGTTTTTACATTTAGGTCTATGATTAATTTTGAGTTAGTGTGTGTATGGTGTGAGATGAGTCTAAATTAATCTTTTTTGCATGTATGTATCCAGTTTTCTCTCAGTACCACTTGTTGAAAAGACCATGCTTTCCTCATGAAATGCCATACATAGAACTTTTGTTAACAGTTAATTAACCATAAATGTAAGTTTACTTTTGAACTGTTAATAGTGTTCTTTCAATCCTCATGTCCATACCATAGTGTCTTGGGTTATGTAGCTTTATAATATATTTTAAATGCAGAAAACTTAAGTCCTTCAATTTTGTTTCCTTTTTAAAAATCATTTTAGCTATTCTGGATCCTTTTTGTTTCTATATAAACTTTAGGATCAAATTGTCAATATCTCCAGTCTGATGGGACTTTGAGAGGGACAGTGTTTAAAGATTAATTTTGGAAGAGTTTACATGTTAAACAATATACAAGCTTTTTTTTCCATCTGGAAATAATTATCACTAGGGCAATCTTAAGGGATATCTGTGAACACCCCGTTGGTTAATAAGGAACAACAGTAGCTACTGGTAACTCATGTTATAATGTTGACAATGAGTAAGACTTAAAATTCATAAAGAATTTATGAAAACAAGTAAAGCCATTCATTTAGTGGTATACAACAAGAAGGTATACAAAATAAGAAGGTATACAGTTAGTTAGTGTCTTTGTAGTTAGGAAATGAATTCAGGTACAAGTTCCGTACTGTTTGTGTATTCCACTGCTGTGAAAAAGACCATACTTATTAGGGTCAGGACTCAAATCAGATAAACAAATAAATACAAACAATATCCCAATCAACCTTTGCAGGAAGTAGGTTTCGTAGTAAACATTCAGAGTTATTCTGAAAATATAAACCTGAATCCACATTATTTTGTGTTTTCATTCAAACAGAACCAAGTATTCCTTTATTAAAAGCCAAAGCAATATACTCCCTGGTCATCTGAGTTTAGGCTGCAGGAATCACCACTGAGGAAACATTAGGGAAATGAAGGCACTTAATTCATCAGTGAGGTATTAGTTAATAATGATATAAAGAAGCCCAGCAAAGGATAGAAATAGTGTATCTGGTAAATTCTAATAGATAGTTTTTCATATTTTAGCAGGTCATATGTAGGGGTGTTATAACACAGCATCTTAGAATTGATGGAATTTGATCTGAAAGCCAACATGAACTTGGTGTCATTTTAGGGAGCGAGCATTCACGAGGCCTTCGTTGCAACTCTTGTCCTGGAAGGCATGGATCAGGAAGTGACGTGGAATGATACCGACTGGTTCTAATTAAAGCTTCTGTTTTGAATAATAATGTATGGAGGTGAACAGAGGAAAGATTTATAGTTTTGTTTTGTTGTTGTTTTGTTTTTTTAATGTGCTTAAAAGTCTACTGCTTAAGTGGCTCTGAGTCTGAACAAACCAGTTTCATCATCCTTTAAATCTTATAGTAAAATCTGGGCTTCCAGGGATAAAAGTGATGGCCCAAAAATTTTATCAGAAGAGATGCTGGGGATTAGTCAGAGAAAGTGAACGAGACACACAATATAAATATCACTTTTAAGTCGGGACACATCATACCTGGTACAATGGTACACTAAAAAATATATTTGATTACTGTTTCATTCCCACAATTATTTATTTTGCATTTCAGTTTCTATAGTTCCTTCTCCCTGTCAGGCCCCAAGAGTTGACATGTTCTTTGTGGACGGACACAGCCTCCCTGTGAAGGAGGGTGAGTCATGAGGTGGTCAGTGGGTGAAAGATAAAAGAGGAGAAGTGAATTCACTGATGTATATTTAGAGTGTGTTTTAAGCTTAAGAATATGGAAACCTCTATTTCTATTTGAAATGCTTTTGGAATACACACTAAAGCACCCTTGGGGACAGGCCTAACAGTGAACATTAATATGGTTGAAAAGGTCTCCAAAGCATTTGCCTATAGTTATCTCAGTTGTAGTATTTTAGTAAGTGTTCTAGTAAGTTGGCTGCTCTTGCCCTTGGCGTCTCCACAAGTGTACAGTGTCCAATTTGTTGGGTGCTTGGCCACATGGCATTACATGTTCCGAACCTATTAATAACTCACCATAGGCTTGTAAGAGAATAATATACCAGACTCTGTTAGAGCTGCATAATCGACTGTGTACTCAGTCCTTCTCTCGTCTCTCTCCATTCCCCATTCCTCCAGAAGGCACACGTGTAGCCCTCTGTCCAGTGCTGCCACATTCCCTTATTCCAGCAATTCTGAAATAAATTTTGATTAATTAATCTTGGAGTGCAAAAAATAATACAAGGGAAAGAGAAAACAGTGGATGGCCACCATAATAATATAATTATTATTATTATAAATAATATAGCAAATGGTTATAACCATGATACCAACATAGGTTTTAAAAGCACTTTACAGTTTAATAATAATAATAAAATTATTATAAACAAACAACATTATTAGAAGTAATTATTATGATGATCTATACTTATAATAAATATGTATTTTTTATAATTATTATAAGTAATAGTTATTATATTATCAATGATTAATAATGTGTACTTACAAACTTATTGTAAACAATTATTGCTATATAACATTATACATAATCTCTATATTATTAATAATAATTTATAACCTGCATTTACAAAATCTTTGGTTGTAGTGTGTCTACACATTTTTAGAAAGTGACCTGCTAAAACATTTGTTTAAATCTTAAAAAAACACATGTGTAAGTCTAGTTCTTATAAACTAAATTATGTTCTAAAGGGCTTTCTAGGCTGTATTTGTGTAAGGGATGCCTGTTGCAATTTTGTTTGTAAATAAATAATAACTCCTAATTGCATATCACTTTACTAGCACAAATAGTTTAGGAATGTCTCGTCTTTTACCTTTTAATAATTTAGGATATTTTTATACATTTGGGAACTATTATAAACTTTACATATATAAAATAAGAATAGGTTTCCCTGGCAGTTGTAGGTAGTAAATGACAAGAAACATACCTGCAAAACCTAGAAAAGGTGCCAGAACTTTCCACTAGTCACACCTGTGAGGGCAAGAAGCAAGTGACATCTCCACCTCTTTGTTTATCAGATCAGTGGAGAAAAATCAGTGAATAGAGATGTTGTTGCTTCTGTTCTGCATCACTTTTGAACAAATAATTGAGGGCCCAGAATATAATAGCTGCTATTTATTGAACGCTACTATATATGCTATACTCATACTACTGTAGGTATGGCTGATTTTTATAGCAGCCCACTAAGGTACATGCTCTCACTCAGTTTTATAGTTTAAGGATGCTGCAGCTTATGGAAACTGAATAAATCACCCCACATGAGGCAGCTGGTAAGGCCGGGGGAGGGGCAGAATTCAGAGCTCTGTGTGTGTGTGTGTTGAAAATATTTTGTTGCTTCAGTTGTATTTATCAGAGATGTGTAACACATTCAATCATTTTAATTCTTTGATCCAAGGTATGGGGTAGACATTTACACAGAGTAGATATAGGAGCTGAATTGGACAGGGTAGAATTACTGAATTTTAAAGAATTTGTAATTATAGTTGACATACAGTATTATGAGTTTCAGGTATACCACAACAGTGATTAGACACTTAATATACCTTATGAAGTGATTGCCCATCTGATACCACACACAGCCAATAAAATTACAGTATAATTGACTACATTCCCTGTGCTGCTCTTTACATCCATGACTGCTTTTATAACTGGTAATTTGTGCTTCTTAATCCCTTTTCACCCATCCTCTCAACTCCCTTCCTCTGTGCTGACCATCAATGTGTTCTCCATATCTATGAGTTTATTTGTTAGTTTTGTGTTTTAGCTTCTGCATACAAGTGAAATTGTGTGGTAAGGAATTACTGATTTTTAAGGTTATCTTCCCTTTCTCCATCTAGTTCCTGTCTTGCATTAGTATTCTTAAAGTTTTATAGCAAGAAATTATTACACATTAGAGGGGTTAAAAAATATGCCTGACAGAGCCCAGTGCTGTTAACACTTCTAGAAGCAAAGATTTTATTCATTTCACCTACCAGTTTCCCTGTTGAAAAATTCTGCTGTTGAAAAAGCTGGCATCTCAGGATTAATCTCAGTTTGTCTTTGGAAGACATGGAAGGCTCTTTTCATGATGGACGGCAAATGACGCTGGCCGCAACTGCTAACGGCAATGACGACTTACGAGTCAGTTAAGTGTTGGGCACTGCACCTGGTGTCTTTCAAACAGTCACATGATTCTTTTTACAATAACTCTGTGAGGAATATGTCAATTACACCCATTTTGTTGTCACGAACTCGAGTGCAGTCATCCCTTGGTATCCACAGAGGACTGGTTTCAGGACCCTCCGAAGATACCAAAATCTGTGAGTGCTCAAATCTCTTATGTAAAATGGCATAATATTTGCATATAACCTATGCACATCCTCTGCATACTGTAAATCACCTCTAGATTATTTATAATACCTAATACTATGTAAATGCTATATAAATAGTTATAATGTATTTTTAGGGAATAATGACAAGAAAACAAGTCTGTACTTATTCAGTACAGATGCAACCATCATAAGCCTAACTACACAGTAGAGTCAACAACAACTGAAACCCCCCCCACACATATTTTCAATCTGCACTTAGTTTAAATTGACTTTGATGCAGAACCTGTGGATGCAGAGGGCTAACTGTAATTTGCTGAAGGTTACCAAGGCAGTAAGCTGGAAATCAAATCAGGTGTGCCTAATTTAAAAGCTAATATTCTTCATAGAAGTAGTTTGAAGACTGGGTTCTGCAGAGCTGCACAGCTCTGGAGCATCATCTCAGGAATTGCCGTGTTTCAGGATTTGGGGTAAAGTGAACCGAAGGGGACTGTTTGGAGTAGAAGGCAAACTCCAGTCTCTTCATCCTAACCTGAATGCAATCAGCTCCACCGTTTTCTGTTTACTATATTATCATCTTCATACATTTAGTTTGAAAAAGTATTCAAGTGGAATAAGGTTTAAAAAACTCTTGAAACTTCTACTTTCAGCCAGGACGAAATAGGAGCTGGAAAGTCAGAGGAAACACATGACCCATTGGTTTTCAAGCATTGCACAAAGGGCCACACAGAGCGGTGATCCGTGAGAGGAAGAACAAGTGAGAGACTCTGTGCACATGTCCCAGCTTACAGCCTGAGAGGGGCTCCCAGCTGCACGACTCGGAGGGAGTGCACATCAAGGCCAGGATTCTCGTCAAACTGAGAGACAGGTTATGGATTTGAGAGAGGCCCACAAAGTGAGAATTTGCAGAGAAAAGATAGAAGAAGAGGGAGAGGCATAAAGAAAGCGCTCATCAGCTGCAGAGGGTTCCTCTGGAGGACTGGTCCAGGTACGGACCTCACCGACATTGGTAGAACGTTCCGCTCCCCTACCCCAGCATCCACATTATTTTCTCTAGGCACAGGGAATGTATTCAATATGATACCTTATTCTGGGCTATTAAAAGTGTCAGTAAACTTTTAAACTTCATAAGGGGAATCAAATAATACAAATGAAATTTTCTCATTGCAAGAAAATTAAATTAGAAATTCATAAGAGAAAGACATCTGGGGAAACTTCAAATATTTGAATATGAAAAAATTACATTTCTAGATTACTTATGGGTCAGGGAATAAGTCATGAAGGATATTAGAAAGTATTGGGAACTGAATGAAAATGAAATAACAACATATAATTTGTGGAATGCAACTAATGTGGTGCACAGAGGAAAATGTATAACATCAAATACATATGAAAGAATGAGGTAAAAAATCTTAAGCCAATGACCTAAGCTTCTGCTTGGAGAAATTAGAAAAAGAGAGCAAATTAGATACAAATTAAGCACAAGGAAAAAGAAATACAAGAGCCTGCAAATATATAAAAAGAGAATAGAACAATGATAGGGAAAATCACTCAAATCAAAAGTTGGTGCTTTGAATTACAACTAAAATATAGAGCAATCAATCTGAATAACCAACAGAAGACTAGGTGAAAGACTGGTAGGAAGGACAGAGATGTGAAAAGGGCTGGCCCAGCTCCCACAAGTGGTGGTGTAGATTCCAGAGGGATCACTCAGTTGTGAAGGCTCTCCAAGCTGGGTAGAGGAGCCCTCATAACATCTGGTTGTGAAAGCCAGCAGGGATTCTGTCCACCAGGGAGACAGGCATCTGCTAGGGACAAAGGGACCCTCTTAAAGGGCCAATGCACAAAATTTCATCTGTAGCCATCCATGCTAGGTGGAGGGAGGGCAGAATGGATTACAGCTCTGTGAGGAGAGACCAGGGTCTGTGGCTCTGGGGAGAGAGCTGCAGGGATGGCCACCATGATCACTATGCTGATTCCCTTTCCCATATCACAGATGCCATCTTTCTTGGGTGGAGCACTCACCTCCTTATGGCATCAGCCTGGGGGAAAGCAATAGCCTCACCCTCTGGGCTCCCTGTCGCCCCACCCTGCAGAGTTCACTCCCCGGTGAGGAGTCAGCAGCCTGGGCTACGGTGTAGGGATCTGGGCAGACTCAGGGTGTCAGTGACTGAGTCGTTTGGCTTTGGAGCAAGGCCACTCCATTCACCTCCCCCCAGCCTGACCAGCACCTCCCTCTTGTTGGAGAGCCACTAGCCCCATCCTTCCAACCCTTGGCTTCCCCTGCGAGGTTGGGCTCCTGGCAGAATTTGGGACAGACTGAGCTGTGTGCAGGGCTTTAGTATGTGATCCATTTTTCCCTCACGTGCCCAACCGGCAGTGAGCCTTCACTTCAAAAGGCCAAATCTTGGTCTGTTCGGCCCTGATAAACTCTGCTGGCCTCACCCCTGATGGCTCCCTGAGACCCCGACCTACCGCAAAGGGGTGCAAGCACCCAGTGGGTGGCAGCTAGACTTAGCATACCCTGGGGCATGTGCTGAGTGGCCTCAGACCATTGCTGGCACGAGTTTGAGCCTGTATCAGTCTGGTGAACACGACTCACCCCCACCTGGTGACTCACTGAGAACCCACCTCATGCTACTTGAATACCGCCAGAGGCTCCTTCAGTGACTGAGCCCACAGGCAGTTGGCAGGCAGAAGCAGGCAGAGGCAGCATTCACGGTGCCTTGGGACTTTTGCTGACCTTCTCCCAGGCCAGGTGCTGGTAAAAGTCATCTTCAGTGCACAGTTTCATCCTCCCTGCGCATACCCAGGCCCAGCAGAGGCAGCCACAGACTGTGGATCACTCTGTAGCTCCAAACAGGTTGCCCACAGCCAGTCACAGACAGCATCTGACATTGGCCTGCACCATAGTTCCTGCCAAGGGGGCTCCACAACCAACAAACCTGGTGATCAGCTTCAGACAACATCAGAATAGGATCCAATTAACTTCACAAGGAGCATATTCAAGGGGAGATCATGACAGGCACCAGACCATGTTGAGGCAAATTCCACTTCTTGTGGTCAATGCCTGCACAGACACTTTTTTGACACTGCAGTATTGGTCAGTGCTCACAGTCAGCCAGTCTGAGCGTCAATCCATGCACGAACAGGCCAATAAAAATGAAGACTCAGTTACAAACAGGAAGGTGCATGTAACACACATAAGGGACATTCAGGAGCACCCAGCTCAGGTAATCAAGGAACTCCATCACTGGGCCCCACAGGACACCTCTACATAAGGCCACCCTACCAAGACTGGAAGACATAGCAGTTCTACCTAATACATAGAAACAAACACAAAGGGGAGACCAAAAAAAAAAAAAAACAAAAACAAAAACCCCACACCCTAAATGAAAGAACAGGATAATATCTGGAAAAAGAGAAATGAAATAAAGGCAAGCAATTTATCAGATATAGAGGTCGAAAAATTGTTATAAGGATGCTGAAGGAACTTAGTGAGAATTTCAAGAAACTTCATGAGAACTTAAACAGCATAAAAAAGGACATATAAACCATGAAAAAAAACAGGTAAAAAATGAGAATGTCTGATATGAAGAATACCCTAGAAGAAATAAACATTAGGTTGGATGAAGCTGTGAATCAATCATTAATTTAGCAGACAAGGTAGAAGAAAACATTCAATCAGAAGAGCTGAAAAAAAAAGAGAATGAGAACATTTTAAGGGACCCTTTGGGACAACATGAAGTGAAACAACATCTGCATTGTATGGTTACCAGAAGGAAAAGAGAGGGAGCCAGGGATCAAGGACCTGTTTGAAGAAATATCATGGGAAAATTGCCTAACCTGATGAAGGAAAAAGACACATAAGTCCAGGAAGCACAGAGAGTCCCTAAACACGATGAACCAGAGGCCCATGCCAAGATGCATCATAATTAAATTTAAGTCAAAGAGAATCTTAAAATCGCAAGAGAAAGACAGTTACCTAGAAGGGAGCTCCCATAAACTGTCAGCTGATTTGTTAACAGAAACATTTGAGGTCAGAAGGGATGGCATGAAATATTTAAAGTGTCAAAAAGCAAGGACATAACAACCAAGACTGCTTTATCCAGCAAGGCTATCATTTAAATTGAAGGAGAAATAAGAAGCTTCCCAGCAAGAAAAAGCTAAAGGAATTCATTACCACCAAACAGTACTACGAAAAATATTAAAGGGTTCTTGAAGAAGAAAAGGAGAAGAGGAAGAGGGAGGAGGAAGAGGTTGTAAAAATAACAATAAATACGTAGCCTACTGATAATCACTGTAAATGTAAATGGCTTATGTGCTCCAATGAAAAGACACAGGATAGCTGAAGGATGATAAAACAAGACTCTACATTGCAACCTATAAGAGACCCACCTCAGAAAGATATACACAAACTAAAAGTAAATGGATGGAAAAAAAAAATCTCATGCAAATGGAAAGGGGAAAAAAACCCTAGTGTAGTAATAATTATATCAGAAAAATAGACTTTAAAACAAAGGCTTTAATATGAGACAAAGAAGAACTCTACATAATGATAATGGAGGCAATCCAAAAGAGGATATACCTTTGGAACATTATGCACCCAACATAGGAGCACCTTAAATGTATAAAGCAAATCTTGATGGACATAAAGGGAGAGATTGACGGTAATACAGTCATAGTCGGGGGATTTTAACATGCCATTGACATCAATGGGTGGATCTTCCAGACAGAAAATCAACAAGGAGACAGTGGCCTAAAATGGCACATTATTCAGATAGATTTAATTGAGATCTTCAGAGCATTTCATCCCCCAAAAGCAGAGTATACATTCTTTTCAAGTGTACATAGAACTTTTTCTGGCATAGACCACATGCTGGACACAAAAATGTTTTGGTAAGTTGAAAAAGATTGAAATAATATCAGGCATATTCTGTTACTACAACAATATGAAAATAGATATCAATCATAAGAAAATAAACCAAAAAACACACTAAGACATTGGGCTAAATAACATTTACTAAATGATGATGCATTAAAAATGAGATCAAGGAGGAAACTGAAAGATACCTTGAAACAACTGAAAATGAGAACACAGCAACCCCAAATTCATGGAACACAGTGAAAGCAGTTCAAAGAGGGAAATTCATAGCATTACAAGCCTCCCTCAAGAAGCAAGTAAAATCTCAAACAGATAATCCCTGTTACACCACAAGGATCTAGAAAAAGAACAACAAAACCCAAAGTGAGTAGAAGAAAGGAAATAATCAAGATCAGAGCAAAAATAACAAAATAGAGTCTTAAAAAATAAAACAAAATCAGTGAAACCAAGAGCTGGTTCTTTGAAAAGAATAAATGAGTGACAATCTTTACCAGACTCATCAAGAAAAAAAGAGAACTAAAGTAAATAAAATCAGAAATAGAAGAGGAGAAGTAATGACTGACACCAAAGAAATGCAAAGGATTATAAGAAAATATTACAAATAGCTACATGCCAAAAATGGAAAATGGAATGAAATGGATAAATTCCTAGAAAGATACAGTCTTTCAAAATTGAATCAGGAGGAATCAGAAAATCTGAACAGCCAGATTACAACTAATGAAATTGAAGCAGTAATCAAAAAACTTTTAACAAACAAAAGTCATGGACCAGATGCTTTACAAGTGAATTTTACCAAGATTCAAAGAAGAACTAATACCTATTTTTCTCATACTATTCCAATAAATTCAAGAGGAGGGAAGACTCCAAGGTCATTTTACCAGGCCAGCATATCTTAATTCCAAAACTAGATGAAGACTTACAGAGAAAAAAATTACAGCCTAATATCTCTGATAAACATAGATGCTAAAAATCATCAACAAAGTATTAGCAAACTGAATACAGCAATACATTGAAAAGATCATACACCATGATCAAATGGGCTTTATTCTGGGGATGCAAGGCTTGTATAATATCCACAAATCAATAAACATGATACATTACATAAAATGAATGATAAACACCACATGATCATATCAATAGATGCAGGGAAAAAAAAGCATTTGATAAATCCAGTACCTATTTATGATAAAAACTCTCAGCAAAGTGGGAATAGAGAGAATAAAACCTCAACATAATAAAGGCTGTATATGACATACCAACAGCCAACCTCGTAAGATCAGGAACAAGACAGGGATGCCTGCCTTCACCACTGTTATTCAACACAGTACTAGAAGTCTTAGACTCAGCAATCAGACAACAGGAAGAAGTAAAGGCATCACTGGAAAGAACTAAAATGGTCATTATTTGTAGATGCATGATACTGTATATCAAAAACCCTAAAAAGTCTACCAAAAACCCATAACTACTAGAACTGATAAACGAATTCAGTGAAGTAGCAGGTTACATAATAAAAATCCAGAAACCAGTTGCATTTTATACATCAATAATGAACTATCAGAAAGGGAATCTAAGAAAATAGTATCATTCACAATTGTGTGAAAAAGCATGGAAAACCTAGGAATGAATTTAATGAAGGATGGAAATTTTCAGTACTTGAAAAGTATAAGACCCTGACAAAGACAGTGAAGAAGATACAAGTAAGTGAAAGCATATCACTGTTCATGGTAAGAAGAATTACAGAATTGGAAAGTATTATGCTAAGTGAAATAAGCCAGGCAGTGAAAGACAAATACTGTATGATTCTCAGCTATAAGTAGAACCTAATCAACAAAACAAACAAGTGAGCAAAATAGAACCAGAAACATGGAAATAAAGAACAAACTGAACAGTGACCAGAGAGGAGGAGTGAGGGGGGATAATGGGGTAAGTAGGGGAAGGGTAGTCAGGAAACATGTATAAAGGACCCATGGAAAATACAACAGCGGGGAGGATTGAATGTGAGAGGTGGAGGGTGGGGAGGGTAATGGGGGAAAATGGGGACAACTGTAATTGAACAACAATAAAAAATAAAATGAAATACATTGTTTAATTCTACCCAAAGCAATCTATAGATTCAGCACAATTCTTCCAATATACCAATGGTGTATTTCACCAAAAACTGAAACAAATATTTCAAAAGTTTATATGAACCACATAAGACCCCAAATTGCCACAGTAAACTTGAAAAAGATGGAAAGCATTGGAGAAATCACGCTGCCCTGATATCAAACTGTATTACAAAGCCAAAATAATCAGAACAGCCTGGTACAGGAATAAAAACAGACTTATAGAACAATGATGCTAAGCAGAGATCCAAGAAATAAACCCACTCCCTTTATGGTCAATTAATATTTGACAAAGGAGGCAGAAGTATACAGTGGGGCAAAGATGGTCTATTCAGTAATGGTGTTTGGAAAATTGGAAGAAATACATGTAAAAATACGAAACTGAACCGCCTTCTTATACCACACACAAGATAAACTCAGAATGAATAAAAGACAAATGTTAGACTTGAAACCATAAAAATTTAGAAGAAAACATAGCAGTAAAATCTTGCATAATCTTGTAAAGCAATATTTTTTCTGACATATCCCCTCTGTCAAGGGAAATACAGAAAAAATGAACCACAGGACTGCATCTAATGAAAAAAATTTTGCACGGCAATGGAAAATAAATCATCAACAAAATGAAAAGATAACCCACTGAACAGGAGAATATTTTCTGATACATCTGATAAGGGGTTAATACCTAAAATTTATGAAGAACTTATGCAACTCAACACCAAAAAAAAATCCAATTGAAAAATGGGCAAAGACCTGAAAAGACATTTCTCCAAAGAGGACATATAGATCACCAATAGATACATGAAAAGATGCTCAACATCACAAATCATCAGAGGCATGCAAATTAAAACCATAATGAGAGGTCACCTCATGCCTGTCAGAATGGCCATCATTAAAATTCAGCAAACAACAAATGTTGACAAGGGTGTAGGGAAAAGGGAACCTTTGCACACTATTGGTGGGACTGCAGATTGGTGCAGCCACCATAGAAAACGGAATGGAGGGTCCTCAAAAAAATAAAAATGAAACTGCCTTATGAGCTACCGATTCCACATTTAGGAATTTATCTGAATAAATCTGAAATATTAATTCGAAAGAACATAAGCACTGCTATGTTTACTGCAGCATTATTTTCAATAGCCAAGATTTCGAAGCAGCCAAAGTGTCTATCAGGAGATGATTGGATAAAAAAGCAGTGGTACTTTTATACAATGGAATACTACTCAGCTGTGAAAAAGAAGGAAATCTTACCCTTTGCAACAGCATGGATGGACCTGGAGGACATCATGCTAAGTGAAATAAGCCAGTCAGAGGAAGACAAAGTACCATCTGATCTCAGTCATATGTGGGATGTAATGAACAAGCTGAACTAACAAGCAAAGTAGGGACAGACTCACAGAGAGAGCAGGCTGACGGCTATCATGGGGTTGTTGGGTTGGGGCTGGAGGGACAGAAAAACAAAGAGAAAAGTGTGGACATGAGCAACAGTGTGGTGATTGCCGGGGAAAGGGGGTGGAGGAGGTTAAGGGGGATAAAATTGTGATGGACGGAGACGTGACTTGGGGTGGTGAACACACAATACAGTGTATGAATTATGCACCTGAAACCTATATAATTTTGTTAACAAGTATCACCCTAGTAAGTTCAATTAAAAAAAAAAATTCCCATATTGCTAGGCCTATAGGAAGATGCCATTTTGGACCAAAACAAATAACAGTAATTGCTCAATATACCATATTTTGCCGTGTATAACACACACTTTTTGGCCCAGATTTTTGAGGGAAAAATAGGGATGCACATTATACATGGGTGGTACCTGAGATGCATTGTATCTGTTCTTTTGTTTTGTAATTTGTCGTTACATAAATTTCTTGTACCTTAGTATGTTCAAAAACAAATGCTTGAAATTCCTTTATAATACAAAAAATGTATCTAAATATAAATAAATAAATAAATAATTGAATTAAAAAATAAAATGAAAGATTTTTTCCTGACAGTTTGGTCCCAAAACATGGGTGTGCATTACACACAGCAAAATACAGTACAATCAATTACGCAGATCTTTGCACCTGTAAGTGTGTATATCTGCAGAAGAATCCCTGTAAATACCTCTGCTCGGGGTTCAGGACACGGGGTTTGCAGTGTTGAAATTTTGATACATTCTGCCAAATTACCTTCCAAAAATGCTAGGCCAGTTTACACTCTCCACAAATATACCCAAGTGCCCCTTTTCTTTGTATCCTTATTTAGAGTGAATATGAATCCTTTTTATCTTCAAAGATATTTTATGAATTTTAAATTTTCTTTTTATAAATTTCTTGTGTGGATCACATGCTCACAATCTTGCTCATTTTTTTATTAATCTGCTTGTCATCGAAAGCTGCCTCTGGATCTTCAATTCCAAAACTGCTTAGGCATACAGAAAAATACAGAGATTAATACAGCCAACACCCAGATTTCACAAATGTTAACATTTTACCATTTTTGCTTAAGATGTTTATTTTAAATTTTGCACGTGATGTTGAAGCTGTCGTGATACTCTCTCCAGCCAATTTCTTTTTCTGAGTCCTGCAGATGTCATCACTCTTCTCAAGTGTGTCTATGTATTTTCCATCCATGTTTTAGTAATTATGTTATTTACATGCACAAAGTAGATAGCATTATTTTGTGTTTTTAGTATTTGCATAAATAGAATCATACTGTACAAATTCTTCTAAAGCTTGTCTTTTAAAAATTCATGTTGTATTCTTGAGATATGTCCAAGTCAATACTTGGAGTTCTTGTTGGCCCTTTAACCTGCAATGTTAATTTGTTTGAATGCCATGCAGTTAATTTATCCATTCTTCTACCGATAGGTGTTCATCCCCCCCCCACACACACTTTTTTAGTTTTTGGGATTATTAGCAATACAATAACAATCTTTTTTTGGAAGTCACATGTGCAAGAGCTTCTTTTGGGTATGTATCAGTAAAGTTTTGGTTTGTGGAGATGGACATCATCATATTTATTAAATGTGGTCAATTGTTCATAACAGTGATTAAATGTTTTATCTCCTGCCAGCTGTGCACTTTCCCACATTCGTACCAACAAACTCCTGCTATTCTCATACTATTATTTTTCTTTTATTCTCTACTCACATCTTAGTACTTAATAGAAGAAATAAAGAACATGTATGGAAAGAATGAGCAAATACCATCAGACCTCCAGACATAACTGGCCCAGAGAATGTTGTGGCTCATGCATGTGGGAGCCATCATGACAGATCACGTGCTGGGCTGTTAAACTACCTAAACAAACTCAATGCAGCTGAAAACATAGCCGTGTGTTCTGTGGCAACAGTGGATTTCTTGGAAATCAACAACAAAAAGATATCTGAAGTCAGAGTAAATTTGCAAATGAAACAATATACTTGAAGTAATGCATGGATCAAAGAAGAAATCACAACAGAACTAGAAAATATTTGGAAGTGAATAAAAATGAGGACACAATATATCAAAGTGTGGGATGCAGCTAAAGCTACACTTAAGGGAAATTTTATAGCAGTAAATACTTTCATTAGGAAAGAAGATAGGTCCAACTTAAATTAGAATAAGAAGAGCAAATTAAATTCAAAATATATAGAACAAAGGAATATATGTAAGGTCAGAAATCAATAAAGTTAAAAAAACAGAGTGGGGAAAAATAAAATTTTTGGAAAGAACAACAAAAATGATATCTCTCTGTCTAGATTGATCAAAGAAAAAGAAAACAAATGATCAATATTAGGAGTTAAAGGAAGACATCAGTACAGTTTCTTTGGAATTAAAATAATAATAAGGAAATGAGAACCACTTATGCCAAGAAGGTTCACAATATGAGATGAAAGGGACCATTTCCTTGAAAGATACATGTTAACGAATTGGCTTAATACAACAATGCAGACATCTGTGGAGCCAAAAATATAATACATCATACTTGAATTTATAATTAAAATTTCTGCCACAAAATTCTAGGCCCAGATGGTTTCATTGGTGCATTTTTTTCAGATGTCTAGCGATGAAGTGCAACAGATTCATATGAAGCCATCATTATCTTGCTATCAAAAACAGATAATCCTGGCTGCTGTAGCTCAGTTGATTGAGTGTGGGCCTGCAAAGCAAGGGGTGACTGGTCCAATTCCCGGTGGGGGCACATGCCTGGGTTGTGGGACAGGTCCCCTCTGGGGGGTACATGGAAGGCAACCACATATTGATGTTTTTCTCCCCCCTCTCCTTTCCCTCTCTCTAAAAGTAAATAAATAAATAAATAAATGATTAATTAAAAAAACAGATAAAGATGTTGCAAGGGGGAAAAGCTACAGTCTAATCCCACATAAAGAACTAAAATTTTTAACAAATATTAGCAAAGCAATTTCAACAGTAGCTGAAAGGGTAATACACCATGACCAAAGAGTTAATCCCAAGAATACAGTAGTGCCTGACACTAAAGCTGTTCCCCAGTGCCATTCACTGCAGAGCATGTATACGTGGAAGGAAAAATGACATAATGGCAAGAAATACAGAAAAACAATTTGACAAGACTGAACATTCATTTTCTGATAAAAACTCAGCAAACTGAAGAGAATGTACCTAGTGTAACCTGTCAGTAGGTGTCTCCAATAACACCATAGTTAACATTATTCTCTTGTAAAAAATATTTTATTGATTTATTTTTGGAGAGAGGGGGAAGGAGGGAGAAAGAGAGGGGATGTGAGGGAGAAGCCTCGATCTGTTGCCTCTCAAATGCACCCATCTGGGGGAGCAGACCCGCCACCCAGGTGTGCACCCTGACCGGGAATCAGCCCTGTGAACTTTCGCTTTGCAGGATGATGCCCAACCAACTGAGCCACATTATTCTTCATTGGGGAAGACTGTATTTTTCCCATCCATCATTGGGAATAAGACAATAATGTCCATTCTGACCACTTATAATCACCATTGCACAGGGGATCCTAGACAGCACAATCAGCAAAAATGAACCATTAAATAATAAAAAATTAAAGGCATGTAGGTAGAACAGGAAGAGAGAAAAAATTGTCTTTATTTTCAGACATGATCATATACTTAAAAATACTAAGGAGTCTATAAAATAGGTATTAAAATGACAAGTGACACCAATTTAGAAAAAACTTTTTCAATGTTAACTTACTTAGTAGACAGATTAAAGTTTGAGGTAGCTAAAATAGTAACTTCTTTCTTAGATAACTGTATTAACTCTGTAGTGATTTCATTTTAATTATTTAAGTGTCAAGATTATTTTTTTCTTCAAAGGGCTAGCTGGGCACTGTCGAGAAGCAGAGAAAAATATCACTCAGCTTCAATAGCAAGATGATAATTTTTGAACATATGCTAATTTATTGTAAAAATAAGAGTGCATTTCAATGATAGAATGAAAACTTCAAGTTTTAAAGTTATATAAATTAATACATTTGTTTAAAAAGCCTAATAATTCAATAAAAGTATTTGTATTAATTTATGGGTTTGAGGCCTGTTTTAAAATTTAATACGAGTGTGTTTTATAACAAATATTTGTGTGTATAGTTTATAATCACATTAGGGTAGGCCTAGTTCACCATTTTGCGTAGTGTCTGATCCACTTGTAAATGGTCGGATTTCTATTTATAGATCATCATATATATGTATGGCCTATTAGCATATATATGCTAATTAATGTAACTGAATTAAAAAGTTTTGTGTTTTTCTTATATATGTAAGATAATAAATAGATTGATATTTTTTCTTGGCACGCGTACCGAATTCCAAACAGCCTAAAATTTTCTTGATGAATTTTCTCAGTCTGAAATAATTAATCACAGTTTGTTGAAGTAATTAATTTTGCTGTGTCCTGGGAATGGTCTGTGTCCTTTCTCATTAAGAGCCCAGTTTAGGAAAACATGTGAAGCAGTTTACTCTGGCCGGTGATGAATGAGTGAGAACTGTCATTCAGATGTATTCTTTTGGGTAGCTCTTCAATTAAACCTGAAGGGATTGAAACCCTTATATGGTTTAGGAGTCTACACGGTGGATAAGTTGAATAAATAAGTCACAGAGGAATAACCAGACCGGAAAGAAAACATGAGGCAATGATATTGCTCTGTGTTGTGCAGGTGGCATGATTTTCAGGCCTCTGGTTTTACTTTTCTGTAAAAGACCCTGTTAATAGTCATAGCGAAAGAAAGACACCACCAGGCTTTTAGGCAGAATTGAAAATCTAGAATAGAATTACCTAGAGACCCAGTGCCTTAGGACTTTGTCAGGTAGAGTACTGGAATGGTTTCATTTCTATAGAGATTTATAGCTGTATAAAGCGCTTCCGTGTATATCCTTTCATTTAATGGAAAGGAAAGTGCTGTTTGGATGGCAGGAAGGGCCTGCTTTAATTTCACTCTTAAAGCTGCCTTTGTCTTGGCTTCATGCAGACGCCCGCCCCCATTTTTATCTGCCGGGCATCCGCCCAGCTCCCTGGGCTGGAAAGTGAACCCCATTTGGTGGAGTGTTCCTTTACGTGAAAGAGTGGCATTTAAGGAATTAATCCAAAGTAGAAAAGATCATTTAAAATGTTACAAAGCCTCACTAGTGTGTGAAGGCTGGGCTTTCAATGTTGCAACGGAGCCTGTTTAGCTTTATTTCAGAGTTTTGGGTTATCACCCCAAGTCAGTAGATAGTCATTCTGACGTCATTTTCATTAAAGGCAACACTGGTCGGGTGCCTGATACGGAAAGTAAAGCGTGATTTATCAGTTTAAAACAGTTCGCGGCTCGTCTCATCTTCCGGCTCATGGTTAGAAGAAAAAGAAAAGCGATGTGGCAGAAGGTGGAGGAGACGGTGGCGGTTGGAAGGAAGGGTTGCTTAGAGATTCTGTCTTCCACTGTTCTCGTGTTCATGTCTGATTTGGGGCGTCAGTCCGGACAATCCCATTGGTAACCACGGCGACCTCACCTCGGCAGCATGGGGTGGGTGCTCAGTGCAGTCCCTAGAAGGGGCCTCTGCTGGACACGTCAGTTTTCGAACAAGACTGTGAGGCCCTTAAACCTTTTCTTTCTCAGTTCTGTGATCTCAAATCTTCCATTTTATCTTTCATGAGCATATGATCAGAACCAGTGGCTCTTAGTTTTCTGGGTGGATGAACAATTTAATTATAATTTCCTGAGACTGTTTTTTTGAAGTACTTTATAGGAAGCATATTTTGAATGATGTAAGTACCTCAGAAGTGTCTCTCTTTTGTAGTTGGGCCTTGGCACTGTTTTTAAGTACAGTACATAGTGTTTGTTTTCACATTGTAGTGGATGAGGACTTTCTACAGATTAAACTGGTCATTTCTCAGTAGCCGTGACCAACAAGGAGAAAAATAACTCCGCTGAGGCAACGTGACCTGCTCAGGTCCCCCAGATCCCCTGGGGGAGCAGACCCTGACTTTGGTCTTCCAGTGGTGCCCCTCTTTGCCTTTCCTTTATGCTTCAGGTTGCTTCTGGTTAGCTTGAATTGTAAGAAATTGTCAATATGTGGATGTTTGACCTGCCATAAAAAGCAATTTCATATGCTACAACCAGAAAAAGGCCAAACCCAACACAAAAAACTCTACTTCAAAAAAGTTCATTTTACATGCAGCTAAAAAAAGTAGTTATTGTTTAAAGTTCAATGCTAAGTTTGAGGGGAAAGAAACTTAGTCATTAATGTTTAAAATGAAGTGCCAGAGCAAACGGCTTACTTTTGGGGTATTCTTGGCTCCTTTAAATGAAAACCAGGGACTCAGGCACTGAAGTGTGTGGGTTCGAATCCAATCTTTCCTCTTCCTACACTGCTCGGTGTACGACGTCTGACACTTTACTTAACCAGTCAGCGCCTCTGTTTCTTCACCTTCTCAGGTTCAGCAGGTGACTTACACCAGCATTTGGCATCACTGTAAGGACTATAAATGTGTTTGTTAAATAAACTGGAGATGAGAAATAGAGTTAGAAATATGTTTTGGTCAATGCATTAAATAAGTTTCTAAATATTTCAAAATTCTACTATTAGATTGAAATTAATGAAATGAATGTAGAATATTAAATTAGGTTAACACAAGTAACAGTTTATCCATGTGCAGTTTGTTCATTCATTTCAATGTACAAATTGCTCAAATAGGTCTGAGAGGAAGTGTGTACAATTGATTACCCTTTGGATTCAAGAAACGTCTATTGGTTGAATTAAGTTTCCTCACCAACATTCTTTCCCAACATTCCTTTAAAAGTTTTAGTGCTAAAACACCATTCAGAAGCATCTCCAAAAGGACTCTGACACTGCCCCACTCAAGTACAGATAAGTGGCTTCTGGGGCCAAGTGATTCAAGTAACTATCAGATACATCCCCGCAAAGACGATGGTCGATTTGCTTGTTTTCCTGTGGCCTTCCATTTCCTATATGGTCTTCAAAACCTCCAGCAGAATGTGTAGGACACAGAAGTGAGGAGTGAATGTGTGTCAGGAGCCTAGGAACGTGCTAAGTGCTTCACAGGGTAAGAATAAAGTCATGATAGCGTGTGAAAGGCTAAGGCAGCGCACAACTCCTGTACTGACTCTACCAAATCAAATACAACTTCATGAAAATACTTAGTTTCAAGGTTGCAAAAGATAAATACTGGCCTAAAGGGAATGAAGTCCAGGTAGGTAACGAGACATGAGAACCCCTAATTCTTCAGATAAAAATCCGTGGGTTCTGGGGCAGAGGTGTCATTTCTTCCCAGATGACTGACAGAATTTGCAGAGTGAACACTGAACTCTTAGTACTTACTTTTTAAAAGCATATATTTTATACCCATCTCATTCTTTTAGATCAGCAAAGGCACACTAGTGTGCTGCAAGAATTTTTAAAACATGCGACACCTGTTTAGTCAGGGGCAGTGACCTCTTTTCCCGTAGATTGTCGAATAAGGAGATGACAACGATCAGCACAACAATAGCCGTCCTGTGTGACTGAATCAAAATTATACCTATTTTTGTCAGATCTACAAAAAATACATTTTGGTGTGCCACCGAATTTTAGTAACTAGTTTATGTGTGCCATGTGATGAAAAAGGTTGCAAATAGCTGTTGTAGACTGGTCCACACAGGGGTTGTTTTGGTTCTGAGAAACTATTTGCATTGATGGTCTCTTATTTGCCCTTTTCCTTATGACCATGTAGAAATATTGCCTTTTGGTGAAACTGCTGAGGCATTGCTTATTCAGGTTTTAGTCTAAGAGATTTCCAACCTACTTTTTTCCTCCCTTGAACACATGGATACTGATTTTACAGAGAGGGAAATGGAGAGAGAAAGAGAGGAAGGGAGACATTGAGATGAGAGAGAAACATCGATTGGTTGTCTCTTTCATGTGCTCCACCCGGGGATCCAACCTGCAACCCAGGCAGGTGCCCTGACCAGAATTGAACGGGTGACCTTTTGGTTACGAGACGACTCTCCAACCAAGGAGCCACACCGGCCAAGGCTCGGACTTTTTCAGCTTTGCCTAGTCAATAATTTAATTACTCTCTAAGATGAGAACATCAACATGATTCTAATTCAGTTCGCAAATGCTAAGAACCTGTAAGTAGTTGCTAGTTTGTTGGATGATGAAGTCAATATCAAACAATGTTTCTAATATCTTAGCTGCATCTAACAATATAAAACTTACAAGAATAAAGGAGAAGTCTTAGTTCAAATAAAACTTTGGATGGAATAGATTGCACCCTTATACTTTGTTACAACTAAGAAGACAGGAGTGAAAATGACTCCTGTGTTATTTCTATCACGAGAATCACACCCAAAGTACCTTTCTGTTCATGGTGGGTTGCTCTCAAATATTTTATTTTCCTTCCAGACCATAGAGATTTTATTCATTAATATTAAAGTTGCACAATGCATATGTTGTGTGGTGAATTTTGAGGTCAGACATTTTCCCCTCATTTTATTGAAATTTATTTTGCATTTATCAATAATGAAATAAGGAATTGAATGGTAGTTGTATCTACTGTTTCATTGGATAATAAAAATGAGTGCCTATAACTTAGAATTATTTATCAATTGCCAAGGACAAATGGTACATTCACCTGGGGCTACTAAATGAGTGTCCTCATCTTCCTTCACCATCAGCAGCTGGCCGTAGCTGACGGTGCCCTCCCCTGTGATGCACGAGTGTGTCTCTATCACTGGCCTGTCAGGACCTCCAACTCTCTGACTGTTCCCTTTAGGCAACTTTATTGATTATTCCTCTTCACTGTATCTTGTTAATACTGGTGTCACCTAGTGCTCCGTCATGGGCCTTCTCTTCTTCTCTGCCTACACTTATTTGGTGATTTTACCCAGTTTCATGGCCTAAATGCCAACTATAGGCCAGTGACTCCAAAATATCTAACTCTAGTTCAGACTTCTCTGTTGAACTCCAAGTTTGTATGTCTAGGTTCCTACTTGACATTTCAACATGAGGTTGAACAGATCCATCAAAGTCAAGTTCCAACTGAACAGATCCTCCCCCACCCATCCCACCCTCCCTGCATTATCCATCATCTTACTGATGGTCAGCTGTATAGTTCCATTTGACAAGGGCCAGACATCATTCTGTGGTTCTGAATTCCTCTCTTTCTTTCAAACTGCACATTGAAATATTGTTATGTTCTGCCCTGGCTGGCATAGCTCAGTGGATTGAGCACGGGCTGGGAACCAAAGTGTCCCAGGTTCGATTCCCAGTCAGGGTACATGCCTGGGTTGCAGGCCATGACCTCCAGCAACTGCACATTGATGTTTCTCTCTCTCTATCTCCCTCTCTTCCCTCTCTAAAAATAAATAAAATATTAAAAAAAAAGAAATATTGTTATGTTCTGTTTTCTGTGCCTTCAAAATTCATCCTGAATCTGAACAATTCCATTACCATGAATACTGCCCTGGCCCGAGCTATGAGTTACCTCTTATCTGAATTGTTTTAGTGGCTTTTCCCCCAGCTCTGGTCTGTCCTCAATACAGCTGCTGCCATGGACCCTTTCATGCAGGTCGGAGCATGGTCATCGCAGTATTTGTGACTGCCAGGCATATATGGTGAAAACGGAAACCCTAAATACAAAATACATGCACATCTTCAATGCAGTGGTTTACTTTGAGCCATAAAAGCAGGAACTTGGTTTTGGGGAGGTGTGGAGGTCCACTTCAACTGCATCAATGAATTGCTGTATTTTAAAAAGTAATCTACAGAAAATTAATGTTAACATTTGTTAAATACTGGGAGTAGATTACTAGGTACTCTATTATCCTGTATATTTCTTAAGGTTTGAAATATTTCCTAATACAGAATGATAAGGAATAATAAATGAAAATACTTTCTCTCTTGTTATCCTGCACCAGTCTGTACCAGGTTCTTAATGTGTTACTTTTTTTACAGTCTCTTATTTCAACTCATCCTATGTGATAAAGACACTTTTTTGTTGAACATTCATTTCCATACTTGAACATAAAAGAAAATCAAACCTTAGACTGACATTTATAAACTGGAGAACATCTAAGTGAAATGAAAACACCGAAGAAGGGTAGGGAACCCACTTCAAATCGGGAGCAGTTGCAGTCCCTGGGCACACACAGAGGGGCTGGGAGCGCGTCTGTCATCCGTCTGAGATGTGAGAAGGTGCCTAGGGTGCAGAGGTAGGGCTCTCGGTGTGAAGCAGTGGTGAAACCCTTAGGAACTCTTACAGAAGTGTTTGTGAGAGTTGTTGCCACTGTCCAGTGGAGGCCTGGATTGCTTCAGAGTGGAGATCACTCAATGGGTGATTGAAATGCATAAACAGGATATGAAATATTTACAAGGGCTGTTGATGAATGATTTCTTCTCTGGGTGGAATTTGCAACAAACTGACCCCAAATCTGTTGTTCGCATATACTCTTGCTTATAAATGTCTTTCTTAAAATGCGACGCATGGACGTGATATTGCTGTTGGATGTGGGATGTGCGGAGGGCATGGGGTTTCCTGGTTTACGCCAGATTATTTCTGCTCTTTATGTTTATGACCTCCCAGTGTAGCCTCCTGTAAATCAGCCTGAGATGACACTAGTGTTCTGGGCCTCTGAGTGCACCGATGGGACACGTGTGAATGAGGCTGAAGAAAGGTTTGGGGGGAAAAGGCCGTGTGTTTCTTGAGCTCTCCCAAGTCACACATTGGCATTTGGGGATCTTGTAGTTAAGAAACAGACCACATGAAAAAGCTTTGTTGGGACAAGATTTGTTGCTCCCTTGAAGGGGAGAAATGCCAGCATATCTTACCACATATTACTTAACGCCATTCAGAATGGGGGTAGGAGAGTATTTGAATTACCCACGGGTCCTAAATGGAAGACAGCAACACGTTCTGCTGACGTGGGTGCAAATGGGACAGAAGACTCAAAATCTACAATTACTAAACTCCTTAATTACTATCAAAGATACTTAAGATTGCTTTGAAATGACTGTTTTGTATGCTGGTGTATTTCCTGGATCTAGCACATCACTCACACATGATTGGCACTCAGGGAATATTGTTGAGTAAATTAACTGTCTTTATTTGACCTTTCATTGAATCCGGAAAATGAGTTCCAGCACATTTTCCGTGTCTCTCAGTACCAGGGCCATGGTCCTTGAGTCGTTTGCTCCACTAATCTTGTTTCCATGGAAAAGTGCATTTGCATCTCCTCTCTAGGGGTATGTAGGAGGTTGGCCACATCTCTGTTAATTGTGAAGTCACCCGAAAGGCCTGGCAGGGAGGAGTCCTTCCCCAAATTGCAGCTGTGCGGCTTTCTCGCTAGTCTGTCTCAGTTCCACTGCAGCGCGTTACTGGACTGGAACCGCATGGACAAGTGGGGCCCATGCTCACCCCACAGTGAACGGCTCTGAAACATCACCGAGCAGCTTGCCCTTTAACAAGAAGAGGTACAACTGAGTATGCTCCCGCTCATGAAGTGCTAGGGTGGGCAGCAAGCTGGAAGCCCCCTTTAAAAAATTATACGTATGTCAGGCAAAGTTAGTCAATAAGTTTGAATTCTTCTTGTGTCTGCAGAATGGAACAACAGTAGGTCACATTGTGATGACTTTTGAGAGCCCTGATTGGCCCAGTGGGGGCGATGTTCCTTTTTGCTCAGTGTTTGCCGTTGAACTTCGCAGAAGCACAAGTCTCACGTGTTTGATCATCTTGCATAAGACTCCTGAAGTTTTCACCTGAGCAGAATGGCTTAGACAGGGCAGTAGCTTCTGCAGAGGGCAGTAATTGAGAGCTTTTTCTTCAAAGCCACTTCTACAAAGAGTAAATTCTGAGTCTTAAAAAATCAGTGATATAAGCTCCTACTTTTCCTTTAACCTCACCAGCCCTTCCTCCTCAGTCACCAATTCCTTCTCCACTTATCAGTGTTGGAGTCCTCAGTTTGGTCTCAGTGTCTTTTCTGTTCTTTCTTTACACTCTCTGGGTGACATCACTCACTGCTTGGATTGAAAAATTACGTTGGCAGCTCCCTAATGGAAGTCTCTAGCTCAAAATCCTCCACTAAGCTCCATACCTTAATCGTCTACTTGGTTACTCCACTTGGATGTTTCACTGATACATCAGAAACTTTGATTCTTTGCCTCTAAAAGCTGTTTCATCCTCAGTGTCTGGCATTTGTATCACAATCACAGACATCTCTCTCCACTTCTTGAGTGCTTAAGCCCGAGACTCTGGAATCATCCTTAATTCTTATGTGATTGTCCCTCCATGCCCCAACATCTAAACCATTAACAAATGTGGGTGGTTGCCCTGTCATGTATATGGGAATCCAAAATTAACATCCAATGCACTTAACTTTTCCGTACATCCTCAGTTCAGCCACCATGTGTTGCTTCCTTGGTCTAGCCATTATGATCTTGCACTTGAACTACTATAACTAACTGGCCTCCCTGATTCTACTCTTATCTCCCTGTAATCTTTTCTCCAAAGAGAACAAGAATGACTTCCTTCAAAATGTGTATCAGATTGTGCCTTTCACTGACAGTTGAAATCAAAAAGTCTCATGATCTTCAGAGCTCTACGTGAGTTTTGCGCTGCCAGCCCCTGTATTCTTTTTTTGTTGCTGTAATTATTTGCATGTGATTCCAGCCCCTGCCTCAGTCTCCATGTCGCTTCTTTAACTGTGTCCTTACTCATTTGGAGGCTTTCCTCATGGACAGACTTCACACTGATGCCACCATTGCCAACACTTTAATGACTGCAGTTGCCTCCCAGCAAGTCTCGTGTCCCCCATTTCATCCTCTCTTAATTAAAGTGTAATCTAAGTGATCCAAGTACATTGTGTGACAAGTCAGTACTTAGTACAAAAACTATAATGGAAAAAGGGAACACTCCAGGCCCCTCCTCTCGGTCCTTGCTTTCTGCCTGCTGGGAGTTATTGCATTTCTTTTGGTGCTTACCTGGCCTCTATATTGCTAAGTACTGTAGTTATATTGTTTATTCTTTGTTGTTTATTTTTAAAATATGTTTAACTGTGACATAAACATATGGAACACAAACATACTTTATTATAAGTAAATTTGTGACTTCTTAAGGACGTTGGTTTGAATACCTGGTATTTTCCCCTGTCTTCTCTCCTAATGTATAAGGTTCACAGAGACAGAGATGAAGTCTGTTTTCATCTTTTTTAATATATTTTATTGATTATGCTATTACAGTTGTCTCATTTTCCCCCTTCAGTCCCCTCCACCTTATATACCCTCTCCCACCCACTTCCCCCCCTTTAGTTCATGACCATGTGTCATACTTATAAGTTCTTTAGCTTCGACATTTCTCATACTATTCTTACCCTTCTCCTGTCTATTTCCTACCTACCATCTATGCTACTTATTCTCTGTACCTTTTCTCCCTCTCTCCTCCTCCCATTCCACTGTTGCTAACTCTCCATTTGATCTCCATTTCTGTGGTTCTGTTCCTGTTCTAGTTGTTTGCTTAGTTTCTTTTGGTTTTGCTTTAGGTGTGGTTGTTAATAATTGTGAGTTTGCTGTTCTTTTACTATACATGTTTTTTCTTTATCTTCTTTTCTTAGATAAGTCCCTTTAACATTTCATAAAATAAGGGCTTGGTGATGATGAACTCCTTTAACTTGACCTTATCTGAGAAGCACTTTATCTGCTCTTCCATTCTAAATGAAAGCTTTGCTGGATAGAGTAATCTGGGATATAGGTCCTTGTCTTTCATGACTTGGAATACGTCTTTCCAGCCCCTTCTTGTCTGTAAGGTCTCTTTTGAGAAATCAGCTGACAGTCTGATGGAAACTCCTTTGTAGGTGACTGTCTCCTTATCTCTTGCTGCTTCTAAAATTCTCTCCTTCATTTTAACCTTGGCTAATGTAATTATGATGTGCCTTGGTGTATTTCTTCTTGGGTCCAACTTCTTTGGGACTCTCTGAGCTTCCTAGACTTCCTGGAAGTCTGTTTCCTTTGCCAGAATGGGGAAGTTCTCCTTTATTATTTGTTCAAATATGTTTTCAATCTGTTGCTCTACCTCTTCCCCTTTTGGTACCCCTATAATTCAGATGTTGGAATGTTTAAAGATGTCTTGGAGGTTCCTAAGCTTCTCCTCATTTTTTTGAATTCTTATTTCTCCATTCTTTGCTGTTTGGTTGCTTCTTTCTTCCTTCTGGTCCACTCCATTGATTTGAGTCCCAGTTTCCTTCCCATCACTGTTGGTTCCCTGTGCATTTTCCTTCATTTCTTTTATGGTAACCTGCATTTTTTCATCTAATTTGCAACCAAAATCAACCAATTCTGTGAGCTTCCGGATCACCAGTGTTTTGAACTGTGCATCTGATAGGTTAGCTATTTCTTGGTTGCTCAAAAGGATGAGTTCTGGGGCACTGATTTGTTCTTCTATTTGAGCCATCTCTCTCTCTTTCTTTCTCTTTTTTTTTTTTTTTTTGGTCTGGTCACTCCTGTTATGGTAAGGGGCGGAGCCTTAGGTGTTCACCAGGGCTGGGCACCCCAGTCACTAGATTGTGATGTTGCATGTGGGAGCGGGGTCAAGAGGGAACAATGGCAGTTGCTCCGATCTCTGTGGGACCTCAGTCCCTTACCTGGGATCCTGGGTTGCGCTCTCTGCCCTGCTGCACAATCGCTGCCTCACTGGGTCCGCCAGCTGCCGCCTGCGTACTCAGGGCCCACCCGCTGCGATCTTGCACTCCCCAGATGCCTCACGCGCACCCGGTTGCTTTATGCTCTCAATTCTCCCTGTTCTCTGTGCCGCGACCTGTGCCCAGTTGCTCGTCTCCGCTTCTCCTACCATTCTGGATGAACAAGTCTATTTCAACTTCTTGGCTGTCTGACTTCCATTCAGATAAATTTTCTGTCAGTTCTGGGTGTTATTCTGCCTCTAAATTGTTGTTGTTTCAATCTTGGTTGTGCGTGGAAGTACGGTGCATCCACCTATGCCTCCATCTTGCCAGAAGTCCCGTTTTCATCTTTGAATCCCGATTGCCTTGTGTACTGCCATCTGGAAGGCACTCAGTGGGAGATGTGCAGTGAATTTTAAGTAATCATCAAGAAGATATGATGGACCATAATAGCTTTTGAAGGCACTAAGTTGATAAACTTAGAAATAGATTTTAAATGGAATTTGCTCCCTATTTATCAACTGGCTTTTTGCATATTTAAAGAACCCATAGATATTCCAGGGGATTAATTTAAAAATCAGTATAAGTGACAAGAGTTTACAGTAATGTGAATGGATCCACAAAAGCATATGAAAATCATAGCTTTTCTTGGTATGAGCAAAAATTATCTCATTTCTCGGTTGATAGTCTAACTATCATAATAACCAAAAAATCAACCATTTTGGATAAGTAAATGTTAGGATGAAATGTTCATTTTCTATTTTTCTTTACCATTTCCTTTTCACTTCTTTAATACAGGACATCTCTTACTATCCTTCTTGTGATGCTGTTCATCTGTGATGTAGTTAAAAAGGAACATTTTGAAGTTATTTAAAATCCATGTCTCTGTCAGATGTTGGAGAAAACCTAGAGGGCAATGGTTTTCAAGCAAATGGGAGAGGAAGGGTATTTCATTTGTAGGAATGGGTCTGGTCCTGTGTAGTTAATCTGCAGATGAAAAAAGACTGTCGAAAGCCCATGAACACAGGGGACAATCACGCACAGCCCATCGTAAAATCTGTAACCAGTGTTCCAGAAAGACAGATGGTCTAACCGCCAAGGGACAGTTTCATTGGGATTGGCTTTGAATGTGAATCAAACAAGGCACATGGCTGTGGAATGCCCTGGGCTCCTTTCTAACGCCCGTTTCCCAGTTGCCGCTTGCTGTCAGCTGGACTAGCCTTGCTTTTTCTTCATCTCTGGGCCTCTGTTTCTCCCTCTGCCCAGGGTGTTCTCCCCCTGCTGTGGCCAGGCCACCTCCCAGACCCTACGTCTCTGCTCTGATGTCGCCTTACCTCAAAGGCCACCCACACACCACTCACTTCATAGTATACACATAAGCCTTTTCATTGCGTAAACAGGACTTGAGGGCTGTCTTAAACATGTGAGGTCCCCCCCGCCGGTTTTTCTTGTGGTGTTATTCACTCTTAGGTTGTAAAAAGTCTCCTGGTAAATCTAGTCACAAAAAGTCCCTGTTTGGTAATTACATGTTTGTTTTATAATCATCAGACGATCCCAATTCACATCAAGTTAACATTTCTCTGCCATGTGCCCTCTGCATCCTGGCTTCTGGGAGTTAACGACACACAGTGAAGAAGCAGGACTGAAGTCGGAGTTGTCGTTACTGCCTCACCTGGAGCTTTCCTTCCTCCCACTCAGGATGTATGCCCCTCTGGCTCCTGTGGGCTGAGCTCCAGGGAAGCGAGAAGCAGGACCTTGCTCAGCTGATGGTCGGTGCCACAGAGCGGTGCTGCTGAGCACTGTTTGAGGGCTGCTTAGAATGAACACACGTGTGCTTTCTCCTGTGAGCACATGTGGATTCCTGGGAAGCTCTTCTCCGTAGAAACACCTGTCGGTCTCTGGGGTCTCACACTTGTCCTTCAAAGATGCTTAATTTGTCTTCTTCGGGTGGTTACTTTCAGCAACTCCCGTGGCCCAGAGGTTGTATGTTAACCCTGTTTTACATCATGAAATAGAACACAGGCTTAGAGAAGTGTATAAACCATCAATGCAGAGCTTATTAACTGATGGTCACGGAGCAACTGTGTGTGACCTTGACCCAGCTGAGTAAACAGCACTTGCCTCCCTTCCTCAAGTGTAAGCCTGGCCCTGTTCACTGCTGCGCCCTGAGCTCTGGGCACAGAGTGGGTGCTCGCCATCATTCCATTGAATAGAGGGTCGAACAAATGAATAGCTGATAACAATTACAATACACTTAGAGGATAAACTGTTATTCAGAGATTAAAAACCAAGCTTATGAAGATTATTTAATACTATTAACAAGCAAAATAGCTATTAAGCTATTCTTAAATGGGAAAAGGAAGTAGATATAAAACTAAGCAGGTGTGTGTATAGGAGGGTGTACACATGCACTGATACACACCCCCACGTACTTATATATACTTATGTGTGTGTGTGTGTGTGTGTGTAAACAGACTAGAAAGGAATATATGCATATAATTATGCCACAGGATATGATTTGGGATGGTGATTTTGTTTCTTTAACTATATTATTAAATGTTCTGCTACTTAAAAGTTCAGGTTTTATGATCACATTTTAAGAAAGTAACTACAAAAGAGAAGTACAAGAAAGGAAGAAGGAAAGGAAAATAAACATCTGGAAACATTCTGCCCAATCTGCCCCAGGAGGGTTATCATGCACCCCCACCCCTACCCCATGGGAGGAGCCAGGGGCTGCAGCTTGGAAGCCTGAGCTCTGCTTGGCGGCTTGCTAGTACTGTCACATGAAACAGCTTCAGAGAAAGTTTAGAGCATCTTCTGCTTGTGGAAGTGGGGCCTGGCCTCACTGTTGACACCACGTTAGGACATCTACCATCTGTGGGGTGCTGTGCTTGATGTCAGGCCCCTTGTGTCGAGTGTTTAAGGCTGAGTGTGGTTCGGAAGAGCAGCCATGTAGCAGGCCTAGCCCTGCTCGAAGAGCTGCACGCAGGCAGCACCTCAGAAGCTCGCAGGCTTTGGTTTGAATTCCGTTTCACCATGGCCTGATTTGTGACCCTAGGACTTGCTTGCTCTCTTTGAAACTCATGAGTTGTTTTTGTTTTTCAACTCCAAGGCTGGTGAAGTTAGCATAGGTGTCTCAAGCTGGCCGTTGGGTTCAATGAAATCATGTATAGACAGTGTCTGGCAGAGAGGCATATTATTTTTATTGTTTTCATCTAAATGTTAATATTCTTGCACAAATTTGAAAAGGAAAGAGTCAAGGCTATATAATCACTGAAGCCTAGGTAACCAGAACACAGAGTTGTGAACTAGAGGTACAGATTTGGGAGGAGGTACCAGTGTGGGGAGAAGGGGTACCACTGTACAGAGACAAGAAGTGACAGACGAGAGTGGGTCTCGAAAAGAAGCCCTGAGAGCTGGGAGGGGGTTTGGGAAGCATCTCCAAAGGGGGGTTCTAAACCTAGGGGAGGCGATAAACGCAGAACAGTTGCTGCCCGAAGACCTGCCTTGGAGTGAGGAACATGACCTGTGTGAGGAAACAGAACCATTTGCTGGAGAAAAGGAAAACTTGGGCGACATGGAGGACAGCAACAGCCCAGGACCTCTCTCCTCAGGGAGGAGCCTGAAGGGAAGCAGTGTGGGCGGAGATTAGCCCGGAACAGTCTTTGTAGCACAGCCAGGCCAGCTAGGATGTGGGGGAACAGAAGTGGAGGGGAGGCAGCAAGCACATCCAGGGTGATGGATTGAAACTGAAGGTCTGTTTGGAAATTGGGAGCCTTTGCTTCCAGCCCTGATGTCACACAGATTTTCCGAGTGATTTTAGGTGAGTCATGCAACATTTCTAAGCCTTGGTTTTCTTGATTTTTAAAACTCCAGGGAGTTTTGGAGCTGGGTGATTCCCAAGTTTTCTTCTTTCATTGTAGTTTAGCAATTCTCTGCAGCCCTTTGTCAGGGAGAGACAATGGGATGATGGTCAGGATGTGGTTGCTTGAAAGCTATTTCTAAAGGTAGAGCTTGGGCACACAGGGAAAGCAGCAGCCGTGCTGTGGGGAAGAAGTCGAATTACAGCCTTCCCCCAGATGGAGCCCCAGATGGGGGACTGGATGCTTTTCAGGGCAGTTGAGTGGATATGTTTTCTTTATCTCCAGAAGGAGGAGCACGCTGAGTTAAAGGCAGCATTCCTGGAGCACCCGCTGAATAGCAGTCCTTGTGAATCGAAAGCAAGAGGGGAGCTCTGTGGCCACTGCCTTCCCGCAGAGAGCTCACCATCTAAGCAGACGCAGAAGCTGTAACCACAGTGGCTTGGCAAGGGCTACAGTAGAAAAGGTGCAGGGTGGAAGTCGATGGGTAAGGCAGGGTTGGCTTGACTTTGGAGAAATAACTCTCCACGCAGACAGTGCCTTTCTCTTTCAAGGAAGAAAGCAGCACATGCCATGCACCAGGATGTTCTTTAGAAACCTGTTAAAATCGAAAGCTTGTTCATGCAATCAGAATTGGTTTGTTAGGGGTATATAGGACGTTTGAGCGGTAAAGATAAAGCTGGAGTGGTAGATAGACTTTGTCATGACCGTGGTGTTGATCCCTGTGGGCGTGTGGGGGAAATGTAGAAAGGATCGAGTCCGGAGCAGTATGCCAGCACAAGACTGCAGGATAGGTGCAGTGCAGAAGGTGTGTGTTCACAGAGGTGTGTGTGTGTGCACAGAATGCACAAATGTATGAAAAGTGAGTCCCATTTACAGTAACGCTGAAAATGACATGTTTGAATAAAGCATAAAACAAACTTATAGTATAATTTATGTCTAGCCTATGTGATGTTTACATCTCAAAGTACATAGAACTGTATTTACTTAATGAGATAGACATTCTAACATTACCATACAAGAAAACACTTAATAACATAAAGCCAAACTTGTATAGATATTCAGATCATGTAGAGCATCAGACAAATATTTGTCTAAAGTGTTTTTACAAGCATATGCCGATGCCAGATTTCTCAGCAACTTCTCTCACTGTTGTTCAGAAATAAAATGCTTGTGCTGTGTCCAGAATCTCACTAGTCCTCTGATCTGTCCTATCGTCGGATGGTAGGTGAATCATCCTCAGAGTGTTAGGAGGCTGACTTGCCCTTTCTTATCAAGAACTCGGTTGTTTGGTGTTTCCGGTTATATGGGTTCACTTCACTTTTTGGCTACATTTCTCCAGTGCTCTTCTTGAACTGTTTCGGTGAATGCACATCCTCTTCGCCTGTGGTCCCAGTCCCCTTCTCCTAGGGAGCAGCCTCGCTGCAGTCTAACCCAAATCCTGTTAATTCCTTGAGACTCTTCTGGGATCCTGAAGTTATAATGATCTACCACTTTCCACACGTCCCTTTGCACTAATATTTCATTCTTGTGATGTGCTGCATATTTTTAAAAATTGGGTATTCTCAAAGGCTCTCAAAATACACAGTTTGAGCCTCAGATAAAATACCTTCAGCCAATCTGGTGAAAGTTTAGCTAGAAGACCAAGGTTTTGGAAAAGAAAGGCAATTTCAAGAAAGGAATGTGGGAGAATGAAGAGCGGAGAGGGTGGAGGGGCTGGGTGAAAGAAGGTGAAGGAATTAGCCAGAGAGCACATGTGCATACGTCATGGAAGCAGACAGCCGTGTGGGGACGGCCAGAGCGTGGGGAGAGCGCTGGGGCTGGGTAGAAGTGGGCAAGGAGGGGAGGGTCATCTGCAATAGTGTCAACAATAAAAATCAAGTTGAAAAAGAAAAAACTTGAGATAAGCACAGTAGTGCTTTATTCTGCGAGCAGGAAGTGAGGGCGGGAAAGGGAGGGACGTAACCTAGTAGGGACGGAAACAAGAATGCAGAGTGCTGTGTTGCTTTCTAATTTTGTAGTTTATTTTTAGTTTTGCTTACATTAGAACATTAGAATGTGTTTCTTTGTTTAATAGACCATGGCTCATTTAAATTCGAACAAATGAGACACTGATATTTGCTGAATTGAAGAAACGGTATATAAAAATGCATGCACGTCGGCCCCATGAAATGCCGTGCTGTGACGAGAAGCTGATGGCGGCATCAGTGCATCTGCATGAAGGTCCAGGTTCACAGCTGTTTCAAAAAAAGCACAAAGACATCTAAGTAGAGAAATAAAATACCAGAACTGGCAGGAAACGAGATGGCTGGTAACAGTTTCACGTAAGCGATGGTGCATTCGCACAATACCGAAATTGTTGCTGAATTGTCAAATCAAAGAACACCATTTGGCGACAAGAGAATGGATGCCACCCTATGTAGAAACATGTACGATAACAGAGTAAGTCAGGAGGTAACTGTGAGACTTGACTGCATTTCCAAATACGTGCATAAAACGTCGGACTGAAAGAAGATCTAAAACGGGCAACTGGAGGAAAAGCGCTCATACAGTCTGCATTTATTTTAGATAGTGAATCATGTCATAATAAGTCACACAATCTTTACTTTCCTTCTAAAACTGCGAGGACAGTATTTGCCCTCCAAACGAGTGCTGCCAGGTGGTGGATGGCGGAACACGGCGCCCTCACGCAGAGAGGCCCATGGGTTTGTGTTCTTCCGTGGCCTGGAGAGTCACAGGACAGGAAACATAATGCATGTTGCTGGTGGAAAAAGTAAGCCCTGTGTGGAGACTCAGAAAACCTCAAGATTCTCAGCGATTCTTTAATACAAGTCATTATCTAGGAAGAGACAGACTCAGCGAGAGCACGTCCCCATCCGCAGGAGAGCATTCCGGCCCGGACAGAAGCGCTCCTCTGGAGAGAGAGCACCCAGGACTTGTGCTGCGTGTGCCCCGGACTGACCTGGGCCTGGCACGCTGCGGTCAGACCGTGAATTTATACTCAGTGAGTGAGTCACTATTTGTAGTTACTCCAGCGTTTTTTTCCCTTGTTAAATGTGGCCTTCCCCTTTTGGAAATGTCTATAGATAACATCCTGACCCAACAGATAATTCTATGTTGTGAAGAGCTTTCCAGATCGTAACTAAAATAACCCATTTATTTCAGATAATATTTCATATGCTGATATGTGCACACAAAGGAATAAGCTTTGATTGTTGGGACTCTCTGTGTTCTACAGTCCACACTCAAATGTTTGGGTGCTTATATTTATTATGGTTATTCTTACTAATAAAGTAAAAGTTATGGCAAGCATTTATTGATTGGTTGCCTAGTATCAGATTCTGTGATAAAAGCATTACATAGGCTTTTTAAAAAGGAATCTTGACCAACCAACCCTATGAAGCTGTTGTGATAACAGTACTGAAAATTTGTCATAGTTGCAGGTCTAGTAAACTCAGTCTTCAACCCAGAATTTGTTCTTGGAGTCATTAAGTTTTATATGGTAATATGCAAGGAAATTTTTTAGGGCTTATTGTTATAAATCTAACTATACTTATAATGTATTGAAAGAATTGTCAGATTGCAAATTTATGACTTAGTTTCTGGAAGATGAGCATATTTATCTGAGATGTTCTAACTGAGCACCATAATAATTATTATTTTAACCATCAGCTACTCTGTCCATTATATTGGTGACCTTGAATACTGACTGAACTTCAGAAGCACACTACTGCATAAGAAAAGTAACATTCTTCTGTATTTTCACAATGAGATCAATGTTACAAAATGTGAGATCACTGATCCTCAATCCACATGCCAATGAACTGCATCTTTTATGATTATTATTTCAATTTGTACATATTTTTATTCTCTTTTTCTCCCATCAAATTAGGATGCAGAGAAAAAATGTGGGCTTCATAGAATTACTTTAAAATTCAAACTAGCTTTATATTTGAGAGAATGAGAACATGTATGGAAAATAAAAGAACTCATCAGAACTCATTTTAAAATTACATTAAAAAATCGCCCCAATATTTACATATCTTGAAAAAAATCTTTAGAGTGAATTTCTTTTTTGTTTGAGTTATCCCCATCCCCAGATGAGGTGTGTGAGAGAAAGAGGGAGGGAAAGGAGAGAGAGAGAGAAGGGGACAGACAGAGGAGGTTGACTGTGATTCCAGTACTTGAGATTTTTATTAGTGGTATAAAAAATTTAATAAAGTGAAACTGATGAGGATTTTTAGATTTATTATTAAGGTGTCTTGTAATGTCAGTTCTTACAGAATAAAATGAGGCAGTACATTGGCAATCACCTGTTATTTTTTTGTATGTGAGATGCAATATAATACTTAAAACAGAGCAAAAGAAAAAGCCTCTTTTATACCTCTAAGGAAGACACACATTTTGTTTAACAGAGATTTATATTTTCTTAATATTCAGCTCTGGAGAATTACTGTCTGAAGAAGTAATTATTTCATTACTATGCTAGGTACATTGTAGATTAAATTAAAATGAACTGCACATAATTTTCATATAATTAGTGCAACTCAGAATTATAAACTTTGACATTAACAGAGTGGATATGAATAATGCAAGTTCTAAGGGATTATTTCCTCAAAAAATATTTACTGAAGAGTTAACAGAATCATTGAATATGTATTTCTATATATTACAGTGAAGTAAAAAATTGAAAAGATTAAGGTATATGTTCTTCCACGTGGAATATTTTCATAGTTATAATGCAAATTTATATCCTAAAAAAGCAAGGACAGGAATGACTAGGTTCTTCAGTGGGATGAAAGGATATCTACTTGTCAGAAGTTCTTTTTCTTGATCATAACCATACTCTACAGTGTCTAGCCCTCTGCCCCCAGTTGGTGAACTTTAAAAACATGGCATTGTATGAAATGAAACTTGTTTCCATAAAATAAATAAAGTTATATTTTATTTTTGCCATAATCTGTCATTCACAGGTTTTCAAAATGCTTCGTAGAAGGCTTTAAGAATATTTTATACAATAACATTAGTGCCCTGCCTCCTCTGTTTGCTTTGATGGGTTCCAAGACTTGCTGTATTAAGTAATGATTGTCAAGAAGTTGGACTGTGTGGCGCATGCAATTAAAACTGCGTTGGTCTTGCATATGCGCTACGTGTAAGTGAGCCCACGGGTCTCCCAAAGTGAGCCTTTAACATTCCAGAATTTTGCCTCTGCATCTGCTGCTGGCATCCAGCCTCCCACCCACACCGGCTCAGACTCACTAAATGAAGTTTATGCTCGTGCAATAAAGTACAGAAAGACGAAGTAATAAAATGGGAAGACAGTTACTTTATTATGCGGTTGCTAAAATAGCTTCACTAGAAGAATGTATGTGCATATGTGAAAGAAAATAGCGTGTGAGCGGGAGCACCCAGCGAGTAATTTATTCACATGGTGTTTCTTATACGTCTTTTTATGTTATTTATTCCAGATGGGATTTATTCAACTCAATGAGGACTTCATATTTATTGAACCACTCAATGACACAATGGCCATAACGGGTCACCCGCATCGTGTGTATAGGCAGAAAAGGTCGATGGGGGAGAGAGTCACAGAGAAGCCAACTCCTCACAGTCAGTACTGTGGTGTCCTCTCAGGTAATGCCTTCGGAAAGATTTTAGTCAATGTGCAATGGGAGATGAATCCTTCAAAAATTTTATCCATCCATCCAACTAACCATCCCTCCACCCACCCATCCATTCATTTACTAGCTTTATCTTTTTGTTTTGGTCGATGACAGTTGAATATATCTACTTTCAATTTATCTTTTAGTTTTCAGGGAAGTGCCACGTTTTAATACCAAGAAATGTGAACTCAAAAGGATTTCTGGGACTAATATACCGCATGCCCCCCACACCTCTCCTGAGCCGTGCAGTTTCTCATGGGATTTGGGTCACCTCCCCAGAATAGAAACGACACTGAGAATTCCAGCTCTCCTGAAACCGATACTGTGAGCTCATAGCCTTCATTTAGTCCACCTCTCCTGGAACATCATAGCTACCTCTTTCCTTGGACCAGAAGCATCTGTTACTTTCTTTCTTCTTTAAGTTGACCCAAGTAAAACTCATCTTGGAGGTTCAAATGATCAGAGAAGTAGGAAGAAGAGTAAACATCTATTTCTTTGAATTTTATTCTCAGTATCAGCATGCCTTAAACCTGGTGGTTTCAGCGGCACATAAACATTGCCAATAATCAAATCCTCATCTCTGTTTGTCTGCCCGTTCTTCGTAGGAGTGAGATGGTGGGCATATTGTGCACCCCCTTACTTCCCTGGGCAGGGACTGTGGCATTGGCAAGAATGGTAGGGGAAGTGAATGATTTCTCTTACAGAAGTAGGACCTGAGAGTGATAGCCAATGTCTGGAAAAGAATGAATTTCCCTAGGACAAATGTGTAGACATCTAAACCAGACCTCTCACTGAATGTTCACTGATACGAGATTAGAAACTGAGGAAATATGAATTATTTGAAGAATTTTTGGTGCAAAAATTTTAAAGTTTGGCATGCAGATTTACAGTTAGGTGCTAGTGTAGTTAATGACAAGATGTTAGGTCTCAAGCTGGTCATGGTTTTGAGGCTGGTTTAAATAAATGGATTACGACAACACTCACTTTTGCAGAGGCCATAGGATGTTCATTTCATCACTGTCTAGAGTGTTTGGATTCAGGAAGAATTATAAGATGTTTCTGTTTAGACAGATTCATGCTAAATTAGCCCAGGATATGTATTTTCTTTTGTGAAAGGTTATGATTTCAGTCTACAGGGGAGTCACCTTCAAAACACACAATCAAATCACTTTAAAAAAGGCACATTACCCTTCTCTAGTTTAAGAATTATTGACACCGGAGAGAGAAAACAGCTGAATAAAGGTCATAGCATTGTGATCAAGTGAAAGAAAGGCTTTCATATCATGAAATGACAGTGGTGCCCACAACTGGAATTGAGTCCACTTAAGGAGACAGCCCTCCACGAGTTACACTGAAAGCCTGCACCGTGCGGCTGTCGAGTCACCATGGGTTCCAGCTGTTCTACATGCCGTGTACACCGACGACCCAGGCAGGCTTCTTGTGTCACTGTGCACAAAGGAAAGGTTTCTAAAAAAACTCTCAATTTCAATGGGTTTATAAAGTGTGAATACATGGTTCATATTTGGCAAACATTTCTCTTGAAGCTGTAGTCGTTTTTTTGTGAGGCATAACCGTTGTACATTAATTGACCTATTTGGGGCAAGCACTCACACACAGGGAGTGCTGAGCTGGCTTCAGTCAGATATTTGTCAAGCTGACCTATTTTCAGTAGTTTTTGAGGGGCCTATAATTTTAAAAATTATTTTAAATGAACAGTTTATGAAATAAAATATTCATTTACTTACACTGCTATGTCTAATTGTAGCTCTACTTAGTTCAGGCTGATGTAGTCACATACTAAATGCATGATTCAAATTTGAGTCATGTCGCAGTATTTGCCCTTGCACCGTGGGACCATAAAGTGTTCTTGTATTCAGCTTAGTCCTTGTGCTATTGCCCTTCAGCGTTTTAATGCCTTTAGGTATGTTATGTTTATACATATTTATTATATGAATATTTTTTTCAAAACAGGGACCTTCATACTTTAGGATGACTTTGTTGTGTTCTACTAGAAGGTAGTGTAGAGAAGGGGAAGGTGTATGAGGTTGAGGCTCAGAGGCCCTGGGTTCAAGTCCCACTCTAGCTGCAAACTCTTCAGTCCCTTAAACTTTTGAAGCTTAGCTTCATTATTTGCAACACAAGTACAACCTGTCACCTCAAAGGGATGTAGAGCTAAATGACATAACTCTTATTTGAAAGAGGTGGCCAGTGTATTGTTTTAGACAAGCTGGTAAATGAGTCATTGTGAGTAGTTTGACAAGAACTGTGATGGACTCAGTATACAAGATCCCAAGCTTCTGCTGTTGGGGGGCTGAGCCTCAAAGATCAGGTAAAACGTACCCACACCACAGGGGAGGAGGGAACAGAGAGTGACGGTGGAGACGTGGACTCTGGGGTCAGATGGCCTGTGCTCGCATCCGCGAGCTACCGCTTCCCAGCTTTACGAAAGCTGTGGAAAACTTAACTTTGTCTCTCAGAAGCTCCATTTACAATACACAGAATGGGGAGATGGATCCCCAAAGCTCAGGGTAGTTGTCAGAATTAAATGAGATTATGTGTGCCAATGAAAAACGTGTGTGAGGTTTTTAGCACATGTCATTGTTGGGGAAAGTGTTTTGGCAGAAGGAACAGTGGCATCCACTCGGGGAGCCGAAGCCAAAAGTCTGCCCCATGGTGAGGAGCCACAGCCCTGGAGAGGTGTCATTGGCTGATGGGGGGTGGGGTGCTTGTGTGCTGGGGGAAGGACTTTATCTGGAAGGCCAATGTGGTTTTGGAGACTTTAAGCAAGCAAGTGACATCATCATTGCATATATTCCTTGACAGTTTAGCATAAATTATGAGTATGTCGAGGACTCAGACCACTGCTGAAATTGTGTCCACATGCTGCTCAGGCCCATTGTGCAGGTTTTTGTCTGTATGTGGAGGATTCTTCGGAGATCATATGTTGAGCACTGGTGAACACACATTTTAAAATTTCTTCTCTGACTGGAAGTGTGCGACATCAATTCTGTCGTTTTCACACCTGCCTGTGGGTGGGAAGAGGTCTGAGGGTTTAGGAGATGAAGAATGAGCTGCGCATACCTGATGTAGACAATGAAGTCTTGAAAGGAAGCAACTTAACAAAAAGATGACTTCAATATGCAGGAGTTTCACGTGGGTAACTTGTATGATGGCGTCTACTGTGAGGCTGAGATTCTGAAGAACTGAGATTGTCCCAAGTTGCCTATTTACATATAACTCCCAAACATGGCTGCTGGGCAATGAAGGGGACAAACTTTCCCGTCTCTGTTACATGCCCCTCATTCTGTAACTATCTCTCTGATTTCATTTGCTCTCTCTTCTTCTTTTTCTTACATCTCTGTCTCCTCCGTGGGTGTGTGTTCTTCCACATGTCTGCCCCTAAATGGAGGCATTTCCTGGGACTTCCTCCTTTTCTTCTCACTCCACATGCTTTCTGGGGTGATAGAACCGAAATCCCACCTACTTTTTTGCGATTGGCTTCTTGTGTTCAGCCTTATCTTCAGCAGGCTCATCCACATTTTTACACTTTGCAGTAGTTGGCTTATTTTTATTGCTAGATAGCGTTTCATTGTATGAATAGGCCAAAATTTCATTATTCATTATACTGTTGATGGTTATTTGAACTATTAAGAATAGTGCTGCCCTGAACAATTTGCACGTGTGACTTGCATGCATTTCAGGTGAGTGTATATTTTAGATCTTTGATCGTTGGGTATGCGAATGTTCACCCTTAATGGATACTGCCAGTCAAATTTCCAAAATGTTTATCCTAATTTAAACTCCCAGCATGTATGTGTGTGGGACTTCCAGTTCTTGTCCTCACATTCTGGTTGACACTTAATATAATCATCTCTTTATTTTAGCCATTCTAGGGGTTTTAATTAATTTAATTTATTGTGATTTTAATTCATATGTCCCTGAAGATTAATGCGATCGAGCATCTTCTCGTATGCTTCTCGTTAGCCATTTGGATATCCTTGTTGTGAGAAAATCGCTGTTCAAGTCCTTTGCCAGTTTTCCAATTGGTTTATCTGTCATTGATTTAGAGTAGCTTTTATTTCTTTATTATGGAAAAACATTGTAAATATCTTCTCCCACTTGGTGGCATGTTTTTCATTATGATAATGGCATGTTTTAATAAGCAGAAATATTATATTTTATGTACTTAAATTTATAAATATGTTTATTTGTGGTTACTGCTTTTATTTGGCCCTGTTTGAAGAATCTTTATTACCCTAAGGCTATAACTTCTATACGATCCTGATGGAAGGCAGAACCAAATCCTTTGTAATCCACGCATAATGTTTTTGTAATTAAGGGCACCTGCCTAAAATTAGGATGTGTGGTGAAGTCACTCCAGGCACTTCTTGCAAGTAGACCTTTATTTTGTTACTGGTTTAAAAAAGAAAATCATGGTATTTTTTAATTTATTGAGTTATTTTATTTATAGAGATTTTTACTAATGTGACTGCCTATAAGCCATCATCAACTCTGGAAAATATGTGTTAGTATTATTCATTCTGCCGATGAGGAAACAAAGGCTGCCTTAGTAATGTTCGTTTCCCAAATGGCAGAGCTAATGAACAGTAATGGTCCCTCCCGTTGGCTTCCAAAGGCGTACTCTGACGCCAGGTGCCCTCTGAGGCTCTGCTTGCAAAGGGAACTTACTTGGGTTTGCTCCTCATTGTATCATCATTGCTTGTTGGTATTCAGTAAATATTTTTAACATTATTAAATAAACAGAAATTTTTTTTGTTTACTTTGCCGAGAGAGGCACATTTGAAAATTCATTTCTCTGTTGCAGATAAAGGAAGACCTAGATCTAAAAAAATAACAGAGAGTGGAAGAGGGAAACGGTATTCATACAAATTGCCTCAAGAATACAACATAGAGACGGTAGTGGTTGCAGACCCAGCAGTGGTTTCCCACCACGGAGCGGATGCGGCCAGGAGATTCATTCTAACCATCCTAAATATGGTAGGCAAACTTTAAAGTGCGCTTGGAATTTTTTCAAGAAAGCTCTAAGGAAGAAATGTGTGAGTATAATGAAGTTCTTTAAAAATTAACTCATTACTATTCCTTTCTTTACTGACATCAGGAAAAAAAATCTTTAGGTTTACCAAGTTGATCTGTTTCAAAAAAGATATCAAAATAATAATTCACATCATTTAGTAAAAAAAACCAAAAACTTTACTTTTCATTTCTATGTGGCAAAATTCCCTATTATTCTTTCCTTTCCTTTTTTGCTCTCTTCATTTTATTCTCACTGATAAAAAGGCTGTTGAAATTGGCAGAAATGTTATATTTGTTTATATGCATGACCCCACAGAGTACTCTGGATTATGAGGTAGAACAAAAATGGAGCTTGGTAATCCACCAAGCTCTTATATAGGTAGTAAAATTGGATATTCTATATAATACTAGTTGATAAATAAGACCTAATAGCTAGTAGCTAAATTTTTAGCCAGCTGAATCATGTGTAGCTAACTGCAGTTGACCATTCCTGAACTGCAGTAGTTAGCCCACACCTAGCCTGTCCTGGGTGCTCGCTACCCTGTGAGTCCTTTGGCTTAATTGCATTATCATTTGGGTAAACCTCCTTGAAGGCAGAATTAGAAGGTTGTGGTGAAGAGTGTTTCTTAGGAGAGAATAAACATAAATAAAAGCCAAAGGCAAATGTCCATTTATAATTCCAGCTACCATGGAAGGCAGGGTAAGCACCACTGATTAAGGATAAATTATGTTCTGTTTTTCTAAATTCCCATTTTTCCTCTTTTTGTTATTATTTGGCTGGTTTCCCCAGCGAACAGATTTTCCCTCATTTCAGTCATTTCTGTGTGTGTTCAGCAACCTCCTGGACGCCCCGCCAGCGGTCAGTGCAGGGCAGGCGAGCACAGTCTAGCCAGTCTGTCTTTCCGACAAGTGCTATCTCTGAGACCATGGGTGTGGTGTGTCAGTATTTTCTATGACAAATTAAACAAATGCCAAATTTTACAAAAACTCAGGGGACCACATACAAAAATTCACCTTGTTTTCCAGCATGGGCACACACACCACATTTTGAGAAAGCTTCTTGTAATGCTGATGGGAAGCTGTCAGCCGCTCATCTTTGTGGCAGTGTTGGAGAGGGGGGCTTTGGAAAGCTTATTTGTATTTGGCAGCTAGTTTGAGAGAGAAAAAGACCCTAAGGAATGAATGGGGAGATGGCATATGACAGGCCGAGTTTTCAGGACTGTTTCTCAGAAGGAAGGAGGATGCTGGCATTTTGTGAATTAAGAAAGATTCTAGGGTTTACTAAAATTCTTCTCATTGGTATCATGAAAAGCCCATCCTCGTCTTGATTCCTCATTGAAATGTTCAGACTACTAAGGTTGCAGTGAGTATCTCAGAATGTTGTGTCTAAATTTCTTTGTATCTAAAGTGAATTAGCTAAGTTATTGCTTATTAAGCTAATGTTTTATACAATTAAACAATTTAAACATATATGAGATTGCTCAATGAGGTAAAGACTTCTCTTGTGTCTGGGCTTTAAGAAAAATTACAATGTTTTTCAGTTTTATTTTAGGTTTTTATTTTTATTTGTTTTCAGGTTTTTAACCTTTTCCAGCACAAGAGCCTTGGTGTGCAGGTCAGCCTTCGTGTGATTAAGCTTGTTCTTCTCCATGAAATGCCGGTAAGAAAGTCTTGAGTTTTTGGTCCTCATTTAAGTGGATGGCAAGTTGTGTTCAGGTGCTTTTAAGTACAGGAATACTAGGGATGTGGTTTTTGTTGACTTAAAGTCCAGAAATATCCACTGAATCACTTAGGGTATGCATAAACTGGTCCTTAGTTTTGGTGAATATCTCAATTTTATTCCGAAAATTGATTGTTCTCCGTTTCCAAGGATCCTGACTGCAAACCTTAACTTTCTGAAAGTAATGTTAAAAAGTCATATTTAATGGCAGTTTTAGTTTCTTCTCTGAGCATGTGCTTGTAAAGCCTTATCTGTAGTTCATTTTAAATGAAGAATATTCTGTGACATTTTAGCATGCTGCTTAACTGGCACTTCATAAAATCTTGTTTTAAAATTATAGAAATAATGAATTACTTAAGTCCAGAAGTTCCACATTCTGAACATGCCGTTGAACTTCTCTCCTTTTTTCGAGTAACAGTATACGGATTGTGTAATTATTGTACCTCACCAAGTTTTATGATTTTTGGCTCAGGCAACATCAATGCCCGGATTCTAATTATTGTTACAGTGAGCAGTTTGCTTTAGTCATTGAAGACATCCCCTCAGTTTCTAGTGTTTTGTATAGCAGAGCATAATTTGCCTTGAAGTAAAATCTCTTCTTTTGCAGGCAGATCTCTATATTGGGCACCATGGGGAGAAAATGCTGGAGAGTTTTTGTAAGTGGCAACATGAAGAATTTGGCAAAAAGAATGACATACATTTAGAGATGTCAACCAGCTGGGGAGAGGACGCAGCGTCCGTGGATGCAGCCATACTTATAACAAGGTAAATGTACCCCAGCCAGTGAAGTGACAGTCCTCGTTTGATGGCCATCCTGTTAATCACCAAGTGCTTAGATTCTAGATTTTGTTCCAAAAACCTTTGGAGTAATGATGTCAGTCATTTCCCTCAATTAACAGTAACTGCCTTTTGAACTGCCATTTATTGGATGGCATACTGACAAAACGTTTCTAAGGTAAAGACATAGTCATTGAGGATGATCAGCTAAAATTTTGGTGAATTATGGTGGAACTTTGAAATTATGAACCTATACCGTGTGTTTGTCAGTCATTACCCTTTAAAGTAGTCCAATATATTAAACTCAGAAATTGGGCACTGAGCCCAAGCAGCTAGTGATGGTGGTGGTGGCAGCGGTGGCTGCAGTGGGTCTGGGCCCATGAGGTGATGACAGAGGTGGGGCGGCTTTTACCCGGGCCAGACTTCCAAGACAGGGAAGCTGAAGACATGACAGGAGTGTTTGACATAGACCTGGACCAGCCAGAGGACGCGGGCTCTGAGCATGAGCTGGAGGTAGGGAATTTATAGGAGTTCAGCCAAGATGGAGGCATAGGTAGAAATGCTTCACTTCCTCGCACAACCAAAAGAAGGATAACAACCAATTGAAAGACAATAAACAACCAGAACTGCCGTAAGATCAAACTGCATGGAACTCCCACAACCAACGAGTTAAAGAAACATTCTAGGCTGGTAGGAGGGGCAGAGATGGGCAGCCAAGTGGTGAGGACACATGATGAGGCGGTGGACCTTGTGGGTGTGGTGGGGCTGGCTGACTAGGAAACTAAAGACTCAAAACCTCTAGCTGTAAAATACTGTGGGGGTTGTGATGGTGGGAGAAACTCCCAGTCTCACAGGGGAGTTCTTTGGAAACTGGGGCTAGAGTGGGAAGTGATGAAAAGTGGGACAAGAGCTGAGCAAGCAGCACTGTTCCCTCTCTGACCCCTCCCCCACACACAGCGTCACAAAGAGGGTTTCCCACCCTGGCGAAAACCTAGGGCTCTGCCCCCTTACAATATAACAGGTGCACTGAGACAAAGGAATATGGCCCAAATGAAAGAACAGATCAAAACTCCAGAAAAAGAGCTAAGTGACAAGGAGATAGCCAACCTATCAGATTCAGACTTCAAAACACTGATGATCAGGATGCTTACAGAAATGGTTGACCTCAATCACAAAATGAAGGGAGAAATGAAGGCTACACAAAATGAAATAAAGGAAACTATATAGGGAACTAACAGGGAAGATAAGGAAACTGGGACTCAGATCAATAATTTGGAGCAAAAGGAAGAAATAAACATCCACCCAGAACAAAATGAAGAAAGAAGAATTCAAAAAAATGAGGAGAGACTTAGGAACCTCTGGGACAACTTTAAGCATTCCAACATCTGAATCATGGGGGTGCCAGAAAGATAAGAACGGGAGCAAGAAATAAAAAACGTATTTGAACAAATATTGAAAGAAAACTTCCCCAATCTGGCAAAGGAAATAGACTTCCAGGAAGTCCAGGAAGCTCAGAGAGTCCCAAAGAAATTGGACCCAAGGAGGATACACCAAGGCACATCATCATTAAGTTACCCAAGATGGAAGATAAGGAAAGAATCTTAAAGCAGCAAGAGAAAAAGAAACAGTTACCTACAAAGGAGTTCCTATAAGACTGTCAGCTGATTTCTGAAAAGAGAACTTACAGGTAAAAAGAGGCTGGAAAGAAATATTCCAAGTCATGAAAGGCAAGGACCTACATCCAAAATTGCTCTATCCAGCAAAGCTTTCATTTAGAATGGAAGGGCAGATAAAGTGCTTCCCAGATAAGGTCAAGTTAAAGGAGTTCATCATTACCGAGCCCTTATTATATGAAGTGTTAAAGGGACTTAATCTAAGAAATAGAAGAAGATAAAAAACTATGAACAGTAAAATGATAACAAACTCATAACTATCGACAACTGAACCTAAAAAGCAAACAACCAGGACAGGAACAGATTCACAGAAATGGAGATAATTTGGAGGATTATCATTGGGGAGGGAGAGGGGAAGGATGGGGAGGAAGTACAGGGAATAAGAAGCATAGTTTGTAGGCATAAAATAGATGAGGGAAAGTTAAGAATAGTATAGGAAATGGAGAAGTCGAAGAACTTATATGTATGACCCATGGACATGATCTAAGGGCGGGGGGAATGCTGAAGTTTGGGGGTTGCAGGGCAAAGGGGTGATAAACGGGAGAAAAACTGGGACAACTATAATAGCATAATCAATAAAATATACTAAAAATTAAAAAAATAAATTCATAAATTGACAAACTTTCTATTTCAACCTGAGGAAAAAGTTTCAATTAAGTTTTGAGCTAATTAATTTTGAGTTGCACTTGTAAATGTCTGTGGCACTCGCAAACATTTGTAATGCAGCATTACATGTGAATTGAAGAATGTGAAATAATGAGCAACAATATACTCTCCATAAGCGCTGTAAATTAATAATTATTGATAAATGGATCTTGCTTAGTAAAAATGAATGATAAATAATTGTTCAGTAACTACTTAATTTTCACATTAAGAGTGTTGACATTTCACATCACATAATACACAGTAACATTTAAACATGATTTTCTGCAATGAGTCAAATGCATGATAGCATCTGTTGCTGAATTACATAAAAGCTATTCTAGTAATAGATAATTCATAAAGATGAAAAAAATCTCTATATGAGAACACAACTGGACTTCCACAGTTTGTTGTACCTGATACTGGACTACTGCAATTAATAGGCATACAACTGGAAAATATTTATTTGGCAACTCTTTTCAATCATTGGGGAATGAGCATTGCAAGACTGCAACCCTGAATGAAGGAAAATGTATTAAGTGAGCCCCACAGTCAACCCAGCTTTTCATCTGGGGACAATTTTTTGACTGCAAGCTGAAATCTAGGTAGAGCGCAGGATCACTCAAAAAATTGTCCAGCGATCCTGCTCAGGACACCAGAGATGAGGGTGCTGTGTAGGGAAAAGTGCTCAAAAGTCCATGTGCAGATCATCTGAGAGCCCTCAGAAAGGCTAGCCTGAGTGCATTGTGTGCAGATATAAATTGCCCACAATTTATCAGAATGTTGCTGCTATGGAGCTTGGATTTTAAAAAGATATTAGCAGTTTAGCAGATTCAGGCTACAAGAGTGGACCAAACTTGTTAATACCTTATTGCTCGTGCTTGGCACTTAGCTGAGAAAATGGGAAGGCTGTGCTTTCATAATAGGGACCATGATCCAGAGAAATACCTGTCCTTGACCTGCCCTTGACCTGCTCTAACAAAGCCTGAAACCATACCCCAGTGAGACTTTAAGGAGAGAGTTTGGAGTCTTGAGTGCCACCATGTTACAAAGGCTTGGGGATCGTGTTTCTTCCCTGCCAAAGAATAAGCTCAAACCAGCCTAAGTTCAGAGGGATCAGCCACTCTGAAGTTAGTACTCTTCAGAGGAAGATAACAGAACCTGAGTCCCTATAATGCACCACCCACAATGTCTAAAATATAATAAAATTAGCCTAGCAAAGACACAAAGACATGGGCAAGGAAAAGTAGTTAATAGAAACATTTATTATAGATATTTGGGAAATACAAGAATAAAGATAAAACATTAGCCTGTAATTCTACCACCTAGGAGTCATTATAGGTAACATTTTAAATATCTTCAGCTTTGTTTACTGTGTATCTCTGTAACCAAATACATATGTTTGTAATTTTGGGTTCATACTCTATATGCAAGTTCTGTTTCACTCCACTGATGCTGTGCATTCATTTCATTTCTTACCCCCAATGCCATTTTTTCTTTAAAACCCTGAAAAAAGAATCTCCTGCCTCTAATATTTTTTCTGTGATAAAGCTTTCAAAGCTACACTTTTTAAAGTTGAATTATTGGGGTGATGTTGTTTAATAAGATTATGTAGGTTTCAAGTGTACAATTCTACGACACACAATCTGTGTATGGCATTATGTGCCCACTCCCCAGAGTCAGATCTGCTCTCACACCATGTATTTGACCCCCTTTGCCCTCTACTCCCCACTCACGCCCTTACCCTCTGGTATTTTTACATACTGTTGTCTGTGTGCATGAGTTTTTTGTTTGTATTTCTTATTTGTTCATGTGTTGCTTTCAGTTTTTTCTCTCACATATGAGTGAAATCATATAGTTCTTAACTTTTTCTCTCTGACTGAGTTTGCTTAGCGTGACATTCTCAAAAAAGGTGAAATAAAAGCCACACTTTTAACTAACCACTCTTCATCATTACCTCCCTAAGTGCTAGTCTTCACTGGCAAGGCAACATAGGCACTACTCTCTCAAAAAAGATAGCTGTGTGATGTATATGAAGAGAATATAAGGAATAATAAAATTAGCAACTGCCTGTTCACCCTTCTACATAGAAGAAAGAACATTGTCAATGGAGTTTAAGTTCCCATTTTATATACCATTTTATAATATTTTCCCTTAAAAATCTAGTCCAAATATTTTCTTGTTTTATTTTTATTTTTTAAAGATTTTATTTATTTTATTTTTAGAGAGAGGGAAAGGGAACCTACAGGGAAAAAAGAGAGGGAGAGAACATTGATGTGAGAGAGAAACATCAGGTTGCCTCCCATATGCGCCCGACCAGGTGCTGAACCTGCAACCCATGCATGTGCCCTGACCAGGAATCAAACACCGAACCCTTTGGTTTGCGGGCAGTGCCCAACTAACTGAGCCACACCGGTCAGGGCAGGATTTCCTTGTTTTTAAATAGTTCTTCAGGAAACACCGTAGCACAATTCTCAAGTAAGGCATGAACATATTGACATGGTACAAGTTGCTCAAAGGTAACCAGTGTTAAATTGTGTGTATTCTAAAGAATATTGTTTCATGTTATACACAGTTTTCTCTATTTGTTTTTTTTTTAAACTTTATGCTATGTTTTGTAAGTCCTTTCATGTCATTAATTGTGGAAGGCAGAGTAATGCCCACGTCCTAATCCCTAGAACCTGTGACCGTGTCCTCTTATATGGCAAAAGGGACTTTGTAGATGTGGTTAAGGAAGTCTCGATGGGGAGATTATGCCAAATTCTCTAGTTGGGTCCAATGTAATCACATGAATCTGAAAAGATGGGAAAGGGAACAGAAGGTCAGAGTCATGGAGACTGGAAGATGCTTTGCAGCTGGCTTTCAAGATGGCGGCAGGGCCACCAGCCAAAGGATGCCGGCGGCCTCTGCGGGGCCGTGTGTTCCACCTGAAAGCCTTGGGGGCAGTGCTGCCCTATGGACACCCTGATTTAACCTGGTCAGACCTACATTCAGCTTCAGACCTCTAGACCTGTAAGATGAAGCATTCCTGTTTTAAATGATCAAGTTTGTGGTAACTTGTTATAGCAGCATCGGGAAACTGATATAACCATATTGGTCTATATCATTTGTGGCCAACATTTTATTGCATATAAGTATCCTAATTTATGTAATTATTCTATGTCTATATATCTTTCTGATCTTTTACATTTAGAAAAAAACATATAAACATCTTTATCTACATATGGTTGTAAACATGTGCTAGTATTTATTGGGGGTGATTAAATAGTACCCGGTGTCATGTTTAGAAACATAGTCTTCTTCCTTATCATCAAATGCTCATAAAATGCAATCAAACTTCATGTTTAGCCATAGGCTGGGACAATATATTAAAGGAATGAACTGAAGGTAATAATATCTGGGATTTGTGAGACTATTCTAAATAATATTCTTCAGGAAAACATACAATGTGTATTTCCTAATCTCAATCTGCTGGATCAGGTCCATTAATAAAATAATTACTCACCCTCAGATTTTCAAAACTTGAACTACTGCCACATGGCTGAATGTTGTACTCTCTATGCCCACGTTGTACCATTCAAAGATAAAACAAAATAAGACACTATTATCATATTTCTAGTGTATCTTTTAGTTATGGATAGAAAACCCAAGCTTCATTCTCTAAACAGGACTTGTGTTCAGACCTGAACGGAAACGCCCTTTTGGTAGGTGAACTTTGTGTGGGAGGTAAAGTGTTGCCAAGCCCCTTCACACTTCACGGGAAAAAACCCGCACAGCTCCTCAGTCCTGCAGAGAAATGGTGACCTCAGTGCTTTGCGCCCTGATAACCAGGACTGAGAATAGGACTTAATGGATTGCTTCTGGGTTTTTTTTTTAAGTACTTAGAATAAAATTCTGTGGTTGAAAATAGAAAAAAAATATAACAAAGGCCACACACATATTAAATGCTAATAAATGCTAACTAGTCATTCTCCCTTGCCTCGCCTGTGGAGGGGAGGTCTCAGCGGTGGGTCTCTGTCCCCACCGCCATGTTCAGCCCCGTGACGGTGACAGCCCCGCACTGAGGGGGCTGTTTGCCACGTTTGCTCAGGGAAGTGGGACTCAGTAGTTTGATTAAAGACGAGTCCCTTCTTAGTTAGTGTAAGATCAAAGTCAGCAGATACTCGCTTTGCAGAGAACTTGTGAGAAATAAAAAAAACATTTTAATCTCCTTGGATTTCACCCATATTTGACAAACTAAACTCATAACCAGCCTAGTTTCTAGTGCGTGCTCATCTTAGACAGTTATTAAATTTTAGCTCAGCCATTAATTTTGGTTTCAGCTAAAATGAATAATGTTTGTATAAACCCAAATATATCTGCAGTAATATATTTGTCAAGTTGTTCTGTGGCTACAATGAAGTAAATAGTTTCGAGCTGACTCAGTGCTCGTGGGCTCATAGTAACACAAACACAAAACACATTACCCCAGCTGTCAACTCTATGATGTATTCTCAGTGTAATTTTCACATTTCTCTTTGAAATCAGGGAGAAGGCCTGAGTCAATGTCTCTTGAAAGCACTCTTTCATTTAAAATTTCACTTTATTAATGATATTTTTGCCTTTCCTATTTACTGAAATGCTTTTGGTTTATGTACAGTACTTCTGAAAGTTAGATTTAAACTAATGACATTGGCAAGTAAGATCAAAAATTTAATAAAATGTAGAAATGGCAGAAATATATTAATTTAGTACAAATCATAGAATAATATTTGAATGAGTCATTTATAGGTATAACCCAGGGCACTATAAAACTCTACAATGAGACTTATTCTCAGATGCATCTTCATTCTTGGAAATTAAAGGCCACATTTCATTTTTTTCAATATAAATCAGAACTTAAGCAGAATTTATTGGCCTTCTCAGCTGCCAAAGTCCAACAGCATCATTTCCATAAACTCACATAATGAAACTCTGCGATGCAGACTTCAGGCGCGCCGAGCCGTCGCGAGCCAAAAATGAGAGAATTTGAATCCATGTGATCACAGGTCTAGGCAAACAAGTCCCCCCAGCTCTCCCCCCCAGTAAATCTTTGAACATTGTGAAAATGAAGAATATGTTATCGTGACCCTCTGCAACGAAGGGGACGATTAAGCGCTACAGTCTGATCTGAAGTTTGGAAATGCCGCCGACAGCTTATCCATCGATTGTGCTGAGAGGCATTTCCAATGCTCCAGTGCTTCTGAATAAAGGACCTCGTGTTCTTTGAAATACTGTGCTTTATTCATTTGTTTGCTAAGTGAACAGAAATTGGCCGTGTGAGGAACTCTTAAGTGCCCTTGACAATAAACAGCACATTTGTCCTAGTTTTACCATGTTGTTTAGTTACAGATGAAGTCCCTTGTTTCACATTATGTAAATCAAATAGTCATGTTGCAGCCTCATGCATGATGATGTGATGTTCTGCACGTCTAGAAAGAGCACATAAAATCCCTTTCCCCCTGCATCTGCATACACTTTGCACACACTGATTCTTGGCCTTGTGGTGAAGATTTGATTTTAGGTTTCTTTAATTTTTTGCATTCCCATATTACTCAGTATCATTTGTTTTGGGTGTTTCTCCTTTTACTGGCAAAGTCAATTGCAAAATAGAACCATCAATTATTTCACACGATTCCCCAGGCTTCTTCCTCACTGATCTGGGGCCCTTATCACAGAAATGATTGTGTTCATCCTCTTCTCTGCGTTCAGAGTAGAAGTCTACTGTATTGATCTCTGTGGTCTTCCCCTTATCCAGTGCTTGGCATGCAAGAAGCACTTAATGAATCCTACCATGTCCAATTGTGTTGGCAGGTTGTGTGCCACACGACAGTAAAAGGAGCCATTTATTGTACATTGCCATGTATGTAAATGTACCCCTAGAAATAAGCAGTATGCAGCCTATGCTCTGCGCATGGTGTCCCTGTGGTGGATTTCATTTCAATATCTTCTAATGCAGAGAAAGACTAACTACTACTTGGTCATTTACTGGTAAACAAGAACGTCAACAAACCTTTTGCATTTTTCTTCATCTGTAGCTCTATTCAGACTCTGAATATGTTACACCACTGGGGAAGGTGGGTAGGGGTGGTATATTTTCTTGTATCATTTCATGTTGGTTTTGAACCACAGAATCCAACTTTGCCTAATTTGAGTGCCAGAAGAAGAGTGACCTTTGATTAAAAAAAAATTACTTTCACCCAAGGACAAGCTTATTGATTTGAGAGAGAGGGAGAGATACGTTGATGTGCAAGAGAAGCATCGATTGATTGCTTCTCACATGTGCCCCGGCCAGGATGGAGCCTGCACATGCTCCTGCCCTGGCACACGCGCTGACCAGGAATTGAACTACGACCCTTGTGTCTATGGTTGGTCAATGTTCCAACCAACTGAACCACACCAGCCAGGGCAGATTTTTTTTTTGATAAATAGAGAAATTCTGTGTAGTACTTAGAATCAACGGAAGCATTGAAGAACCAGGCATCAAGAAAGACAGTGAAGCCCTGGCTGGGTGGCTCAGTTGGTTGGAGTGTTGTCACGCACACGAGAAGGTCGCAGGCTCCATCCTGGTCAGGGCACAGGCCCAGGCTGCGGTTTTGGTCCCTGGTCGGGGTGTGTGCGGGAGGGAACAGGTCAGTGTTCCTCTAGCACATTGATTTTTCTCTCATCCTCTCTCTCCGTCTCTGTTTCTCTCTCAAATCAATAAACATATACTTGGGTGAGGATTTACAGAAAAAGAGACAGTGACGTTAGAGGGGGTTAGAAAAATAAAGACAGTGAGTTAGCACTCTCTAGAAATCTCAGCCACTGGGTTTGGATGATCCGGGGCCATCTCTTATTATAGCTCCATTTGAGAACCTCTGAAAAAAATATTATTAATTGCAGTCAAGGTGAATGTCTTATTGAGGCAGTTATATAGCCTTTTAAAGAGTCTGGTAAAACTAGATGCGTGATTTATAATAATAGAATAAGGCCTATATGGCTACTTTCTATGTATATTAAGATTCAAAGTTAAACAAGTTTTACTATTCTTAATTACTATATGGTTGGTCACAGATCGGTTTACTTCCTTTACCTATGTGATGATCTGGCTGAGTAGATAATCAGCAAGTGTTCCCATTTGTAGGCATACAGGAATTATAGAAAAAATGTAATAAAACTCTTTTATATGCAAAGTAAGTAAAAAAAAAGTAGTATTCTTCTGAGGTAATGTGGTAGCCATCCTGGCAAAAGTTTATTGGACTCAGAAATGTGGGTTCTTGGGTTTAGCTCCCACATGAAGAAAAACCTCTGAGGTTTTTTTTTTTTAATTATTTATTTATGTTTTTTAGAGAGGGAAGGGAGGGAGACAGAGAGAGAGAGAGAGAGAGAGAGAGAGAGACATCAGTGTGCAGTTGCTGGGGGTCATGCCCTGCAACCCAGGAATGTACCCTGACTGGGAACCAAACCTGCGACACTTTGGTTCACAGCCCACACTCAACGTCTGAGGTTTTATGAAGTGGGGAAGTGGAACTGAAGTGATAACACGCAGCCAGAACCTTTTGGTAGCTACTCACACCTTGAGTGAACGTGTGCTCTGGGGAGAACTGTACACACAAGCCTGGGTCATCAATAGGGAGCATTCTGTCTCAACCAGGACCCTGGGTTAGAAAAAGCGCACCTCAAGCAACACTCTTTCCAGCGATGCATGCAGCAAAAGCCGATAGTAAGCTGCCCTGAAGTGGCCCTCTGTCATCTTAGACCACACAAGGCCACCATGAATGAGTCTAACTGAATGAGTTCACAATGGAATTCTAAAACTCAAAATGACAACATCTTACATTGTAAAAGCCCAGAATCACAATAAAGAATAACTTTAAAAAAAAGCTGACAGATTTTGTTAGAGCCTGTTCTCACAATTAAAAACCCACAAAAAGTTCAAAATGTTAGAATAAGGTGGCTGACAAAAAAAAAAAAAAACAGTTGATTTGAAAGCTGAGGAAAACTAAACATCTCTCAAAGAAATTATACTTAAAATTTGAATTTCTGAGTTGAAAATCAGGTTAGGTACAGTGGAAGGGAGCACCAGTGGGTGGGATGAGGGGTCTGAGGGAACTCTCCCAGAGGCTACACCTAGCTGCTGAGAGATGGAGACGCAGCTCAGTGCCCCAGAGTTCCAGACGCTGAGACTAGAACGCGCCCGTGCTGGGAGGGGCTCCAGGAGAACGTGTGCGAGGGATTCGCTAAACAGAAAATAGTAAGGGTTTTCATGTGTTCAAGGATCTTCTAATTGAGAATCATACCAAGTACCAAAGAAGATAAAGAAAAGTAAAATCAGCATCTAGACACATCTGGGTGGGACTGCAGAACTACAAATACAAAAAGAAATGCTAAAATTAACCAGAAATCATGGTGTATGCCAATTGTAACTCAATAAAAAAGTTAACCAGAGAGCAAGTGCACGATGAGCAAGGTGACTGCAGATTTTTCATCTATGTTTATGAATGCTTGAAGTTTGCTTTTTGATAGCCGTCTCAAAAGTTCACAGTTTGCTATGGAATGCTCTCCACGATATAGTAGTCAAATAAAAAGCAAATTATAGAATGTTATTCATGGTTAGACCCTATGTAAAAATCCTAAATTAGACAGCTATGTAAAAATACTCAATCCTTCATGCCTTATTTAGAGTGATTTTCTGTCTTTTAAAAATTTTCCAATCTTATGATATAAAATGTTATGTTGTTTTAAACTGTATTCCTCACATTTAAATCTTTAATCTGGAAATTATTTGGAGGTTATGTGAAGTAGAGATTTTAGACCATTTTTCAAACAAGAAGCCATGTCCCAATATCAGATACTGTTTTTTTCATAGTAAATAAATGAAATCCTGTAAATTCAAAACAAGATAGATGTTTACTTTTGAAATATTGTCTGTGAAATAAGAGAACATGTTTCAGGATTATATCAGGTAAAAAGGTACCATGAAAAATTTAATTGCCATGTTTTCTTAGAACTAAAAATAATTTAACCTCATTTTCAGTTTTATTGAATTCCTATAGATAGAGATGGAAGTTTACCAGCCATACAACTATTAATTATTCATTCAGCTCTTTATTATTCATACAACTATTATTTGAGGAAAGGTTTTTTACTTCCATTTTATATTTTTCTTTCTAGAAAAGATTTCTGTGTGCACAAAGATGAACCATGTGATACTGTTGGTAAGTGTCTATTCACATTTTTACACTTTTGAGCAGTTCTGGGGACCATAACACAACTATAGGAGATTATCAGATAGTGCTGTTTTTAATGGAATATATATTTTTTAAATATTTTATTTATTTATTTTTAGAGAGGGAAGGGAGACAGAGAGAGAGAGAGAGAGAGAGAGAGAGAGAGAGAGAAACAGAGAGAGAAACATCAATGTGCAGTTGCTGGGGGCTGTGGCCTGCAACCCAGGCATGTGCCCTGACTGGGAATTGAACCTGTGATACTTTGGTTTGCAGCCTGTGCTCAATCCACTGAGCTACGCCAGCCAGGGTTAATGGAATATTTTTAAGATGTCAAAGTTATATATTTTCAATTTATGTGTTTAATCATTTGTCAATACTTCAGTTATTAATGACGCAGCTTAAAGATATGTGTACACTATATATTTTAAAAATTTTTAAACAATGCTTTAAGAATATAATGAGTTCTTATTTGGTATTTTCCCAGAGATGTACATAAGGGCTTAATAAAATTCTATTAAGCCCTTATGGGCTTAATAGAATCTACTGGGAGTCTGATTGACCTTTTCTAGGCTAACAGATTGTTTTTCATTTCTATATGCTTAAAGTTCTTTGCAGTCAAAGAAAGTCCATTCAATTTGCATGACTGATGCCAATCTCTATACACGAAGTGGTACATTTTCTATGTATTCGGCCTAGATATCTAAAACCCCTTAAATATGACCATATAGCCAATAGAATCCAAGGAACCACAGTTCTAGATATATGCTTATATAAGTTCATCTACATAAATTTACCTATCCAAAAATATACAACTATATGTAGGTATAAACTATGTAACTATGAATAGTTTTAAGTTATATAGCTATGTGTAACAAGACATGGGTAAGACAAATGTAAGAGTCATAACCTGTTTTAATGTCATGTGGGGTCATTTCTACAGGGTGATATCTTTACCATCTTTACCAACCTCTTTACCAAAGAGGTTCTTTGAAAGATTAACAATAAAAAGCGTATAAAAACAGAATAAAGGGTTATAGGTGTTTTAAAAAATCATTCTAACTAATTCCATTAAGTTCTCATCAGCCTCCTCCTATGATTAAAATCTGAAATAAGTGCAAAATAGTTAAAGCAAAAGAAAGCAGAAGAGGATGGACTGATAGGCATGTCTGGTTCCGAAGGGACTTCAGGCAGAAAGAGAACTGGACACCTAAGCAAAAGCCACCTTGACTCAGGGAGGGTATTCATCATGTTAACTCACGTACCTGCTTCCGGCAGCTTTCTCCTCCTCCTCTTGCCTGGATCTCCATAAACTAAATCTTAATGCAGTGTCCATCAACTCAACCGTGGAAACTTTGATCACCAATAAAGCTTGTCCCAAATCAATGACCTCCTCTCCACACAGCGGCTATGTTGCCCTAGAGCCTTCTGTAACACAGACCAATTTCTTGCTTCCCTTGAGCGACCGAGAGAAACAGCAGAATCTTCTATAACCACACCACTTCATACCATGGGCTCTTGTACTAAGGAAGCAACTACTAACGTGAAGCAAATCAAATTGTTTTTGATTATGACTATGCTTCACATCTTGCTAAATCTGCTCGTTGAAAATAGCATTCTTTTTGTGATATATGCATATATCATCCAGGAAGCTTATTTCTGGTTTAAAGCCCATTTGATTAACGCAGTACCTGGCTGAGTTTGGATGATCAGGAGAGCGGTGCAGTCAGTCCCAGCTCTGTTAGGCCTGCCCCCTGGGAGCCTGTGATGGCGCAGGAAGTGGGAGGTCCAGTGCCCTTCCTGAGATCTCTCTGGATTTTTGTGTTCTTAGATTCTTGTGTCACCTCTGGCATCACCGAATCCCAGTTTTCCTTCCTACGTCTAATGGCAGTTCTTTTCCCCAGCCCAAGTAGGAGACAAGGGTCTTCCTATTTAGTCTTGAGCAGAATAAAAATCTGAAGTATTTCCTTAGAAGAGAGAACATGAAAACTTACAACAACCTTGTTGGAAGAGTAGTCTCTTCATTCCAGTCCCCGTTTCCCCCTAGCCCCCAAATGTTCTTGGTACATTGACCACGCTGATGCCTAGAGACATACTTGGAGGAGGTTTGTTGACATTTGTGAGAATAGGCATGACGGCTGCCACCCATCACCCACGTATCTATGCTGTGCAGCAACAATGCGTGGAGGAAAAGGATGCTTCTCTGGCAATGGCTTATGATTAGTCCAGGCCCATCCACAGCATTATTTCAGGACCACAGCCCTAAGCCAGTTATAGCAAATGGCACTGCTATGACTGGGACGTGTGACCTGCCACCTGTGTTTGCCTCATTAAGCTGAAGAGAGGGACATTTTTTATGGTTGAAGCTTGTTTATATATGTCCCCACTGGATGTAAATGGAGAAGCTGTAATTGCAAAGGACGCCAGCCTTGGGATGAATCTGAACTCAAACACAGCAGAATGGAGAGAGGAAAGGGGCCTTACTCCTTGATTATGTTGTGGAATCACTGCGTTCTCTAACCTTGGGCCCAGTCTGATCTCTGAGCTTCAGAAGGTGTGAGCCAGTAGATATGTTCGGTATTTAAGCCAATTTGAGATTGTAACTTTTATTTCTGTAACTTGCAGCCTAAGGCATAGATCTTCTCTGACATTCATATATGCATTTATAAGAAAGGGAGAATGTAGGACAACATTGATAATTTCCACTATTATTAAGAGGGTGCTGGTAACTTGCTCTGTGGCCAGCTGAAAAATTAAACAAGGCATGTGTAGCTTATCGGTTATCTTAACAGCTCTTAATCTCTAGTAAAATGAACCAAAAGGGATTTAAGGCTTAAATCAATAAAATGTGTATTGACACACATTTAAATTTTTCTACTTTTAAATCTTTTTTATTTTTCAGTGACAGTTGACATACATTATTATATTAGTTTCAGGTGTACACCCCAATGATTAGATATATAATCTATGAATCGACCATCCTGATGAATCTCCCACCCATCTGACACCATACATGGTTATAGAATGTTATTGACTATACTTCCTATGCTGCACTCTGCATCCCCATGACTGTTCTGTACCAACCAATTGGTACTTCTTAATCCTTTCACCTTTTTCACCCATCCCCCACCCCCCTCCCATCTCGTAGCCATCAAAATGTTCTCTGTATAAGTCTGTTTCTGTTCAGCTTGTTTATTTTGTTTTTTTTATTCCATTGTTGATAGATATGTATTTATTGCCATTTTAGGGTTCATATTTTTCATCTTTACTTTCTTCATAAAGGAGACCCTTTAACCTTTTATATAATACCTTTTGGTTGTAATGAACATCTTCAACTTTTTCATGTCTGAGGAAGCTCTTTATCTGTCCTTCGATTATAAATCAGCTTTGCTAGGTAGAGTAATCTTGATTGTAGGTCCCTGATTTTCATCACTTTGAATATTTCTTGCCACTTTCTTCTGGCCTGAAAAGTTTCCATTGAGAAATCAACTGAGTCCTATGGGAACTCCCTTTTAGGTAGCTAACCACTTTTCTCTTGTTGCTTTTATGATTCTCTCTTTGTCTTTAACTTTTTGCATTTTAATTATGATGTGTCTTGGGGTGGGCCTCTTGGGTTCATCTTGCTTGGGACTCTGTATTTCTTGGACTTACATGTCTATTTCCTGCTCCAAGTTAGAGAAGTTTTCTGTCATTATTTTTTCAAATAGGTTTTTACATTTCTTGCTCTCTCTCCTTCTTCTGGCCTCTCCATGATGCGAATGTGGGACTTCTTGAAGTTGTCCCAGAGGCTTCTTAAACTATTCTCATTTTTTTTAAATTCTTTTTCCTTTTTGCTTTTCCAGTTGGGTGTTTTTTACCCCTTATATTCCAAATCACTGATCTGATTCTGAGTTTCATCTCCTCTACTGTTGATTTCCTATAAATTATTCTTCATTTCAGTTAGTGTACCCTTGATTTCTTTTTTACACTGCTGAAGTTTACACTAAATTCCCTGAGCATCCTTATAACCAGTGTTTTAAATTCTGCATCTAGTAGATTGCTTGTCTCCATTTTGTTTAGTTCTTTCTCTGAACTTTTGTTCTATTCTTTCATTTGGGCCATGTTTCTTTGTCTCCTCATTCTGCAGCCTCCCTGTCTTTGTTTCTGTGTATTAGGTAGAGCTCCTATGTGTCCCAGGCTTGGTATCATGGCCTGTTGTAGTAGGTGTCCTGTAGGGTCACCTCCCCAATCACTCAAGTTGGGCACTGGAAGTACACCTCCCATGTGGGCTGAGTACACCCTCCTCTTGTGGTTGAGCCTGGATTGCTGTTGGCATGCCACTGGGAGGGATTTATCCCCAAGCTAATTAGCTGAAAGGACTGGCTGCGACCACTGACCTCTGACTACCATAGAGGATCAGCTGTGCAGGGGCCCACCCCACAGAGCAGGACTTTCTTCTGCAGGACTCTGGTGCTGCTGAGTCTGCCCGTTGAGTGTGTTGCTCATGGAGGTAGTTGGGTGATGGTGCTTTGACTTGATCTAAAGCTGTCCATTGGGTACACTGGCCCTGGGGCCTTCAGGGAGGTGCAGGTCAAATTCAGCCACTTCTTTTGTTCTGCCCAGGGCCAAACAGTTTGAGCTACAAAATGATCTGCAGATGGCTGCTACTTGTGCTGGGCTTGGAGGTGTTCTGGTGAGGTCAAGCTGCAAACCAAAGCCAGCTACTGCTAGTGCCAGGCCTGAGGCCACTTGGCAAGAGGTACAGTGCATGCTGTGGCCAGGTGCTGCTTGTTTGACAGATTTTAGGATATTCTGAAACATGAGCCATGACAGGCCATTTGTATGAAAAAGTCACTGGAAACAGCTTGGGTAAGCCTGAAAGTTGGGTGGGGTGGAGCATCAGGGCATCACCAGGATGAGGAAACAGTGCGAGCCAGGGAGATGGTGAGTCAGATATGGTACTTGCCTGCCAGCTCTGGGAAATGGGCTCATCAAAGGAATAATGGCCTCTGCCAGCACTTCTGTCTGGGAGAAAGCTATCCCCCAGCTCTTGCCCTGATGCTGGACAATTCAGTTTCTCCCTGTATGTTTCTCCTTTCAAACTACTGCTTCCATGCTAAATCTCAGAGGGAATGAGCCTTAGTAAGTCTGTGTGCAGGCCCTTTGAGAGGAACTGCCTGGGACTCCAGAAGCCTTCATCTCACTCAGCCACAATCCCCATTGGTTTTTACAGCCAGAAGCTATGGGGTATTCCTCCTGGCTCTGGAGCCCTGGACTGGGGGCCTGGTGTGGGGCTGGGACCCCGCGCTCCTCAGGGGTGACCGCCACAGCCAAGATATCCCTCCCGATTTTACAAGGGCATGGGAGCAGCCCGTTCTGCATTGCCAGCCCTCCTACTACTCTCAATGCAGCTTCTCCTTTAATTTCCTAGTTGTAAGCCTTCTATTCAGCCAGACTTCAGGTGATCCTGCATGATGGTTGTCCTGTAGTTTAGTTGTAATTTTGATGTATTTTTGGGAGGAGACGAGTTACATGTTTATCTATGCTGCCATCTTGTCTGGAAGTCTACACACATTTCTAAATATCCTCATGTTATATATACAGGGTATATTTTTATCAGGTGCTTAAGTCAGTGTGTACCTTCTTTTCTTTTTTGTCTATTACTGTTGTGAAGTCAGCTCTTTTCATTTTGGATACTGTAATGAAAACAATGAGAGAGAGGAAAGAGAAAGGAAATATGTGGGTTTAGTATTGATTAGTTTGGATAATATGGGCCTGAATGATAACTTTAACATGACAATTTTCCTACTCTCCTGGTTATAGTGAAAGAGGAAGGACAGCAGTTAATAACTTTGAATGTATATTATTAAGTTGAGTATATTATTATTAATGGAGAGGAATGCCTATATTTTATTTATTTTTGAAAGGAGCAATTTTTATTGGATAAATTGGACAAATAACATTCTGTAAATTTAAGGTGTACGGCATGTTACTTTGATACATTTATATATTGTACTATGGGTATTGTAACTATATTGATCACATTATGTACTTATTAATGGCTATTTCAATACACTGTACATTAGATCTCTATGGCTTATTTAACGCTTATTATAAGTACGTACCCTTAAACACTTTCAATCAGGTAACTACCATTTTATTCTGTCTCTTTTTTTATACGTCAAATTTTCTCTTTTGGATTCCACATATAAGTGACATCATATAGTACTTGTCCTCTGACTTATATCACTTAGCATAACATGTTCGAGGTCCATCTGTGCTGTTGCAAATGGCAGGATAGGATATCCTCCTTTGTTACGGCTGAGTAACACTCCATTGTGTATATATATATACACACATCTTTTAAACATTTTTTAATTTTTCAATTACAGTTGACATACCATATTATATTAGTTTTAGGTGTAAAACATAGTGGTAGACATTTATATGATCAGTCTGGTTTCCATCCAGCACCAGACATTTTTATTTGAATATTATTGTCTATATTCCTTCTAGGAATGCCTGTATTTGAAAAGCAATGGTAAGATTTATGCTGTACACTATAATTTGAGCCACACTTCATGGACATTATCTTATTTAATTTCTTCAAACTCTGAACTTGTTTAATTATTTCTAGGTGATTTCTAGATGAAGGAAACTCTGAAACAGAGCAGAGCATGGATTTTGAATTCAGACATCTAGACTGAAATCAGAGCTCTACTGCTGCCTATATGAATGTGGGCATATTAGTTAGCACCTTGGAAGTTTGGATTCCTCCCCTGTATTTTTTAATGAAGCCCCAAATTTTATAATTAACATGTAAAATTTCCCCGAATTGCTTCTCTCACATCTACATTCTCTTGTGAACAAATGGGAAAAATACTAGTGTCGTACTTCTTGGTGTGGAGTTTGCATCTATATGTTGTTATGGACCTTTCTGTGATTGTATGAAAATGTCACATTCCACTGGGCACAAAACTAGAAGCTGTGTTACTGACTTCACAGAATGTTGTAAAACCCTTGACATTGTCTCCACTGCTGGAGAAGGCACAGAGAGCTGTGATGTGAGCAGGATTTGACTTGTCATTACTGGCTTTGAAGATGGAGGAAGGGGCCCCAAGTAACACTGGCTTTAGAACCTGTGCAAAGCAAGGAGATGGGTTCTTTTCCTAACGCCTTCTGAAGGGATGGACATCTATGTGACACCACAACTTTAGCCACTGAACTCTGGTTGAACTAACGTGGAGAGTTGGAAGGTAATAAATTCAGGGGTTGAAGCTCCAAAATTTGTGATAATTTGTCATAGCAACCATAGGAAAGCAGATACTTTGCGGTAACTAACATTACCCCCTCCAATCGCTCACAGAGGCGGAGGAAAGAAACACAGTACTCTCAGACCTTCAGCTTGTGAGGCCAAGAGTTCTGGCTCTGTGGTTTTAGGAACTGGAAAGAGTTTGGGGTTAGATTTAGAAATAGAAATGTGCAGCATGATATATAAGTGTATGTAGGCAGAAATAAACTGGGACTGTGTTAACAAACACAATTAATTATACTTGACTATTTCTAGCTGAGAGACTAGACACCCCCTGAAAAAGTCTGTCTATATCATCCATTTACAATGAGAGAAATCTAGGAAATCAGTTTTTAAATCTTTCTAAAAAAATATCAAGCATTGATGATTTTATAGATGATTTCTACTAAAAATTTTTAAAAACCCTGATCATTCCAATATTACACAAATAATTTTAGAGAACATGAAAGGGTAAATTAAAGCCATATAAATTTCTTACCAAATCTTAAAGAGGACAGGGTAAGAAATAAAAATAATAAGCTATTCTCACTCAGAAAAGAATTTGAAATTAAATATTAGCAGATTTTATCTTACTTTGTATTTTTTAAATAACCAGGTAGGATTATCTTGTTCGAGATTTATTTCAGATATGCAGGGGTAGTTTAACATTAGAAAATCATAATATGTATCCATGTAACCCAATTAAAGATAAAACTACATGATCATCACAGACAAGGAAGATGTCTTTCATAAAATTCAAACCACGTTCCTAATAAAAACTCTTAACAGAATAGGACAAAGTAGAAACTTTACTAAACAGGTTAAAGAGATTTACCAAAAAGATGCATTAGTATCTTTTACAAAAATACCAGAGCATTAAAAACATTCCTTTTAAATCAGAAACAAGAAGTGGATGCTATGATCACTATTTCTATTAAACAATGCATTGGAGATTCCAGGCCTTAAAATGAAGTAGATATTATGATTGTCTACATTTTAGGAAAACATAGAGCATATGGAATAGCTTATTAAAATAAACAAGAGTTAGGTGGTTAGGTAGCAACTTACATTTAATCACCAACTGCATTTTATATATTAGCAATTAACAGACATTTAATTCAAAAATTTTTATCAAATACATGGAAAAAATAAAATTCTTTAGAATATATATAACCATATAGATTAGACATGTGGGGAAAATTGTTGAGCTATCTTGCAATTCAATCAAGAAGATATAACTCAATGAAAAGGTGAACTGTACTCATGGCCTGAAAGACAGAAGATGGTACCAATGTCCATTTCCCTCAAATTCATCTGCTGATAAAATGCACTTCCATAAAAATGCTCATGGGACTTTGGGAAGAAAATCGATGGGCTGATGATACACAGAGGAGCATAGAGGCCTAGGAACTGCCAGGACACTGGTGAAGAAGATGCAGGAGGAGTCCGCTCTATCAGAAATCAAGGCACAGCATATATCAAACAGGACATTGCTGCTGTATGTTTTTGGGAAGCTGTAAATAAGGCAGAACACTGGGAGAGGAGGCACCTGCTCTGAATACAATGAATCATCCACATGGAGAAAAGTTTAAATGAATTCCCTGTGGTTTAAGTTTTTAAAAATTTAGAAAAGAAAACATAGAAAAATAATTTAATTTTTTCATTTTTATTATATTTTATTGATTGTGCTATTATAATTGTCCCAATTTTTCTCTCTGAGCCTCCTTCCACCCAGCGATCCCCCAACTCCCTCAGGCAGTCCCCACACCGTTGTCCATGTCCATGGGTCATGTGTATACAGGGCTCAGCACAAACAACACCCCCTTCTTTAAATTACAAATCCTTTATTACAATATCATAAGCATGTAATTCTGTCACATAACAATATCACACGTAAGCACACCATATGACATTTTAGGTGAAATGTTCAAATTAAAACTATAAATTATTACACCTGTACTATCACCTGAACAATCACACTCAAGCAGGCCTTACTTCTGCCAAACCCTGTATGTTCAAAAACAAAAGTAATAATTTAAAATTATTGAGGTAGACAGTTCTTAAAAAAGGATACAAAAATGTTAATCATAAAGGAAATTCTTGATGAATTCACCCATATTAATACTTAAAATTTCTGTGTATCAAAATATACTATTAAGACAGTGGAGAAAAAACAGGTTTCTGTCAGGGAGAAAATACCATATTTTGCTGTGTATAACATGCATCCATGTTTTTGGCCCAAACTTTCAGGTAAAAAGAATCTTTTGTTTTAATTTTTAATTCAATTTTTTATTTACTTATATTTAAAAACAAAACTGATCATTGTTTTCTAGAGTATTATTTTGCATACATATATCATTCTTCTTTTCTAGGGTTACACTTTCAACACATAAGCATAGGGAAAAGAATGAAAAACATTCATGTAGACACAGAATCAGTCAGTACTACACATATATAGTGAACATCTTTATTTTTCCCTCAGCAATTTGGGCAAAATCATGCATATTATGCATGGCCAAATATGGTACCTCCTTTCACAGATTTTAAGGTGTCTTTGCTGTCATTGATTTAAAGACATACTGCTATTCTATGTACCACTCAAGAGAAAAAGACCAGAGTGGTAAATTCTAATGAAAGAGATTGATTTTAAGACATAAGAGATATATAACATTTGCAATACAGATAACCAACAAAGTATTAAAACCCAGCATATAAAAACAACTTCTATAAATCAGTGAGTAAGACACAAACAAGCAAGTAGACATGCTAAATAGGGCAATGGGCTCTTACAGCAATTTTTAGAAGAGAATGCATCAAGTGAATTTTATAAAAAGGAAAAATGGAGGAAGGAGAATTCCAAGATGGAGGCATAGGTGGTCGCACTGCACCTCCTCACACAACCAAAACTAAGAACAACAAGAATTTACAAACAAAAACCAACCAGAACAGAGAGAAATGAACCGAATGGAAGTCTGAATACCATACATCCAGTCCGGTAAGGAGGGGCGGAATTGGAGGCCTACGGAGAGGGGTTGAGGGGTCCCGGCAGGAAAATCCGGTGGCTGGCAGACGCACGCACATGCAGACCACAGTTGGTGGACCCTAGAAGTGTAGGGGCAGCTGACGGACTGGTGGGAGACCCTGGGCCCGGGAAGCAATGAGCAGACCCAGTGAGACGCACAAGGCAGCTGGCTGTCCACAGCCACACATTAGCGCGCAGACAAACTAAGTGAAAACCGACAGCGACACAGACCGCGCGAGGGAAACCAAGCGTATCCAGGGACCCAATGCTGGGAAACAAGGCCTGAAGGCACTGATTGAAAACACCTGTGGGAGCTGAGGCCGGGAGATTCTCTCAGCCTCACAGGAGGCTCCTTGGAGAAACCCACAGAGTCCGAGAGAGTGCTCAAGCCCACTCGCCTGGGAGCCAGCACCAGAGGGGCCTAATTTGCTTGTGGGAAGTGGCAAGGGGGACTGGAGTCGTGGTGACAGTGGAGCGGGCGCCATTGTTCCCTCTCGGACCCCGCCCCCACATACAACGTCACAACCCAGCAACTGAGGTGCCCCGCCCTGGTGAACACCTAAGACTCCGCCCCTCATACGTAACAGGCACGACCAGACCAAAGGAAAAAAATTAAATTAAATTAAAAAGATGACTCAAACAGAGTTAAAAGCCCCAGAGCCAGTTTTTTTAAGCGACCGAGAAATAGCCAACCTATCAGATGCATAGTTCAAAGCACTGGTGATCAGGATGCTCACAGAATTGGTGGACTTTGGTCATAAATTAGATGAACAAATGCAGACTACAATAAGTGAAATGAAGAAAAATGTACACAGAACCAATAGTGATGGAAAGAAACTGGGTTTCGAATCAATGGAAGGGACCAGAAGGAGGAAAGGAACAACCAAACAGAAAAGAAGGAAGAAACAAGAACTCAAAAAAATGAGGAGAGGCTTAGGCACTTCCAGGACACCTTTAAACGTTCCAATATCCGAATTATAGGGGTACCAGAAGGAGAAGAGGAAGAGCAAGTGGAAAAGTTATTTGAACAAATAATAAAGGAGAACTTTCCCAATATGGCAAGGAAATAGACTTCTAAGAAGTCCAGGAAGCTCAGAGAGTCCCAAAGAGGCTGGACCCAAGGAGGAACACGCCAAGGCACATCATGATTACATTACCCAAGATAAAAATGAAGGAGAGAATTCTAGAAGGCAGCAAGAGATAAGGGGACAGTTACCTACAAAGGAGTTCCCATCAGAATGTCAGCTGATTTCTGAAAAGAGACCTTGCAGGCAAGAAGGGGCTGGAAAGAAGTATTCCAAGTCATGAAAGGCAAGGACCTACATTCAAAAATACTCTATTCAGCAAAACTTTCATTTAGAATGGAAGGGCAGATAAAGCACTTCTCAGATAAGGCCAAGTTAAAGGAGTTTATCATCACCAAGCCCTTATTATATGAAATGTTAAAGGGACTTATCTAAGAAAAAGAAGATAAAAAATATCAACAGTAAAAAAAGACATCAAACTCACAGTAACAACCATACCTAAAACAAAAGCAAACTAAGCAAATAAAGAGAACAGGAGCAGAACCACAGAAATGGAGATCACATGGAGGTTTAGCAACAGGGGAGTGGGAGGAAGAAAGGGGGGAAAAGGTACAGAGAATAAGTAGCATAGATGGTAGGTAGAAAATAGACAGGGGGAGGGCAAGAATAGTATAGGAAATGTAGAAGTGAAAGAACTTATGACACAGGGACATGAACTAAAGGGGGGAATGTAGGGGGGAGGGGAGTGAAGGGGGAAAATGGGACAACTGTAATAGCATAATCAATAAAATATATTTTTTAAAAAAGGAAAAATGTCAGCCTCACTAGTAATAAGGGAAATACATATTTAGATTCCATGGAGATTTCTGCCAATGAGACAGAATAAAGTAAAGGAAAAAGTCTGACATCGTCCAGCAGTAGGAAGAACTTGAATCTTTCACACTTCAGAAGGGAATGTAAATTTGGTATGACCACTTCAGAAAACTGCGGGCAGTATCTGTTACAACTGGCTTATGTCTATCCTGTGACCATTTCATTCTAAGTCATGTAGATCAGAGACTCGTATGTGCACTGAGGACATACAATAGAATATTAATTGTCATCAATCAAGAGTAAATTAATGGATCAATATTTGATGATTCAAGAAGCCAGAGTATCTGTGTGATGTGTAACTGGAAAATGTCACCTGGTGGGAGAGCTGTAGAGGTGGTAATATATAAAGCCTCGGGCTATGAAGAGTTTCAACAAGTTCACTTTTGGTGAGAGAAGGAGAACTCAGCGACTGAGCCCCTAGGAGTTCAGACAAGTCAGCATAACCAACCAAAGTCTAACGATCTTTTTTCCTTCTCCCAGCAGCAATAATTCTGGTCCTTAAAACCCTTCACATACCTTACCCTGATTGTAGGCTATTGCTCTTTTTAAAAATTTTATTTCATTTCTAAAGCCTACAAGATGTTATCATGGTTTTCTACAGTCAGTGCTTATTTAGATTTACCCACATATTTATAAAAATTGTATTAGTTTTTTATTCTTTTACACAATGCAGATCTTTGCTCTGACTGCACTCTTCTGCTACCCGTAGTGACGTTTGTTAGATTTTCTTTTAGTAGAAATCTGCTTATGGCAAATCTTTTAAGTTTTTGTTAGTCTGAAAATGTTTTAATTTCACACTTATTTGTGAAAGTATTGTAACCGTCAGCACATCGTAGGTCTCGTTCACCTGCCTTCTGGCATCAGCTGTTGCTCTGGAGAACCCAGCTGTCGGTCTGACCACCACGAGTGTTTAAAAAATAACATCCTAAACTGCTCTGTAGCTGCCTAAGTTGTCTATATGCTGTATGCCAGTGATTCTCAAACTTTTTGGTCCTTAGAGTCTTCAGATTTTTATTGAAGATCCCAAAGGTGCTTTTTTCTGTAAATAATATTTATCAGTTGTCACCGTATCAGAAATCAAAACAGAAATTCTAAAAATAATTTATGTCAAATGAACAATAATAAACCCATCAAATGTTAGCATAAAGAGTATGCTTTTTTGTAAAAAGGATATTATTCAAAACAAAATAGTGAGAAGACAGGACTTTGCTTTAGATGTTTGCGAATCTCTGTATGTCTCTCTGGCTTAGAGAAGACAGCTGGGATATTATATCTGCTTCTGCTTGGGAGGGGTTGCCTTTTGTTATTTTGGTTGAAGTGTATGAAGAAAATGTGGCCTCACGAAGATCTGTAATTAGAAAATGGGTGAGTTATTCGGGTTGTTATGGATACTCTTCTTTGAGAGCGCACTGAAACACGTGCCGGCATCTCAGTGGTGAGCAGATTTCCGTGTGGAATGTGGAAGCACATCAGTACGATTTTATACTTTGTTAATGTCTGTTGGTACATTTTACACTTTAAGCAGATGTGTTTAACTAGGAATGTATTATTAGCATCATTCTTTGGTCAATTAGAAAATAATAGTTCACTGAGTTAGACAAATTTTCTAAATGTTGACACATTTCACCAGACAATACTTGTATACATTTAAAAAATCTTTGTCAATATCACCATGAATCTCATTGGATTTGGAGGCTGTCAAACTCACAATAGCAGATAAAAGTTTTCCAATATTCTAATTTCATTTGAAAGCTCAGATTTTAGCATTGGGAAGAAAAATACCATCACTTGGTTTCCCGGGAGTAACAGGTTCTCTGTCCATTTTTCGGTAGACGTTTGCCAAATTCCCAAGTGTGAATAACCACACTTGTCTGCCATTCTGTCAACTACAAATGGCGCGCAGTGAAAAACCTAGTGACTTTAGCTCTTAACACCAACAATCTCAGGATACTCTTCCCAGAGACAGAGTTATCTTTCATTGTGCAGCAGAGAGCCTTTCTCCTCACCTCCTTTTTGTTACACGAAGTATTAAGAAATGGGTATGCTCAAGCATTCAGATTTAATGAAATTAATACATTTAATTTCAGTCATTTTAAGTGGGCCTGGCATGTGTCCCCCTGGGAATGAGTGGCAGTAAAAAATGAAGTCACCGACCGTGAAGGATGGCGCTGTGGCCCTGAGTGCTGCTGGGCAATATTACGTCCCGTTGCTGCTGCACCATCAGTGCAGATGTCGACAGTTTTGTCTCATTGGCCTCTCAAAAAGGTCTTAGGGACCCACTGAAAAGATATGATGGGAGCCCAGGGTTCTGCAGAGCAGTCTGTGATAAATTTTGCCATAATCAGGGAATGAGTGATATCAGTGGGGACAGTCATTGATCAAGTATGTGCATGTGTATGTATCTCATGATACCTTTTAAGGACCTTAAAGTATAGAAAATTGCAAATATTCAGAGTTTGCAGCTCTGAATATTGTTCTAGTCTTTGCTGATGTGAGAGGTTGGGTATCCTTTCCCACCAGATTTCCACTGTGAGGCGCTCTGCCCCTCCCTGCATTCTATGGCCAAGATTTAGAAGCTTCTGTATTGTTAATGATGTTTCTCCCCTGCCTCTCAGCAGGCTGGAATGGTAGTTTGTTCTCCTGTACACTTCTGAATAATTCTGATTTTATGTACTTCAGGATTTTCAGCAGGCATACAGACCACCTGGGAAGCAACTGCCAAAAAAAAAAAAGAGCATATTCAGAGACTGAAACACACTTAAATCACCTTTTATGTTGACACTGCACGTGAGAATCTCCAGACACTCTCCTTTCCAAACACCAGCATGTCCTGCAAACCACATTTCAGCAGAAGTCATCATTTTACTGGGCGAGAAGAAGAGGTCAAGCCAGTCTTTAAACGTAGCTTAATTTTCATTAAATACCAGTTGTACCCCCCCCAAACATTGTAGCACCTAAAGTGCTGAGAATTTCAGAGTAAAAATGCTTAACTCACTGCCATCATCTGTCTCTATTTTACTACTCTTTGGTTAGGACTCTATTTTTTTCTACTGGAAAGTTGTATTAGTTTCATATTCAGTATTTTTAAGTTCATAATCCTTTGGACTAGGTGTAGAATGCAGTTAATGTTTTTCTATATGAATCTTACTTCTTAAGTGAATTGGCAGTATAATTAAGTCTGCAAAGGAGTTCAAATACATGTACTGGATAGTTGCCATATTCTGAGTTCCACACCAAGCTCTGTGAAGAATTTGAGGATGACCGTGGGACACATACTTTAGCAGAAGAGATTAGCAAGCAGATTGGAAGCATGCATCAGCCATAAATGTGAGTGATTTTATGTAAACTAGTCTAAGGTTGGAAGGACCCAGAAGCTGTCGCACTTGTGTGAAGCGCTGTTGTCACAAAGTGCTGCACAGTGTTGAATGTGGGTGTTCTCAGAAATGCAAATGAAACATGGTCAATGCGGTAGACAGAATCGTACAGATGGCAGTCCTGAGATTTCTCTCCCCAGTTATTCAAACTCACCTAGGTACTGCTGTGAGGGGACTATGCAGATGGAATTACAGTCCTTTATTAATCTTAAAATACTGAGATCTAACCACCTATGCCCTTTAAAGCAGAGGCAAGGAATGGAATTGTGCCAATAACCTAAATGAACCTGAAAGCTGACATTTCCCCAGAGGTCAGCCTGGATGGCACCTTGACTGTGGCCTTGTGAGACCCTCAGTGAAGAACCCAGTGAAGCTGTCCCAGACTTCTAACCTACAGAACTGTGCAATAAAAGTGAGTGTTACTTGTAGCTGTTATACTTACAATAGTTGGTGATGCAGCAGTAGAAAATGAACACATTGACCAAAAGATGCATATCATTTATGCATTGCTTTGGGGGTTAAATGCTGGAGGAAATCAGGTCATGTTGGATGAAAGCACAGTTCAGAGCCCTCTGTGAAAAAGAAAAAAAATGTTCAATGAAAGTTAAGGGAGAGATTTCTGTTCCTCACACTGGAAGGGACCGCAGAACAGTGAGAGGATTTTGAGAGCATTTTCCAGGATTCATGATGGTCTTCTCGGTCTGTCCATCTTTGATGTTTCTTTCCCCTCACCCCATCAGTGATGGACAAGAGCTAAAGTGAAAGGGGTCTGCGCACTTGCCCTGGGGGCAGAAAGGAAAGAGACGGGGGGTGGGGGGCAATGGGGTGGCACCAGCTGGGAAAGCAGGCACACGCCAGCAAAGAGAGTAAGAAAAGCCTAGGGAGTCCTACTAGGGCCTGACTCCACCCCTGCGACAAAAAGGCCTGTGATGTTTGTCTTTTGAAAACAAGATCACGTAATCTACACCTTGTACTAGGCCACTCTGGAAGGCTGAAGGAGGCGTACTGAATAGCTATGTTCGGGCAGAGTAGCCACTGGTCACTCACTCAGTCGCGAACATGTCTGAGACGTACTTTTGCCTATGGAGCAGCACTGGAAATTCTACATTAAAGGTTCTTACTGCAGGAATAGTAAGCTATAAAATTATTTTTGTAATTTAGCTATTTCATTCCTGATTTCCTGGTAATAAGCATTAAACTTACTAGGAATCATGTATGAGTATTTTTACTGCACATCCTGGAAGCTTGGTTTCACTCCATTTCTCTCACCCTGGCTTTCCTTCAGTCCACACTGTGCTACATTACAGTGGCCTGGGTCCCAGAGAGATCAGATTTGAAAGGGAAATGCTCATCGTGTTCTGAACTCTGACCTCTGAGAGGCCTGGACACACACTTGGATGGTAATAGGAACTGTGCTTCTTTAGTTCTCCTTCTTCCTCAATTTCCGTTGATTTCACTTCAGATGATCTTCTTTTCACTGCTCTTGGTATTCTCTGTTTATTTTTCCCAGTTGTTCAGTTTTCTCTAATACCGGAGCCCCACTGTGTACCTGAAAGCTTATTAGGTACTAGAGAGAGAGTGGGGACTAAAATGAAACTATTTGCACATTCTTTTAAATCTCCTTTTTGCTGTCCTTTCATTGTTCCTGCCTAGGCGACTGAAAACATCTCCTGTGTGTCTGCCTTTTGCTGTGAGCCAGCATTCTCTCTGCACTTCCACTGTCATGGCTTCCAAGCATCAATGTATGAATGCACAGCTTTGAGGAATCAAGAAACCTTAGTCATTTTTAGAATTTGCATATCATTTATCACATTTTTAGTTATCTTGTTATGATCTAAAGGCCCTGTCTTGACACAGTAAATTTTTTTCAATATCTCTTCAAGATACATTTTCAATGTTCTTCAAGTGTATTGAAGGACATTGAGAGTTTGTAAATTATTTTTGCTTTCTCTTTAATCATTAGTGTGTCATAAAATTAGTATAACTTATATTATTTTAATGCAAATTTTTAGTAAGTCATTCCCATTATGGTGTAAGGAATATTATCAATTATTACATAGCAAAAAGTGCAGAAACCGAATAAACCCAAAGAGAAGACAGTGCTTTTCAGGATGTCACGATGGTTTGAGCCTTTGCCACCTCAGTCCGTGTGCCACGGAGCTGTGGCTTTACATCCGCCAGTCGTCCCAGTCCCCATTCTCATGTGGTCAGCAAATGGTAATGACTGGAGAATACTGAGATTATTGAGATGCTTCATTTGCGTTGTAGAAATAATCAGGTTCCACAGGCAATGTTCTTTTATTTACAGGATGCTAGTTTTTATTGTTTTCAGAGAAGAAACTATGAGTTTAGTCCTAGGTAAGCTGGAGGGAGCACACTCCGCCCTTCTCTTCCCCTGAATGCAGCTGTGAAGCAAGGGAGAGTGGAACAGCCCCTTGAGGATTTTCAAAAGCAAGCAGCCATGTGGAACTTGGGAAGAAGACAAGAGTTGGAAGTACCACCAGAGCAGCAGTGAGTTTCTCGTTTCTCCCTTGCTCCTGGACCCAGCACAGCCCACATCTGGAAGAGGTCAGTGGGGCAGCTGTAGAGAGAGTGCTAGTGCATCTCTCGAGTTTGGATCAAGGACCAGAAAGGGCCGCTAACTCTCAGAAAAAGTAGGGTAATCAGCCCCTTTAAAAAATTGTCTGCCTTCTCCCCTGACCCACCCGCTGAGAAACCTGGCACACCAGCAGCAGGGCAGCCACGCGGCAGCAAGGGCAGTCAGGAGGGTGAGCGGAGCCTTCCTCTCCTATGAGCAGGGCACAGCACTCCAAGAGGGCGGGGTGAACCCCACTGCTTCTTGTCTCTGTCCTCCTGCCGGTCAGACCTAGAAGATGATACAGTAATGACAGGTGTGCAGCAGAGCGAGGTCACTAAAGTGCAGTCTTTCTGGAAGCAGGACGGCGCATCCAGCACCAGGATGTGAGAAGTAGCTGGGCGACGCTGGAGGCCGAGGGGCCAGGGAAAGTAACCCCACGAAGTTGCGTGTCAACTCCGGGGCTCCTCTCCAAGGTCTGCATGTGTGAGTAGGACCCCAAACTTTGAGAAATGAGCTACCGAGCCATCTCAGACCCACACTGGGTACTAGTTAACAAACACATAGTGCAGAATTGAAAGGCAATGGAAAGGCTTTGAAAACTGACGGAAAGTTTGACAATGAAACCAAAGCCCACAGAAGGCTTGGAAGTTTGGAGCTTACTTCCTGAACCCAGCTAGGTGATTTCATGCTAAAAATTAAGGAGTGTCAGCATTCTTCATACGATTTAAATAACAGTGAAAGTTTCATAATATCAATTCAGAATCCCTGGCTATGATCCAAGCCTGTACCACCTATAAAGAAAAGTGGAACAATCGCAATCCCTGTGGGAAAGATGCTCAGCAGATACCAACTCTGAGATGGCACAGATTTTGGAATTACCTGACAAAGACAAAAATATCTATGATAAAGGTGTTCTGACTAGTAACTACTAACATTCTCGAAATGAATGGAAAGGTAGAAAGTCTCAGTGAATAAATAGAACATATAAAAAGAAACCAAATGGAAATAAGAATTAAGAAAAGAATAACAATAAAAAGCTCTCTGGAGGTATGGAATAGAATGGAAATGACAGACGAGAGTCAATGAACTTCAGCTAGATCAGAAGAAATTACCCAGTTTGAGCACCGAAGAGGAAAGGAGACCGGGGAAAATATGAAGAGTGTCAGGGATTTGTGGGAAATACCACAAGTGGTCACTGTGAACAAAGAAAGTTACCAAGAACAAGAGAAATATTACACAATAATAAAAAAGTTAATTCACTAAGAAGATACAATGATCATAAGAGTTTCAGCACCTAACAATAGTGCTTTTCTCATGAAACAAATGCTGAGAGAAGTAAAAGGAAGGAGGGGCAAATGCAGAAGCAGACAGAAGGCGAGAAGTATGACCTGAGGAAATGCACTGTCAGAAATGTAACCCAACACTGAAAGTCAAAGACAGAAAAAAAGAAGACACAAAAAACACAATGTGTTACTTTTAGGCGACAGTGATACTAATGAGAGCCGATTTCTCACGAGAAATGTGGAAGCCAGAAGCGGCTCATCATTTTTAAAATACCAAACCAAAAGGACTGTCACTGTAGGTGACATCATAAAGGAGAGCTAAGAGAATTCATAACTGAAAGACCTACTCTAAAAGAATTGCCAAAGTAATTCGTCCTGCCAGGAGGGAAATTATACTTAATAGAAACAGGAAACATTAAGAATGAAGAAAGAGCAAAAGAAATGGCAAAATCTGGGTAAATGTAATATATAGACTTTTTCTCATCTTGAGACTTTAAATGTGTTAGCTGGAAGCAACAACTATAACATTTTCTGATGAAATTGATCGTGCATGCCGTGTAGTACAGGAGAGAACTACAACATAGGTGGAGGAGGTGGAAGGATCTCCATGGGATTAAACTTTATCCATTTCACTTGAGTTACATATTGATTCTAAGTAGACTTTGAAAGCTAAATAGGTATAATGTAAAACCTATAGGGGTAAGCAACCACTAAACAAGTATATAGGAAAGTGTAGTTAAAAATATAAAAAATTCAAATGTTTGTGTTCAAAAGAGCAAAAAAGGGAAAGGGAAACAGAAGAAAGGAAAATGGGGTACAGACAACCTCAATAGCAATAAAGAAGTAGCAGAATGGTAGACCTAAATCCCAACATACCAGTACCTACATGAAATATCAATGGCCTAAAGTACACAATGAAAAGAAAGAGAGAGATGGCTAGAATGGATTTAAAAAAAAAAAAAAAACAGACACAAAACCCTTAGTGCACTGTTGGTGGAACTGCAGACTGGTGCGGCCACTCTGGAAAACAGTATGGAATTTCCTCAAAAAACTAAAATGGAACTCCCTTTTGACCCAGCGATTATACTCTAGGAATCCTGAAACACTAATTCCAAAGAACCTATGCACCCCAATGTTCATAGCAGTGTTATTTACAATAGCCAAGTGCTGGAAACAGCCTAAGTGCCCATCAGTAGTGAGTAGATAAAAAAACTGTGGTGCATTTACACAATGGAATTCTATGCAGCAGAAAGAAAGAAGGAGCTCCTGCCCTTTGAGACAGCATGGATGGAACTGGAGAGCGTTATGCTGAGTGAAATAAGTCAAGCAGTGAAAGACAAATTCCATATGATCTCACCTTTAAGTGGAACCTAATCAACAAAGCACACAAGTGAGCAAAATAGAACTGGAGATGTGGAAATAAAGAACAAACTGACATAACCAGAGAGGAGAGGGGAGGGAAATAATGGGGCAAAGAGGGGGAAGGGTCATCAAGGAACATGTGTAAAAGACCCACGGACAAAGACGATGAAGTCAGGGGAGGATTCAATGTGGGAGGTAGGGATGGGAAGGGAAGGGGAACATAATGGGGGAAATGGGGACAACTGTAATTGCACAACAATGAAAAAAGAAAGGAAAAGAACAGACACTAGCCTTTGCTTCTGCAAGAAACTCCCTTCAAATGTAAAGCGTAGGTTAAAAGTAAAGACATAAAAAATACATGCCATGAAAAATCTAATAAAAATAAAAAGCACTCAAATGGCTATATTAATATCAGCCAATTTAGATTTCAGAGCAAAGGAAATTGCCAAGAACTAAGAGGGGCATTATATAATAATAAAAGGGTAAATTCACAAAGAAGATACAATGATCTTCAGTTTTTCAGCACCTAACAACAGTGTTTTAAAATTAATGAAAGAAAACCTGACAGAATTAAAAGGGAAAATGGACAAATGCACAATTGTATTTGGAAGACGTCAACACTTCTCTTTTAGTAATTGATAGAAGCAGTAAAAAAATCAGCAAGTGTATAAGAATAGTTTCCCCCAACATTATTAACTAACACGTATACACTGGTGTACTCAAAATAGCAAAATATACAAGTTTTTCAAACAACATGGAAAATTTTCCAAGAAAGAACATGTTATAGGTGTAAAACAAACTTACAAATTCAGAATTGAAATCATACAATTATGTTCTTGAACATAATGAAATTAGACTAGAAAGTGGCTATAGAAAGATAAGAAAATATTCTTTCAAATATTTGCAACATAAAATATTTGTAAATAATTGATGAGCCAAAGAGGAAATTTCGAGGAAAATTAGAAAATGATTTTAATAAAAGAGAAAGAAGAAAGAAAGAAAGAGAGAGAGAGAGAGAGAGAGAAAGAAAAGGCAACATATAAATTATGGGCTGCAGATAAAGCAATGCTTAGAGGAAAATGTGTAGGACTAAATGTTCTTATTAAAAAGAGGAAAAAGTCTGAAGTCAATAATCTAAGTTTTTACCTAAAAAATATTGAAAAGGTGGAGAAAGTAAAAAACAACAAACACGCCCACATCAAACAGAAGGAAGGGAATGATGAAGAGAAGAAATAGACTGAAATGGAAACAGAAAACAAGAATGCAAATCAATGGAAGGAAACCTGGTTTCTTGAAAATGTCAGTAAAATTTTAAATGTAACTCATTTTATGAAGTCAGCATTACCTTAATATTTAAACCAAACCAAGAAGTCCAAAGGGAGGAAATAAACTACAGACAAATATTTCTCATGAACATATGAGGTCTGTCTAGAAAAAGTCCACCATTGTTAATATAATGAGAATGGTCTGTGAGGCATCAGTGTAACCTGGCTGCCAAGGAGAGTGGACTGGAATGCACATGTGTGAACAATGATGACCTCACTGTACTAATCATTGGGGGCGGTAGATGCCCTTGAGTGAGCGTGTATACTGTGTGACTGTTTCATTCAAAATGACTGAGTGGGTAGAGCAATGAATCTGCATCAAACCTTGTGTTAAACTTGAACATTTCTCCTCAGAAACTATTCACATGATTCAGAAGACTGCAGCTATGGGCAACTGGTGACTGGCAGCTTCATCATGACAGTGCGCCTGCTCATGTATCACGTCTCATACAGAGATTTTTGGTAAAACAACCAAATCACCCAGGTGACTCAGCTCCCCTATGTAGGGGACTCAGTCCCCTACAGTCCAGATTGGCACCCTGTGACTTCTGGCTTTTCCCAAAACTAAAGTTACCTTTGAAAGGAAGGAGATTTCAGGCCATCAGTGAAATCCAGAAAAATACAACAGGGCAGCTGATGGTGACTGGGAGAACTGTGTGAGGTCCCAAGATGCCTACTTTGAAGGGGACTGAGGTGTCAGTGTCCTATGTACAATGTTTCCTGTATCATGTATCTTCAATAAATGTCTCTATTTTTCATATTACATGGCTGGATACCTTCTGGACAGACCTTGTAGACACAGTTATTAGCAAATTGAACCAAGATCTAAGAACGTGCAACAGAAGCAAGTAGGATTCATGTCAATATCTGGAAGTCAGTCTGTGGGATCAAACATATTTAAAGTCTAAATAAGAGACACACAATCATGTCCACTGAAGTGAAAAAAGAACCTACAACAAAATTCAGCATCCATTCACAATGGATGAAAAGAACACTCTCAGAAACACAGGAGTAGAAGGGAACTGCCTTAATCTGACAAAGTGTCCCTGAAACACAGACGATCAGCATCACATGCAGTGGTGCGGAAGTGAACGTTTCCCCACTCAGACTGTGCGGGGCTGGGGCGTCCACTCCATTGTTCTCACAGGAGGCCCAGACGTGCAGTTTGGGAAGAAAAAGAAATGAAAGGCATAAGTAACTTGCAAAAACATGACTGTTCATATAGAAAATGACCAGGAGCGTATGAAAAAAACAACAAACAAAAATGCACTGTATGTTTATGTACTAGAACTGAACAGTGGAAACCAAGATTTTAAATACACACATGCATGTATGTGTGCACGTGTACATGCACACACATGGCCATGTACATATATACATATGATTACATATATACATCTGTAACCTAATTTAACATGTGGATGTGTGAAATTTATCATAGCTCCAAAAGGAAATATCTGGGTATAAATTTAGCATAGCCCTAATGCAAATGCCTCTAAAGTTGATCCACAGACAATGCAATTCCAATGAAAATTTTCAGCACTTTTTTTTGTGGATAATAGGATGATTCTAAAATTTGCATGAAAAGGCAAATAATGATAGCCAAAACAACTTTGAAAAGAAAAATAGTTCTGTAGGAATCACACTACTTGATTGTAAAGACTTACTCCGAAGCTTTAGTAGCCAGGGTGTGGTGTTGGTGAAGGGATAGTTATGAGTTGATGGTTCAAAATAGTTTCCAGAAACAGATCTACACAAATACATCCAATTGTTTTTCTGCAAAGGTACAAACTCTTAGAGTGAAGAAAGAGTGATCTTCCTCTGTGGTTCATTTGTAATTGCCCCAAACTGGAGATGTTCCAAACGTTCTTCAGCAGCTGAGTTTGTAGGCAACCTGTGGGCGAGCCAGATGATGAAATGCCATTTAGACATGAGGAGGAATGGCCTGTGCACCCACCTAACAGTATGGAGGAATCTCAAAGCCCGGTGCTGAGTGAAGGAGGCCAGTTTCTGAAGGTTGCATGCTGGATGGTTGCATTTTATGACCCTCTCCGAGAGTCAAACCTATAATGGTGATTAGGTCAGGGGCTGTTACTGGGGAGGGCTGGGAAAGGTGTAGCTATTATTACACAGAGGGGCGGACAAGGCAGTCTGGGCGCTGATGGGCCTCTCCTGGCTGCTGATGGGGCAGGCGTTTACACAAACCAGTACATAGATTCAGATTCATAGAATTGCACAACAAAAAGTAAATGCTACTTTGTCTGAATTTAAAGATTAAAATGAAAACACGAAAGAAGAGAAATTACATGGTCATTAGATTTGCTTTTAGCATGACAATGGAGGATCCCACAAAGGTTTCTACGGGTCTGTCCTGCACAAGAGTGTCTAATCCGACAGCACGTAAGGGGAGGAGGGACTGAGATTCTGCCCAGAACTCACCCACCACACTCTTTTTCTAATCCTTCCATTGACTTGGGAAACTTTTCTTTCTTCTTCTTTTGAAAAAAAAATCATCTGTTTCCCCAGTGTTGTGCTTCTTTTTATTTTTATTTAATTTTAATTTTATTTAATTTATTGGATGATGTTGGTTAATAAGATTATTAAATTTTCAGTGTACAATTGTATGATATATCAGCTGTGGATTGCACTGTGTGTTTACCACCCAAAGTCAAGTTTCCTTCCCTCACCTTGTATTTGACCCACTTTGCCCGCTTACACCTCCCCCACCTCCCTCCCCCTCGGGTAACCACCGTACTGTTGTCTGTAACTAGGAGTGCTTTGCTTGTTTGTTTTGTTTGTTCGTGTGTCGCTCTGTCCCTCTTTTAAATTCACACTTAATGCACTCTTCTGTCTGAGACTCTGCTAAGAACCGATAATTTTTACAGATTTTAGTGTGTGTTCAAACTATCGTTTTAGAATTCCCCGATGGAAGGCAATTTCTTTGTTGTTCCTTTCTCTCTTCATCCTTGTTTATCTTCTACCTGTTCTTCAGAGCCCTGACCCATTCCACTTTCGGACTTCCTGGAGTGTCGCCGCACCGTGCATGAACTTGGTGGACTAGACAGTGCACTGTTCTTATAACGCACCTTCCGTCACTCCCTCCCTCTCTAATTTCTTTGCGGTCCAGGCCCTTGCTCGGTGCTCTGTGCCCGCAGCACACAGCACCGTGATGGAACGCCCCAGATGCTCAGTCTGTGTACTTCGTGAATGTGGTGAATTCCTGACCAGGAAACAACATCTTCCTATGGTTTATAATAAAAGCAAATCAAACTTATCTTGTTTAATTCTTGGATGCTGGTGTGTATCTTATTAGGCACTGGAAAGGACATAAATCAGACACTTTATATTTCTATTTTGGCAAGACATGTTGCAGAGCTAGGACTGGGATACATAATTCTGAAGGAATTACTATGAAAAATTGTTGTTTTCTTCTCGAGATATTTCTCTTTTCAAGACCTTTTGTTGTTAAAGATTGATTTTAATTATAGAATTTTCCTTACATTAGAAAATGTTTTAATGGTGCTGTTAAACACCATATGAATATTGAAACATGCTGTGTATAAAAAAACATGCTAAAAACCATCTTAATTTAGGAAACTCCCTGAGGTCTTCCTTACGGTTTTTAGAGTTGCTGTTACAAGCATCTGGGAGTCTAGCTTCATGTTCGCCACACACACCACTTTGTCGGTGAACAATAACACTTTTAGATACATTGTCTCCTTTAGCCCTTCAAGAGTTCTCTGTCATAAGGGATTGTTAATACATTTCATGAAGAAGAAAGTTAAATGTAATACTCAATGGCAACCGTGTTTCAGATATGCCAACATGTGCCTGAAATAGGGATCTAAATGAATTAGCATTCCTAGGACAAATTATCCCCAATTTTACCATTGGCAAAACTGAGGCTCAGAAAACAGAACTAACTTTTTTATGGTCACAAAGTTAATAATCAAAGTTGGACTCAGATTCTAGAATGTGTGATACCAGAGCATCCATCCTTAAAATTTTCTTTGCATTTTGCCTTTTTTACACCTAATGTAGAACACAGGTCATCAGGATTTTAGGAAGTATCAAATTATTTTGGAGAAAAGTTTTAACCAACTTACTATTAACTACCTATACAGACCTAAAAAACTGAGATCATGAAAATGTACGTAGAGTTGAAATCACTGGTCCTTAAGTAAACATATTTTATTTAATAAATTATGTGAAACAATATTTTAAATATTAGTAATTGAGATTTAAGGACATCCAGATATTTGTCATTGTATCTGCATTATAATTATAATTACATTCTTTAGATTTCTTCAGTTCACTTATTTCTCTAGGTCTTTACTTGACTAAAAACACTGATAATACTGAGTTAGAAAGCAAGTTATAAATAACAAAATGATTAAAAACTGACATGTGATAAAAGAATGTTGTGTAAAACTATTTTGAAAATTTAGTTGGTTTGTAGTTATAAATGCATGCTGTCAATGTTTTTACTAGTATACTAAAAAACAATTTATATAGCTTTTTATTAGCATGATAGTTTTAGTTTTAATTGTCCCTGCTTAAAGCCTTCAGGGTATGATTACATAGTAGCATTATAAAAATTCGTTAGCCAAAATTCCTGATTTATATGCAATCAGAACACTTACAAATGTTTCCAGCTGTATCCTAAAACTTCATGAAAACCTTTAATTGTGATTCATCTTACCTATTTTTAAGAAAGATTTTGTTTATTTTTAGAGAAAGGGATGGAGAAAAAGAGGGAGAGAAACATCAATGTGTGGTTGCCTCTCATGCGCTCACTACTGGGGACTTGGCCCACAACCCAGGCATGTGTCCAGACTGGGAATTGAACCAGTGAGCCTTTGGTTTACAGGCCAGAGCGCAATCCACTGAGCCACACCAGCCAGGACTCATGTTGCCTGTTTTTTTAAAGTTATGACAGTTTTTAAATCTCCAGGGGAGATAAAATAATTAAACTTTCTTTTTCTCTTGTGAGATAAGTCATGTAGAAAGCCTAAATAAGCTGATTTACCTTTTTTACCTTAACAGAGCAATGAGAATACCAGTTTTCAGCCAGGTTTGTGATAGACGGCACAGTAAGTTCTCATTGCTGATTTCCAAGAAGCGGTCTAATCTACCACATGTGGCCTTTTCAATGTGAGACAAGAATTATATTTTTCAAAGTTGCCCTGAAATCTAAATGAAGAATTTCAAATGGTGTGTTGTGTTAATCAGGTCTTAATGATATATCAAAACCACAACCTTTGAGCCTGGCTTAATTTAAACTCCCTAAGGGCTTGAGAGTTCAACTTCTAAAACTGTTCGATAACCTGCCCTTAGATTTTCTGAAGGGAGATAAGATGTGAATGTAAAGTAGAATATATCTAGAATACAATAGCCGAGTACAAAATGAACCTGCAGACGTAAATTTTCTTAATTAGTCTTCCTTCCATACAAAAGCAACCCTCGTCATTATCTGAATGTGGGGAGGACTTAGTGGTCTCTTAGAAAGCTCACCTTAAAGGAAGTGTAAGAATGACGGCAATGACCAGGCTGGTTTTGGAGTTCATCCTCTGTCCCAGCATCCGCTCCGCCCCTCAGAGGGGTGTATTTTAGGAACTGGCCACCTCTGCTTAGCCTGCATGTCACTCTCCCTCTGGGCTCCCCTCTTCCCCTGTTTTTCCTAAACATTTACTTGAACTGTCTTTCACCTCCTTTCTGCATGATATTACATTCCATTCAAAAGCTTGTCAAGGACTTAGAAGTGGTATATGATGTATATATGCTGTTTAGTCAGTAGTTCATTGATCTTAGATATTTTATTATCCCTCAGGATAATAGCGAATGGTTTTTCTATTTTCCTTCAGAAACCCATTAAAAATCATACACACACACTTTTTAAATGTGTGTATTCCCATCTGTAGTTGATTTTGTCTCAATATACATACAAAGGTCAAAAGCTATACTATATATTAGGCAAAGAAAATGTTCTGTCTAGCTTTCTACCCTGTATTAAATCTTTCTTTCACAAATCCTTACTTCACTTGATTCCAAGAAAATTAAAACTTATACTTGTTACTTAATGTTACTTTTTTTCTCCTGGTTTAAATGACTTTGTTTATATACCTTGTTTTTATTTTTGTTTCAGCTTCTATTCGTTTTCCCCAAAGAGTCCCCCTAACCTCTCATTTGAGCCTCTCCTAGGAGCAATCACTGTTCTTCCACTGCCTTCGGGGACCTTTGGTCTTTGCATCTTGGGGATGAACTCCTTACTCTGCACCCTGCTGAACTTGGCTGCCAGGAATGTGGTTGGTGGGTTCAAGTCAAGAATGTTGTGTGGGTCAAGGCCCTGTGACCTTCCTACTCACCTCTCTTCACCACACTCTTCATCTTCCCACCCATCCTAAACGCCACCCCTTTAGATCCCACCGCTACTCAAGTCACCGCCGAATTCAGTGGTGTCCTCCCCACATCTCCTCTGTTAAAGTGCCCGCCCCCGCTTCCCCCGGCCTTCAGGTCAGTGAGAGTCAGAGGGGGCTCAGAAATGGTAGCTCAGTCCTCTTGCTCCCTAGTCGTGGTCATATTGCCATGAATCTCCACTTGAGGCATCTTATATTGGCCTGAGGGTTTCCAACCCCAAGGTTTGCCATAATCCTTATCCCTTTCTGCGTGCTATCCGAGAACGGCCTGTAGGTGACAGGAAGACTCACGCAGGTGGACATGACAGAAGAGAAATGCTCATTACTCCACTTCCAAGTGCATTCTGACTGTGCCGTGCGAGCCACAGTCCTGCACGTGGTGAGTGAACAGGTCACTTTCTCAGTACTTTCCGGCCCTTGTGGTGCTTATATTCTGATAGAGTTGGTCAATATCCATAATGAATAATTAAATTAATTGTTATACTAAAAAATAAAAATGGCAAAGAAAAATATATCTAAGTAAAAGTTAATTTGGGGTCTCCAGGTTGGGGAGAAGGGCATTTATAATTTTAAATTTGATGATCAAGAAATGCCTCATTAAAAAAAATGATATTTTAAAAAGATTTGAAGAAAGTCTGGTAAGAGGCATCTAAGGAGAGGATGTTCCAGACACAGTGAAAAGCCAGTGGAGAGATCTTGAGATGAGAACATGCTTGTTACATCTGAGAAATGATTTTTAAAAAAAAAAAGCCAGTGAATCTTTTTTAAAATTTTATTTTAATCATTGTTCAAGTACAGTTTTCTGCCTTTTACTCCCATCCCAGCCCACCCACCCATCCCTTCCCACTTCCCTCCCATTTCCATCCCCCCTAGTTTTTGTCCATGTGTCCTTTATATTTGTTCCCATAAACCCTTCCCGTTCTCCCCTGAAATTCCCTCTTCTCTCCTCTCTAAAAAAGCCAGTGAATCTGGAATAGAATAAATAAAGGGGATAATTATAGGAAATTTCAGATTTTCTACGTTATTGTGAAAGCTTTGGTAAACTGTAAAGTTTATGGACATACAGCTTTTCTATTACTTTAATGTTTTTAGGACTTGTAGAGGTATTTTCTCACTCATTTTGATGTTGGTAGTTTATCACTCTCTTAATTTTGATCTGTTTACTAGGGAATAACCAACTTTCACCATTTTTTTTTTACAGTTGCTTTATTGTTCATTGATTTTCCTCTTTATTTTTTCTTTCTTCTGTTTTCTTAAGATTTGATACACTCTTCCCAGCTCCTGGAAGAAAGTTTAACCATTGATTTTGGCCTTTTTCATTTTTCTAACACATGCTATAAATTTCTTTAACTAATGTTTCAGTCCACACATGTGTGATGCATTTTTTTTATTGTGGTTACGTTTAAAATATTTTCCAATTTCCATATAATTTCTTCTTTCACTTCTGGACGTGTCCGTCATCCCCTGCCTTGGCAGTGTGGGTTTCTCCAGTTACCTTTTTAGTTCCTCGTTATTTCCATTGTGGCCAGTGGACATGCTTCGGATGATTGACACTTTTGAAATTTGTTGAATTTTCTCCCACTTACTAGTGTATGCTCAATTTTTATGAATGTACCATGGACACTTAAAAAGGAAAGAGTATGGAGATCCCTCAGAAATGTTCCAGCCATTCGGCTTCTGGGCACTTGTCGAAAGAGCACTATTTTGAAAAGAGAGGTGTAGGGTCATGTTCATTGCAGCATTATTCACAGCAGCCAGGACATGTAAGCAACCCAAGTGTCCACAGATGGGTGAGCGGGTAAAGAAGACATCACACACACACACACACACACACACACACACACACACGGTGGAATACTACTCAGCTGTAAAAAAGGAGACCCTGCCATTTGTGACACATTGGACAGACCTTGAGGATTTCCTGCAAAGTGAAATAAGTACAACAGACAGTGATTTCACTCATTTTTGGAATCCAAGAAAACAGAACAAGGGACAAGCGAAAGAACAACAAACTCTTAGATGCAGAGAACAGATTGGTGGTTCCCATGGGGTGAGGGGCTTGGGGGAAGGGCTAAATGGGTGAAGGGATCAGTTGTGTGGTGATAGATGGTAACCAGACTTTTGGTGGTGATCACTTTGTAGTATATACATATGTCCAATTATAAGGTACACCCAAAATGTGTATAATGTTGTATGTTAATTTTACCTTAAAGAGAACACGAATGTCCATTAAGATATACTTGCTAATTTGTTGTTCAGATCTTTAGGTCCTTAGTGAATTTTGTATGGTTCTTCTATCAGCTATTAAAAGAGACATGTTCAAGTCTTCTGGTTTAATTATGGATTTGTCTATTTCTCCTCTTAATTCTATTTTATTTTTGCTTTATATATTTTGAGGCTAAGTTATTGTGTAAGTACACAAGTAGAATTGTGATGTCTTCTTGTTGGAGTCATCTTTCATCACAAAAAATATCATTCATCTCTCCTTATGCTTATGGCTTAAATTCAATTTGTTTAATTTTATATATTTGTAATATATTGTCATCCTTACTCTGTTTTGATTAATGTTTGAATATTATATCTCTTTCTATTCATTTACTTTTAATTTATGTCCTTATATTTAAAGTTTATCTCCTCTAAGCAGAATAGAGTTGGGGTTTATGTTTGTATCCAGTCTTATAATCTTAGTTTTGACTTAGCATAGTCTTTTTTATTTAATGAAATCTTGGGTATGAAATGCTATGTGTTTCCTATTTGATGTTATTTTGTGTTTTTCTCCTTTCTTGAATTTTTAAAAAAGATTTTATTTATTTATTTTTAGAGAGAGGAAGGGAGGGAGAAAGAGGAAGAGAAACATCAATGTTTGGTTGCCTCTCATGCACCCCCCACTGGGGACCTGGCCTGAAACCCAGGCACATGCCCTGACTGGGAATCAAACCAGTGACCATTTGTTTCTTAGGTTGGCACTCAATTCACTGAACCACACCAGCCAGGGCCTGTCTTTCATTTTTAAATAGATAAATATACTATTTTTATGCCATTTTCTTTCTATATAAAGACAGAATGTTGTTGGTTTATGTTATTTTTCTGTTCTTTTGCACTTATACTACATATTAGGGCATGTGTCCTTTTACCACTCTCCTGATACTGCTAGAGCTTTTGAAGACTTGAACTCTGTTTGTCCCCCTACTGTACACACATGGTCACAGGTGTTTTAGTTGCCTGTATTTAAAATTTTAAAGATATTAAACTTAGTGGTTTGTGTGTTTAATATTCATTTATAGTTACCATTTACTTACCCTTTCTGGTGCTGTCTCCTTCATTTCCATGTTTTAGTCTGGAATTTGTCCTTCCAATTTACAAAAAGATGCATCTGGACTGTGATGGCCCAGTGAATGTGGATTTCAAGTTGCCTATTTTTATGTTAAAATGTCTTTATTTCATTGTAATTTTCTCTCATTTTTTTAAAAGATTTTATTTATTTATTTTTAGTGAGGGGGAAGGGAGGGAGAAAGAGAGGGAGAGAAAGATGGATTGGTTACCTACTGACCAGGGACCAAACCTGCAACCCAGGCACGTGCCCTGACCGGATATCGAACCCATGACCATTTGCTTTGTGGGGTGACACACCACTGACTGAGCTACACCAGTTAGGGACCTTCTCTAGTCATGACGTCAGTGGCTTACCTCTCACTGTGAACCCCTTTCTTCACTTGGTAATTTTTATTTGTGCGCTCAACTTCAGTGGGAATATTCCATTTGCTGAGATGATAAAGTGTTTAATGATAGTGATATTTCATTTGTTTTTCAAGGATTTCCTTGAAAAGGATTTTCAAGGATTTCATGAATGTCACGTACAGCTCCATCACACAGTGGGGAAACCCTTGTCCATTCATTTCTTTGGGCAGCTCCGTGTTTCTCACGAAAGGAGGCTCAGGCCACCGGTCTGCATGACCAGCAGGGCAGTGTCTGTGAGGTACTCTGTTATTTGACTGCAGACATTCCCTGTGTATTTTATTAAACTAATATTTCTTTTTGTGAGAAGTCACTCTCTCCATATTCATAAAAACTATACTGTTAAGAATATTACAGATTACTTAAACATTTAAGTGAATTGGGAAACCTATTTTTAAACTACATTTATAACTGTACTCATATTAAGCTCATAATTGTATAGTCATATTTTTGTATTACTAGATAATCATCTTTTGATGAAACAGAGACAGGTAATTAACGAACTAGTAAAGCGAGTTATTTTAAAATACACAGGATCCAGCACAAATAACACCCCTTCTTTATCACAAAATCTTTTATTGCAAATCATGAGCATGTACTTCTGTAACACAACATCACACTCGAGCATACCCTATGATGTTTTAGGTGAAGTGTTCAAATTAAAACTGTAAATTATCACACCTATATTATTACCCCACCAACCACACTCCAACAGGCCTCAATTCTACGGGACCCTGTATTTAAAGCACAGTTTGAATGTTATCATGTAAATGGTTTTCATATTGTCTGGGCATCATCATTAATAATTCTATATATTTTTTCTAATTATTGGATAAAATAATTTTGATTCTTTAAAGTTACCTTTTTTTAAAGGCCCTGCTCACATTTTATATTAATCTTGCTTTCAGGAAATCATCTGTGTAACCCTTTAGCACACTCCCCATTGAGGATATGCTAAGTACCGTGCTGATGCAGAGACGCCCCTCTGCGGACGGCATCCACTCCCACCTGCGGCTCCGTGCCCGTTCCCACTCAGTCCTTCGTTCAGGAAGCACCTCGCCCCCAGGCCCCACTGCCTTTCCCAGGCTAAGCTCTGCGCGTTTAGTGATGTAAGCAAGCTTTTCTAAAAGCCTGTCTTGCTTTGTTTTGTTTTATTTTTTATATCAGATGCCTCTTTTTATTTTCCCATAATATCCTATGTACATCCCTGCGTCCCAATCATATTTCAGAATGAGCGTTTGCGCAGCTGGTGCTCCTGAAGGCACGCTCAGCTTGTAGCAAATATCTTTGCGCCTTCGGTACTTGTCACATTACGTTACTTGTTCCATGAGGGCCTCAAGTAACGGTAGAACTCACGGGTAGGTAGCTCTTACCGCACAGTCACGGCACCAATAACTCACCCAGGACCGTACCAGGCTTTTGTGTCAGGAGAGGATTTTGAACTCAGGCATGTAGCTAGGGGTTAAAAGAGACAGTTCTGCAGTTGGATGACTTACTTTTGTCTGGCTGCATCCATCTGATCACGTAGCAACCCCAGTTCCCAATCAGGCCGTTACTGAGCCATGCATCCGGTGTGGTTCTAGGGTCTTCGATCTTCTTGATAAGGCGAGTCACTGGATTGTGTGCTGGTGTTCACGTGAGAGGTTCTGTCGACTCCTGGTGCATGGCTCAATTTTTAGGTGAGAAATTAGAGGCTATTTTGAATTGCTCGCCGTGCTTCTGGTTTGGGGGTCCCTTCTCCACTCTTACTTCTGGCTTCCCATTAGGGGGCCTGGGAGGGCTCCACTGGCCTTAAAGGCTTGAGCCCCATCTCACTCTGACACGCCCGCTCCACGGTGCAGGGGATAGCGGCACGTGTGGCCACGAACAGGTCTGTTTGGCCCCAAGATGCCCACTTTCCTTTCTTCCCCGCCTTGCGTCGTCCCGGCACTAGGTTGGACAGACCCCCACCCCACCCACCCAGGGGGCATGGGAAGGCAGGCAGGAGGGGTGTGAGCCCCCTACCTGTTTGCTTCCACTCAAAGCCCCTGAGTTTCCTCTTCCCTCACGTGGGGCACTGACCAGGAGCTAGCCTTGCCTGCTCCCACCCCTGGCTCCATATCCGCCCCCGAGGTTCTGGCAGTATCTTTCCTCTGTTCACGTACTACCTCTGCACAGTTGCGCTGTTTTCTGCTCAGTGTTCCATTCTCAGAAAGAGTGCTTTGAAAACAGTCTCTATTACATGTCTTTAAATAACAGCTGTATTAAATCCTCTCTCCTTCTAACCTCTGCCCTTCATTAGAACAGGAAACATGTGGGTTTTAGGAAGGAGCTGAAAACCATGGGCTTTTAAACAGAATAATCCGAGTCATTTAAATTAGCCACGGCTGCAGTCATTCTCCTTAACTTCTGAGTGCAAATCTTGGCACTCCAAGTGTGAGAACAATGAAATTAGAATGTATCAGACTCTTAGTTAAAGATTCAAACTTAAGAGTCACATAAAAGAAGAATAGGAGTAGAGCGTCCTTTTTGGCTGTTAAATTACACCCTTGTCTCTAAGAAATTTTATTAATTACTATTCAAATTTCATAGACATAGTATCATATTTATGTCTTTCCCTTTGTCATTAAAAAACTATTATAAACATTTACATGAATTTGGGAAATGGGAAGGCAGGAGGAAAAATGAACCATAATCTCTTCCCATAAGGTAACTGCAATTAGCAAATTTGCATATTTATGTAATAGTTTTATTGTATTAAAACACGGTGGTATAGATTTATAATACTTCGTTGTAACCATACCGCTATGTCAATATGTACACATCACTTTTGGATTACATTTTCTATGATTTTATTTAAATTTATATTTTATAATAAAATAAATTTTTTATATACTATGAACTATAATATTTATCCCCATAAGACTTTACCTGACCACACGGTAGTCGCTGATTGCCCAGAACCTGGCAAGGAACCCAGGCCCTGAGATCCCTGTTCTTTCTCTTCCCCTTTTCAAAGGCCGGCGCCAGGCAGACACCAAAGCTGAGTATCTGTGGCATCCCTCTTGCTTCCTACTGCTGCTCCTGAGCCAAAATCCCTCCTGTCCTCATGTAGAAACTCTTCGCATGAGCAGAAGCTCTTGACCTTGACAATCTCATCTCTCACTGTCACTGCAATTGACCAATCTCCTTGATTCTTGCCCACGTGTCCCTCGGATGCTGCCGCCTTTTCCACCTTCCTGAGTTCACGGTGACCCTGTGCAATTTCGTGTCCGCGTACTCAGTCCACCAACACCACTGCATCGCTCTCTGCCCTCAGTCTTGATGACCTCTACTTCTACCCTTCTTTACTCTCCTGGCAATACCTAATTGTGTCCTGAAACTTCACCTCTGAAATCTTCAGCCTCTGAATCCCACACTCTTATCACAATCTCCAGTACATTTGTGGACTCCAAATTGTCAGGCTCCATTTGACCTTACCTCTTTACGATCTAGCATAGAGCCTGTTCCTTCTTTCCTTCTCAGTTTTATTACCAACCCTTATGTCCTTTGATCCTTCCTTACAGCTGCTCCACAAAATCTCAGCCCAAGTTTAACCCAAATGTTCCTCTTCTCTCTTTGAGCCATGAGGTTTGGATACTTGCAACTGGCTTTATCAGTGCTGCCCTGGGCTCCTGTTCTTCGTCTCCTGCTGAAGCATTGTTTTCTGATCAATTTACATTAAGTTGTCCGCTAGTACTTAATCAGCGGTCTTCCCAGTTCTCTCAGTTGCTAGTCTAAACTTTTGTTTCTTTTCCCAAAAAATACTATTCAGCTCCCATCCACCTTTGACACGTGCATGAGATAACATTCCCTCTTTTTCCCTGAGATGTACTGGAACAGTGGGACAGTGTTACCACCTACCATTCCCTTGACGCTGTTGCTGGAAGTGCCGACTCTGACTAACGTGTAGCTGGTGGATACATAGCACGTTTGTGTAAGAATCCTAGGAACTATTTCAAAAGATACAGACCCTGGCCTTCAGGCATCCCAGCTCTGGGAAATTTGCTGACCTTTATCCATGGAGCCCGGATGACCAGAAGCTGGGACAACTAAGCCAGGAAGACACACACCAGACCATTGTATCGGAATGAACCATGTTCATCTGCACAGAGAGTGCTTTTCAATCCTCTGCCTTGATCTCTTTGTTCTGATCCACTTTCCCTCCTGACAAACACCTCTGCCTCCACTGAGATGGGGAGACAGGCTTTGAGACATGAGTCCCCAGCATCCCAGGAAGATGGGCTTTGTGCTGATTCCCTCATAGCCTAGGTGATGGGCTTTCTAACATACAATGTGAGACCCACAAAAAAGCTGGAATTATCTTCTGGAGGGAGGCCCCTTATAGTACAGGCATCCCCCGTGAGGTGAGTATTCTAGGAACCCATCTGTATCAGTGCACCACCAGCTGGATTGTTGTGAGAGGCTGCATTCAGCTTCAGTGAATTTGTTTTGATGACTCTCAACATGTTTGCCCATTTCAAGACGGCTGATGTATGAGCGCACTTGCCCACACTACTTTTGACCAAAAATGGCATGATCCCTGTGTCCTACCCTCTCTATTCACCTGATCTCACCCTGAGCAACTTTTTGTTTGTTTGTTTGTTTTCCTGGATGAAAAAAGTCCTCAAAGGGAAACGTTGTGCCAGTGTGGAGCAGGTGAAACGAAAACAGCAGAAACACTAAAAGGCATCAAATTTGACAAGTTCAACAACTGTTTTGAGCAGCAGAAAAGACACGTTGATAGGTGTATTGTATCACATGTAGAGTACTTTGAAGGGGACTGAAGTTTAAATGTGTGAGAATTCAATACACTTTTTTTTTACAGATAAATCTGGGGTGTTTGGGTCTCCCCTCATATATGTGTATTTCATCTCTTAGCTGTTTCTGTAGTTGTATTTTTAAAATAATGTTTATACTATATTTTGCTGAAGGAATATATCTCATTTCCCTGGTAGACCAGTGAGTATGAGGCCTTGACCTTCAGTACAAAGGTTTAAGTGAGTGGTAGAGTTGCAGATATACCTCCCACTCATCTCCATTCTCAACAGTCCCACAGCACCTCCCCTCAGACCTGGTGGGCCTCTCTGGGGTTCCACCTCACTCCTAACATCCTCCTCTCCTGGCATTGGGCTCCGCTAGATAATTCATCTTCCTCCATGGGTCTTCTATCTTTTCCAAATATGGGCAAGGCAATTCTTCTTTTTTTTTTTTTTTTTTAAATATATTTTATTGATTATGCTATTACAGTTGTCCCATTTCCCCCTTCACTTCCCTCCCCCCTGTACCCCCTCTCCCACCCACATTCCCCCCCTTTAGGCCATGTCCATGTGTCATACTTATGCGTTCTTTAGCTTCTACTTTTCCCGTACTATTCTTGCCCTCCCCCTATCTATTTTCAACCTACATTCTATGCTACTTATTCTCTATACCTTTTCCCCCTCTCTCCTCCTCCCACCCCTACTGCTAGCCCCCCATGTGCCCTCCATTTCTGTGGTTCTGTTCCTATTCTAGTTGTTTGCTTAGTTTCTTTTGGTTTTGCTTTAGGTGTGGTTGTTAATAATTGTGAGTTTGTTGTCCTTTTACTATACATGTCTTTTCTTTATCTTCTTTTCTTAGATAAGCCCCTTTAGCATTTCATAAAGTAAGGGATTGGTGATGATGAACTCCTTTAATTTGACCTTATCTGAAAAGCACTTTATCTTCTCTTCCATTCTAAATGAGAGCTTTGCTGGATAGAGTAATCTGGGATGTAGGTCCTTGTCTTTCATGACTTGGAATATTTCTTTCCAGCCCCTTCTTGCCTGTAAGGTCTCTTTTGAAAAATCAGCTGACAGTCTGATGGGAACTCCTTTGTAGGTGACTGTCCCCTTATCTCTTGCTGCTTCTAGGATTCTCTCCTTCGTTTTTACCTTGGCTAAAGTAGTTATGATGTGCCTTGGTGTGTTTCTTTTGGGTCCAACTTCTTTGGGGCTCTCTGCGCTCCTTGGATTTCTTGGAATACTGTTCCCTTTGCCAGTTTAGGGAAGTTCTCCTTTATTATTTGTTCAAATAACTTTTCCACTTGTTGGTCCTCCCCTTCTGGTACCCCTATAATTCGGATATTGGAACGTTTAAAGGTGTCCTCGATGGTCTTAAGCTTTTCTTCGATTTTTTGAATTCTTATTTCATCATGCTTTCCTGCTTGGTTGATTCTATCTTCCTTCTGGTCCACTGTGTTGTTTTGAGACTCAGATTCCTTCCTTTCACTATTGGCTCTCCTCCGTATATCTTCCTTCATCCCTTTTATGGTAATCTGCATTTTTTCATGTAATTTGCATCCAAAATCAACCAGTTCCGTGAGCTTCCTGATCACCAGTGTTTTGAACTGTGCATCTGATAGATTGGCTATTTCTTGGTCACTCAAAAGGATGAGTCCTGGGGGACTGATCTGTTCTGCTGGAAACATATCTTCTGTCTTTCCCTGTCTCTCCTATTATTTTATTTATTTATTTATTTATTTTTTCTCCGGTCTGGTCACTCTTGTTATGGTAGGGGGCGGAGCCTTAGGTGTTCACCGGGCTGGGTGCCCCAGTCGCTAGATTGTGACGTTATATGTGGGGGCAGGGGCGGGAGCGGGGACAGGAGGGAGCAATGGCGACCGTTCCGTACTCCTGGAGCCAGACACTTCCCTGGGCTTCTGGGCCGTGAGCTCTGCCCTGGTCCACAATCGCTGCCCCACTGATTCCCCCAGCCGCTGCTTGCGTACTCAGGGATCACCGCTGCACTGCTGCGCTCCCGCGCCCCGGATTGCTGTCGCGCCGATTTTATGCCAAATTTCCCCCCGACCTCTGCGCGCCTGCGACCCGCGCCAGCCCCGCGCCCGCTCGCTCGGCTCGTCGTCCCCTACCAGTCTGGATGTACGGGTCTACTTCAACTTCTAGGCTGTCCGACTTCCATTTAGATAATTCCTCTGACAGTTCTGATATTATGACTGCAAATCATTGTTGTAAATTATTGTTGTTCTGTTCTTGGTTGTGCGAAGAGGTACGGTGCGTCCACCTATTCCTCCATCTTGCCCAAGGCAATTCTTCTTTGATTTCAATTTAATTATTTCATGCCATTATTGTTTAAGTTTCTGGAGAAAGGAGGAAACTTAAAAGCAGTGAGCTGGTCATCTTTAACCAGGGGCGACTCTGCACCAAATCGTTATCAGAAACAAAAGCTCATCAGCTAGTCGATGGATTCAAGGTTGGGGTCCAACCCCAGTTCTGTCCTATCTAGTAGTCACATGATCTCTGGGAAGTCATTTTGCTTGTTCATGCCTTAATATTTTCATAAAATAAGATTAAATGTATTTTATAAGGGTAAGAGAATTAGAGACTATACAATGAATTCAATAAATACTAGACATTATTTTAATAACTTTTATCATTTGAAAATACATTAAAACTTACACTTAAAAGATTTCAATCCCTTGTGTTAAATGATATTTATTCAGGGGTAGATTCGAGTTAGTAAAATAGTATATAAATCTTTGAAAAGTTATCAATGTTTTCAGATCTTATCATCTTTACTGATGATTTAAATCAAAGGATCAAATATCTTGCTCGAAGTTTTACCTTAAATAATATTTCAGTATATACTCTGCTGTCAGACCATCTTATTAGCCAAGAAATTTTCAGAAGAAATATGTTCAATTTTCCAAATATCTCAGCAAGTTATTAATTAAAATGGTATTTCACCAAATTAAATTTCAAAATTTATTTACTCAATATAAATGTAAGTACAAGAATGTCCTATATGTAGTTTATTTTATTTTAGGGTATTTCTTTGATAGTAGCTTCTTCATAAGAATTAAAAATATTTAACATAATCATTGCTTTTTATTTATATTTCTAAGTTGCTACTCATCATTTATCTTAAAAGGCAATAAAAAGTGGTAATTATAAAATGTATCCTTACAGTACACCTTTTGAGAATTAGATAATTGATAAAATAATTTCATCTAAAATGTGAAATTGAAAGGAATATTAACAGTTTATTAAGTGACTTGTATGTATGCATTTACCCCTAAACTTCCATTTATAAAGGCTAGATATCAGCCTTAGCTGGTGTAGCTCAGTGGATTGAGCATTGGCCCACGAACCAAAGGTTTACTGGCTCAATTCCCAGTCAGGGCACATGCCTGCATTGGGGGCCAGGTCCCTGGTTGAGGGTGTGTGAGAGGCAACCACACATTGATGTTTTTCTCCCTCTCTTTCTCCTTCCCTTTACCTCTCTCTAAAAATAAATAAGTAAAATCTTTAAGACAACGGCTAGATAACATATTTTGACACCGACGTATTTTTGTTTCTTCTGTTAGTACCTAGCGTAAGTGTTTGCACTTTAATTCTGATACACAACAATCAATGTTTGTGTTTTCTAGGCATAGCTTACTTGAGCGGAATGTGCAGTGAAAAGCGGAAATGCATCATTGCCGAAGACAACGGCCTGAACCTGGCATTCACGATTGCTCATGAAATGGGTCACAAGTAAGTAATGGTGCTAGCTATGCTGGCAAACTGGCACATGGCTACAATTTGAGTGAGTTGTCTGAACATGCATTTTTTTCCTTTGAGCTCAAGTTTTTTAAAAATTAGGGAAACCAGAAGAGGAGGAGAAGACCATCTAAATTTAACATGTCTTCTGATATAAGCATTCCTGCTAGTGTGAACAGCATTTTATTACACTATCGAAATACTCAGTGGGACAGTCATTACATGGCACAGGACTGACTTTACTGCACATCTTCAAGTGAAATAAACTTTACAGTACTTGTGACACTACAAAGCCATGTATTACTTAAGCCTCTAAGGAATTAAACGTTTGCTCCGGCTGATGTGGCTCAGTGGATTGAGTGCTGGCCTGTGAACCAAAGCATCACTGTTTCGATTCCCAATCAGGGTATGTGCCTGGGTTGCAGGCCAGGTCCCCAGTGGAGGGCCTGTGAAAGGTAATCACACATTGATGTCTCTCTCTCTCTCTCTCTCTCTCTTTCCCTTCCCCTCTCTAAAAATAAATAAAATCTTTAAAAAAAGAAAACACATAGTACAAGTTTAAATACTTTTAGCCTATAATAGTGCCAATGCTTGTTATTACCCAACTCAAAGTAAAGGACTTAATTTGCATGGTCTAGGACTAATGTGTTTCAAAGAGAATTAAACTGGATACACATTTAACAAGTGAGGAACATTATCTATGTCCCAGGCACAATCTAAACACTTGACATCAATTAGTTCATTCAAAACTTACAGAAAGCAAGGATCTCATTTGACAGATGATATTAATAATAGCAATAAATAATTAGTGATAGCAATACTTATATAGCACTTACTCTGTGGCAGGCACATTTCTATATGCTTTACATACCTTTACAAGACTCTGGCGAGGTAGTACTATTAGAGTGCCCATCTTAACTTCCCTGTACTGAAAACTGCAGTACAGGGAAGTTAATTTACCTTCTCAGAGTTATAAAAATAGTAAATGTTGAGGGAGGATCTGACCTTAATTCTTCTAATGCAAGTCATGCTGTTCTGAATGTCTTCATTATCTGCTTGCTACCTTTGGGTCCTACATAACTCATCATCAAAATGGGGATAATACCTGTGTTACCAGATTGTCTTTGGATTCAAATGACAAAAGATCTACGCAAATATTCAGAGGCAGCCTATGAGAGCAGAAATTGCGTGAGTCAGCGAGTCAGATGAATGTTGACTGCAGGTTTCCCTGCCCTGTAGCGGGATCAGTCGTACAAACGAGAATATTTTGACTGGACTCGGATTTAGAGAGGTTCTTCTCAGGCAGGGGATCATAATAGAGGCTTCTTTGGTCAAAGACATACTTAGTTCGGCCAGCGGTGTCTAAAAAATGGAGTGAGTTACCAACATTAAAAAGTATAAATTTGACATAAAAATTCAAATTTGCAGACCTGGCAGCACTAGACACACAGTCCCACATGGCGACCACTCCTCCGAGCTGAGCAGCAATCCGCCCCCGCGGGCTGGGCCCCGCCCCAGACACCCGCTCCCGTTATTCGTGTCCTGTGCCTGGACTCGAGACAAGGAGCGGAGTTAAGTCTGATCTCTGTAAGCAAGCTTAGAGGACAACTTAATACAGCATATAAGAGTGTTTGAGTAAAAAAACAACTTTTTATTCAGGTAAATGAAGTACAGGAAAATAATCAAGTCATAATGACACAACTCAGTGAATTATAAAAATTGAATATACCCATGTGTCCATAACCTAGTCCAAGAAATAAGACAGTCCCAGCAGTGATTGATTTTCGATGTCCCTACATAAATATGTAGATATACTCTCATTTTCTCCCATGCAGGCTTTGAGTCTTTAACTGAGTGCTCTAGAAACAAAAAGAAAATAAGTACACTTTAAAGTCATCATCCTGCAGGGGTAGTATGCAATACAATAACCTTGTTCGGTGTTGCACCCCATAAATGGTGGGATTTAGAACCTTAATTCCATTTTTATAATTTAAAGATATATTAGTTTCATCATACCAGGAAAAACCATGTGCATCCTTAGAATGAAAAATGTTGAGAAAAAGGTATGAAGGCAAGAAAAATGTTACCACTAAAAAATGTTAATGCAGTAAATGCAAATTAATCATAAATATAATTTTTATACATTAAGTACAAATTTCTGAATAATTATAATTTCCACTATTTAGCTAGTCATTAACAGCTTGATGTATAAGCAGTCTGTACATTTTTAAGCAATAGATGTTAAGTAATTTTCTCAAGTCCCCTAAATAATAGAAGGTTCACTTTAAAAAGTTGTTTTACTTTTTAAAAATGGATATGTGAAGTTACTTTATTCACTTGTATTCTTAAATGTAGAAAAAACACTAATTGAACACTAATTGAAACACTAAAGGAATGAACCACAATCCATGTTACTTTATTAACATGTAAAGTCTGGATCAAGAGCCTACTCATACAACTAGTGAAAAAAAATGACTGAATGATATGATTTAAGGGAAGGCCACTTTAACTTTACGCAGTAGAAACATTGCTTTATGACTAGGAACTCAGGTTGGAATGGCTAAAATGATAGTGAAATATTATTTTATCTGTCTTTTATAGAATGGTACCCAAAGTCAACAGAGATATACCAAAAGTACGTGCAATGCCTGATGGATGAAGACCAGGACATGTGATGCATTGTACATTGAGCTCCTTAGTTGCTAAAAGTTCTTAGTAGTAGCAGTCAGTATTCGTCTTGAAAGTAGAGACTAGTGTTGTTGTTTTTTTTGATGCTAGAGATTGGTAGACACAAGCATTGAGAATCGTGGTATATTTACAAAGAGCAAACAAAGAGGATGGAGTTAATTTGGGTAAATTCAATGTCAGACATAAAGCACAATGAAAAAAAAAAGGAGTTGAAAACCCCAAATCCAAGCTGCTAGACCACCAGGGAGGGTCAAGCGTAAAGAAGGTCAAATGCATGGTGATGGCAGAAGATTTCATTTTGGGTGGTTGACACACGATGCCACGTATGTGTCATATATCATAGAAATGAACCCAAAACCTGTATAATCCTATTAACCAATGTCACCCAGATAAATTTAATTTAAAAAGAATTTTAAAAATAGAAAGAAAGAAAGAAAGACATATGTAGGAAGAAGAAAATTTTAAAATGAACATAAATACATAGCCTTTCAAGTAGGGAAAGTTTTCATAGATGTTAGATAATTATATGTATGAAACCTGTGTATACACATACCAACATAGCTCCTTTTTTAGAAAGTTGCCAGTGTTGAACATTTAAAAACAATATCTATCTATCTGTATATCTATCTATCTATCTATCTATCATCTATCTGTTTTGAAGAGAAAAAAGATTACTAAATGCTTATGGCATTAATCAGAAAATGGGAAAAAATACAGAGCTCTTTTAATTAGAATATAATTAAGAGTCAGCTATTTAAGTAAAACTATTAAATTTTTTTCTTTCTTTTTTTATTTTCTTTTTTGTTTATAGCTTCTTTCCATATAATTATGCAGAATGATTTTATTTACACTTGTCAATTCAAGAATATCTTTATAATCATACATGTAGTGTTTCTAAATTGAATTGGAACAAGCACATTTGTTAGTTGGCTTGAATTTGATTTCTAGAAATTCCCAGAGCAAGAGCACATATAGCTGGAAAAATCGATGTGGTAAAAATTGATGTGGGCTACCCAATAATTAAAAGTGACCCTTAAGGATGAGAATTTGAGTAATTGAAGAGAGCAAAAAAATTCTTTTACTATTACAAAGGACTCTTAAATAATGTCAGCAAAAATGTATTAAATTTTTCTCTTCAGAAATTATCAGTTTAAAAAATCTTAATGTAGTTATATTACAAATGTGACTTAGAGTCTTAGCAAGACAGGAGAAATAAATGATTTATACCACTTATGTATCCCTTTTAAAATTATCTTTCTTTTTAAACAATAGGTCAGGGGAGTGATTATTTTTCTTGTAACCAAAAATTTTGAGAATGGAATATTTTAATTGATAGAGTGTTTTTATACTATGAAACATGAATGAGAACCTTCATCAATTCACTGTGATGAAAACTATAACATCATTTTTATAAGTAAAAATAATTTATTGTTCATGAATTTGGCTTATTGAATGCATACATAACACATTCACCACATTTTATATGTTTTATGTGATCTTTGTGAGCAGCAATTTGTTGGAGAAAGATTTTCCTTTGATTTCAAGTCATAATTTAGTATTAATGTATTAATTGTGGTTGGATTATAGTGTTTGAGGACAATGTCCCTGAGATCACCCTGAGGTCCATGATTTGCTAAAAGGACTCATAAATCTCAGCAGAGCTGTTTCACTCATAATATTGGTTCATTATAGTGAAAAGATGTAGATTAAAATCAACAAAGGAAAAAGGCACAGAGCTGGAAGATGCCCGGCACAAGCTTCTACCTGTCCTTTCAAGTGGTTGTGCACATAGTGCTTTGTTCTCTCAACAACGTGTGAAAACATGCACAGTGTGTTGCCAACCAGAGAAGCTGACCCAAGCATTGATATCCAGGGTTTTTACTAGAGTTTAGTCACATGGGCATGGCTGACCACCCACAAGGCAGACCTTCAGTCTCCATCCCCTTCAGAGACCAGGCTGGCCCAAGTTCCTCCCATCCCTAATCACATGGTTAGTATTAACTGACCAGGTAAGCAAAGATGCTCTTACCAGGCAGGATATTCCACAGGCTTAATTGTTACCTTCCAGGGGCCAAGCAAGGACCTGACCTTTCTTTGAATTGTGCAAGTTTTGGACCACTCAAACTTGTGGAGTTAACTCTGTACTGCACAATTATGCAATATTTTTGAAGTCTTCAAAATATATTTGTTAGGTTGCTAAAGGCTATCTAGCAAGAATAATGATACCTTTTATCAGCAGGCAGTGCACTAAATATTGTGTATTCATATCCAACCCAATCACATGGTAATCTTGAGCTAAGTTGTTATCATCATCTTTTTACAGGTGATGAAACTGAAGCTGACAGAGATTCTTTTTTCAGGAGATCTTTTGTTTGATATTAAGGATGCACTTTATGATAAAATGTATTGTTAATATTTTCTCTTTGTTAATTCAATCTTGTTTTTAAATGTTTTTGACTTACAGGTATTTTTTAGTAGTCAAATTTTATATTTTCTTTCACTATTTCTTCTATAGCATTTTGCAATTAGAAGAGCTTCCTCATTCTAAAATTAGGGAAACACATTTTTGTCCAGTTGTTTTATATTTTCTTTTCTCTCTCATTTGTGCTCTCTCTTCTTTCTCTCTAGCCATTTAATATCTAGAATCTACATTAGTGTATATAATAAAGTTCTCACCATTAAATTTTATTTTCTCAGTAACTGCTCAGTAAATGATCTTATTATTCAAAATGTGATCCCTGATTAGATAAGGAGTTTTACCAAAATATAGATAGCATATTTACTAAAATCTATGTGAAATATCATTCTTAATGGTGAAATATTAGAAATTTCCTCTACAAAATTAAGAAATAAACAAGGATCTCACTACACCTGCTTCTACTGTGTACTGGCAGTCCAAAGAACTACAGCATGACAGAAAAAACAAAAGGTGTAGGATGAAAATGGAATGCAAAGCTATTTTAATATGCAAATGATGTGATATGATGGACTACATAAAAACATGATAGAATGTACAAAAGTATGGAGTTAATTTGATGTGTTTAGTACTATTATTAGATATAAGACAAATATACAAAAATCCAATGTCAATAGAAAATACAAAATATCATTTAAAAATACTATTTAATGTAGCAATAGAAAACACAAAGTACTTAGGAATTAATCCAGCAAAATACAAGAAAGTTTATGCCCCTACTGAAATGCATTAAATTAAGCCTTTTTCAATAAAAATATACCATGTTTATAAATACATGCAGTATCTTATAGATGCCAATTCTGCTATAAATGATTTAGATGTTTGTGGAAATTTCAATAAATGTACCATCACAGCTTCTCTTATGGAAGTTGGCAAAGTATTTCCATAATTTATATATAGATGCCAGTTGTTAAAAATAGCAAAAATATTCTTGGAGCAGGAAGAGATGAAGCTGGAAGCGAAGACAGAGGAAGGTGTGGGGGGAGTGATGTGGGAATCTTACTTTAACAGAGATCCAGATCTGTTATGAAACCATAGTGGCTGAGGCATTTTGACACATTTGTGGGCACAGACCGACCAGAAGGGTAAAATACGGAGTCATAAACAGGCCTGTGCCCACGTGGAGACCGGACGTCTGCCTGCCGTGTCATTGCATGCCCACAGAGAAAGTTGACTACTCAGGAAAATGTGGTGATGTGTTTGGTTTCTCACAAGTATAACAATGAAATACATAGCTATGTCTTCACATAATTTCTAAAAATCAATTCTGGATAAAATAGAACTTGACAGGTCACAGATAACACTTTTCAGCGAAAGTGTGTGAGTCCGTCTTTAGGACTTCGGGACTGAAATGATGTCTGAAGCAGCACACTTCCAAGTGCCTTTTTTTGGATGGCAGAGGAATGGGGTGTGACAGACACATCTGACACAGATCTCAGATCTGGTCTCGTTCCAGTTCCTTCTCTCTGTGATGTTTCCTCTAGTGCTTAAGTTGCATTAGACTATGTAACACACATACAGACACATCTCTCATGTGCATAGATACATAACATAATTGTTTTTATGAAAATATTTCATAATTTTCAAGTGAAAATAAAACTAGGAAGGAGTGGCAAGATGAGCATTATTTGTGTAATTAGAAAACTGAAGACATCTAAAAAATACCTATCATGACAATAAAAGTTTTTATTGGCCTGTTACAAAACTATATGAAAAATTTTGCATTCTAATACATAAGCAACAACTGTTTCTAAACTATGAAGAGAGAATGTATATCAAAGATAGCAAAAAATTAAATAAAAGAAAAATTTTAAAGATAAAATATGTAGGAATATACTTACAAAGGAATGTACAAAACTTATAAAAAGAAGAATTTATAACTACATAGAGAGTCATAAAAGTGGTTTAAATAAATAGAAAGACATTTCCTGGTTTGGAATAAGAACAGTCAATATTATAAAATGACAGTTATCTATATATAAATGTAATGTGATCTGCCCAAAAATACCAGTAGAATTTTTATTTCTTTTTTATTAGACATACTGATTATAGAGTCCATATGGAAAAATCAACATAAGAAATTCCTTGTTTAAAAAAAAAGAAACCCTGAGGAGGAGAGTGAAGAAACTATGAAGGGGAGAGTGAATGCTATCAGATATTATTACATTTCACAGTAGATAAAGCAGTTTGTTCTGGTGCTTGAATATGCAGACAGGGCAATGGAAGAATTCCATTCATAACCAGGAGATGCTGCGGGAACATAGTGTACACCAGGAGCTGCAGCTCCAATCAGTGGAAGGAAAGGGATTACTCAGTAACAAAGTAATAGAAATCCGATTCTGTACCTTAGACATTACATCAGAACACACCAAAACGATTTGTGCATTGAGATTTTGTTTCATTTGTTGTTTTTTTCTTCTTTTCTAGTCTTTTAATAGGGAACGTCTATTATTCTATATATGAAGTCTATAAATATGTAAGAAGTCGCATAAAATGAACACCTCAAAATTAAATATCAATCAGAAAACTACAACAGTGAGAGTATTTGCAACATATAAGACAAAGTAATCTCTAATATGTACTGATTTTTACTGATATTTTCACACACACACACACACATACACACACCCTATTGGATAGCAATCTCTCTGAAAGTAAGATTTCTGTCTAATACATTTCCCCACAATGTGAAGTTGAGTGCATTGTACATGATAGGCACTCAGACATTTGTTGTATGAATGAATAAGCATTTATTGTGCAAAATACTTATCTGTTGGACAGTCATCTTGAGACACAGAGTAGAAGGCAATTGAGTTCTAGAGGCAGAGAAGAGGAATTAGTTGGGTTAAAGATGCAATTGCCTTGACTGAGTAAAAGAAAATGACTATATAAACATAACTATGGTAAAACAGTTTTCCTTTTTGGCACATGATATTTTGAATTTCTGTATAAAATAGATTATGTGGAAATAAAATAGTTAAATTATATGTCAGTTACGATAAGTCTACTTTGAAGTCTGGCTACAGTCATATCTGATTATTTCATGCAAGTCCTGAAGTCATGGACTTGGACGGGCCAAATCCAGCAGTTTAGCAATATGACCATTTAATTTAAAATTCTGCTACTTCAATAAGAAGCCAGCAGGTGCCCCAGGAGGCACCCTGTATAACATAAATTTGGCTCGTCTCAGCTTGCTGGAGGAGTCCTTCTTAGAAGAGAATAAAATGTTTGCCTTTTATTCATCATCGATGTGTATGAGTAGATCTACTAGAAGAACAAGAAGACATATTCTAGAGGGAGAGTGGAGAAACAGTAAGAAACAAGCAAGAAATGAAGAAAAAGGCAAATAAATCCTCTCCTAGACTGCTGGGGTGGGAAAGTGTGAAGGAATAATGGGTTGCTGTAAGTAGATGAGAATAAATATGCACTGACCTCTAGAACTCCTTAAAATGTTCAAACCCAGTTACTCTGTTACAAATGCTCCTTTGCCCACTAAAATTGGTGATGGCTACGTGTAAATTTCCTGTGCCCACATCGAACGCTTCAGAATTCCCTAGAGCAGAAGTCATGAGTATCTTCTTCTAACTCATGTGCCTTGGTTAAGGTTAGAAACTACTCAGTGGGCAGATGGAGAGAAAGCATGTCAGGGACGTGCAGCTTTGGACCTGAATCCTCGTTGTGCCAGCTGCTCATTGAATGAACTTTAGGCAAGTCAACCTGCTGAACTCATTTGCTTCATCCCTGAAATTTGGATAAGTTTTCCCTTCAAGGTTCCTTAGTAGGTCAGTGATGCCCTAATCTCATGGTGCAGTGGTTGACTCAAGGCAGAGTGAATGGGTAGTAGTCAGTCATAGCATAATGTTTTATGAACGCTTTATTGTGAAAGGAGATTTTCAGCCTCCATGGCCGTACATCTCTCAGTTTGTCCAAGCAGTGATTTCACATTCTCCTGAACCTCATTGGATTGGCAGAAGTGTGCTTATTTCTTATAGACCACTAACATAACATCGCTTTTGTATTGTTTTTTATGCGGACAATGGTACCAATTAGAGTAATAAGAAGTTTGCCGAAGTTAATCATGATAATGGGACTTCAGCCCACGCACATGTGGCTGCACTCCCACGCCAGTCTGTCCAAATGTGGGTTTGGACATTGTAGTGAGGAAGGTAGGAGAGGGAAAAATTCCCCCAGCTAATGAAGAGCCTTACCAGAACTATCCTTCTGTTTGCACTTCTCTGACACGTCTTGGCAAAAGCGTGTTCCGAGTGAGGCAAGCAGCCCTGCTTGAGCGGAGCTGCAGAAGACTTTTCAGGCTGCGGTTTCTCTAAGTCAGTGAGAGACCACGGTGGTTTCAACTGTCCATTAAATTTACAGAGTGTTTGGTTGCATCAATGATTCTCTATCAGTTGATATGTCTGCGGGCATTTATTTAATAAGGTATTACACTAAACAATTCAAGGAATTAAAAAGAAAATAGGACAATTCTTGTTCTCTGAACGCTTAAATTCTAGGTGGTGGTGGTTTATGTGCGAGCACATCACTTAAAGTTCACAGAACTAGGAGGTAATTCCGATATATCCAACATCCCATACATTTGAAGGGTCAAGGAGTTAAGGATTGTGAGACATACATGCTAGAATTTTTGAAGAGTCCTTTATACAGGAAGAAGGTCTTACAACTGAATTGTATTTGTAAATACAGATAAACTGAGGATCTGTAAATACAGATAAAGGGTTCTGAGAGGAAAGGCCCGTATAAAAGGGTAGGCTGGAATGAACTATTACCTGAAAATCAGATTGGAATCAGAGTACAGATCATTTGAAAAACAAGATAACAAGTTCATTGGTTCTCTGAATTTTAAGTAAGAATTATCTAAAAAATGTGTTCAAATGCAGTTTCTTAGGCCTTATTGCTGAATGTTCTCTTGCCATCGGCTGGAATAGGGCTGAGAAATCTGCTTGTTTTCACTAACCAGCATCATCATGATCTCCAATTCTGAGGCACATAAGTTCCTATTTTCAGTATTGCTTGTAGGAAAATTAAAAGATTTTTGCCTAGGAAACTAGGTTTTTTTCTTTTTTGTATTAATGTATTTATAAGATGATGCAGACACTGGCCCTCAGTGTCCGCATCATTATGGATGAAATGAGACATTCACACAGACTACTGAGTTCAGTGGAGGAAAAGGGACAGCATGGCTTTTCTCTCAGGGGGAGCAAAAGCCTTGGCCCTTGCCATGACCGGCCTTTATTGGGTTTCTCAGCACATTACATGCCAGTCCTCATTTACTATGTACAAGTTCACTTTAGGTGGTTACCTTTTACAGAAAACAAAGGAGCCAGTGCCGCTAATCACATCACAGAAGAGGAACATTTGCAAATGAAAAGGAAAAAGTGGTTGAGCCAGTTACATTCATCCTTGGAAGGTTTAACATGGATTTTAGGAAGTTGCTTTGCAGTAAATGTTCTCAATTCAGGGTGAGGGAGTTTTTTAGCAAGAGCAAGACTCAAAGCAGCCTAGGCACATTGCAGGCTTAATTCCCCACAGGAGAACCTATCCATGGGCATAGGTCCTGTGCATCTCCGAGTGGGAGCTGGGCCCACGTCACGCAGAACAGTCTCCTACAATAAGAAACTAAAGTCATTAAGCCAAGGCAAAGAGTTAAGGGGCAGGAGGTCAGCGGGCAGACTTACGACAACTCGGAAGTGGGGAGGACCTGCGCTGGTCTGGGCAGACTTCGGGAGACATGGGGGCGGGGGAGGGGAGACGTGTGGAAGTGACAGGATCTAGGAGTTTATTCGCTGCAGGAGGACAAGGAGAGTTCCTACCCCAGAGGGTACTGAACTTCTCGAGGGTGGAAACTGGATCCTACTCACTTTTAGGACAGTGCCCAGCATAAAGTGGGTTCCCAACGAGTGTTCGTTCATTGAATTGCTAGATAAACCCGTCACGTAAAGCACAGCAAAGTCAAAGAGAATCTTTTTGTATCTCTACTCTTTTTTTAACCTCCAGTTTTTTACCTCTTTGCTGACTTGCTTCTCATTGCCTTTTGATTTGCATCATCACAGAGGTACACATTTCATTGTTTCATGCAAATTAAAATAATTGAAATGATTTTAAATAAAAAACTATTGAAAATATCTTGTATGTCTTAATGCTAGGCTTTGTTCCATGAGCACACAGCAGCAGAGTTACATCGGGTCAGATGTGGGCACCGAATTTTCTGAAATTAAGTGACATTTTGGGAAATATAATCCACTTCCAGTTAAATATTATTATGGTTTGTTTCTGTTTTAATTGATTTTTTCATATAATATGTGGCTTTTAGTGGGAAATTATGTATCATGATAAAATGTCTAATGTGTTCAGCACCAAAAAAAAATGGTCTTTTAAAATACTGCTGTTAACAAATTCTGAATTTTTAAAAATTATCCCCAAAATGTGAGTGAATTCATAAATGTTCTCTTCTGTAACTCTTTGAACATCAAAAGGGACTATCTCCAAAATCCAAATGCTTCTCCAGCTTTCCGCAGGATATCACAAAACTTCCTGGCAGGCACTTTTAAACAAGTTGAGAAGTTTTATAAGATAAAAATATTTTTTCAGTTGACTTGACAACCATGTACGATGTTAGTGGAGAGTTTATTTGCCCAAGGCTCTTTGTCAAAATGAATTTAAACTGAGATTATTAAAATGTAGCTCAGTGGCACAGCGAGCGGAGAGGCGCTGCTGATGTCTTACTCCGAGGACGCTTCCCACTCCCGTGGCTTCGGCGTGGGACTACATGCGCGTTTCTGCTAACGGAGAGGAGGCCTTTGCAATTATTCAGAAAACAATAAATCACTTGCATCCATCAAGAGTTTGCAACCAGAGAGAGAAACACTGTGGGTTCAGTGGTTTGGAGGCCTCCCGGCTTGACCGTCGGAGTGCGTGGGTCTCAGTCAAGGCTGCGCCGGGAGCCCCAGTGCCTCCCTCATCTGTAAGCTAAAGTCATGATAATGGGAAGACTGTGGGAATCTTGTGGGGAGTAAGTGATGTCACCTCTGCGAATGATTAACACGGTGCCTGGAACAGATCAAGGCTCACAATTAATCGTTCTATTTCAAATCTGTAGAATCAGGCCCAAGCAAGGTCCCCCGATGATAGTCGCAGACGCGTGGTGGAGAGCCTTGCCCCAACAGAAGGATCTTTTCTGTCGCGAGTGAAATAGCTCTAGGAAAATTTAGCTAAAGGTAAACAATGCTTGAGTCACCAGGTCTCTCTCCGTGGCTGTAGCTAATTTCTTACAGGAGAATCATGATCCCAAAAAGAAAATGCTCATCTGGATGAGAAATTGTAATCTTCCCAATTTAGAAAATCACATTACACTGCTTCGGGAAAGTGTCCAAATTGCTAAATCTTGGAAGCGGTCCCTCTTCTCCTCTCGAACGGACTCATTATTTAAGAAGTTTTATTATTTCGGAAAGAGACCGAGTGCCTTTCAAGAGTCAGAGTCTGTGTGTGTGGTTTGAAAGGGGGCACGCCGCAGAGGGAGGAGCTGAGCAGGTTCCACAGGGCAAGTGCCTGGTGCGGGAGTGGCTCCCAGCGACCGTGCTGCTGGGGAGACCCCGCAGAAGGCAAAGCAGCCGCTGGCAGGGCCCGCCTCACAGCTGAGCACTCAGAAAAGCAGGAAGGCCCCTCCCTCCACCCGGGAGACTGTGCCCTATTTACAATTTCTGATTCCAATTTAACGTCTGGACAAAGTAAATTCTTGCCATTATGATATCCTCGGTTTTCCTTAAGTGCACAACTTTCACCAAAGTCAGCAAATACACTAGATTGCCTTTAATGATATTACCGCTTTATTTTTTGACAAATTAAAACAAGAGTAGAGAATTCTCTGATTTACGGCACCCATAGAGAGACCATCTATGAGCTCCTACCTATTCCAGCCCCGTGCCAGGCATTTCACACCATGCGGGTGCAGACTGCAGCCAGTGAGGAAAGCATTTCAACAGACGAGGAAACCGAGGCACATTCATTTCTTTATTATTTAAGTTGACTCTGTTCACCATTCAAATCTCTTTCTAACTCCAGGGTTTTCCATTCTGCCCTTAGAAACTGAACTGGTCCATACCTTCTGATGCCATCTCTCATTTTTCCTCTTTATCTTCAACATATGAAAACACCTACCTTCTTATTCTTTCTGTCAGTCATTCTGTTAATGTGTGTGCATATAGGCCCCATTTAAAGGCATTCATTAGACTAGGAAAGATAAGCATGATTCATCTTATAGCTAAATTTTTCTAACACTAAAAGTGAAAAATATTCAGTAAAGTATTTATAGTTTTACTTAGACCATAATTTTCATAGTTTTCAAAGCTAGTGGACACAGCAAAGTTGTTACTACTCTTATGCATTAATAAATCCCCTCTATATAATTTTCTCCTTTCAAACATATTAAATATAATCATTTTGATTTAAAATTTTAATTTATCTTAATGAAAACGTAGTTCGATAGTCTTGAGAAGTTTTATTTTTATTTGAGGAAATGCAGTCAACTTGTGGTTTTCCTTAGCAACTTCTGTAATCATTCTTTGATCAGTGTTTTAGAGTATGCTACATTCTTCTGTTACTCACGGCTCTTTGTTATGAGGGACTATTTTGTTCATTGTGCGGGTCACTGCGCGGTGAGAGAAGGGAGCACCTGACTCTCCTGCGGTCCTCTCCAACTTCGCATGTAGGAGGCCAAACGTCCCTCTTTCTGCTCCTTCGTTACTAACCCTCGCTCACAGTTATTTTAATGGCCTGATTATGGGAGTTCATAGGAGGTTATACGAATTTCTTTCTGAAATAGAAGTGACTATACCTAGTGACTTGGTTTGGCATTTAAGCGTGGTTTATAGAGTATGATCCCAATATGTCAGGACCTCAGAGAGATGAGTAAGTCCCTGTCCTCAAGAAATGGCAGAAAAAAGGCAAAAATAAAAATATATAATATTAATACATTGTAGAAAACACCCTAACAATGCTGTTCGCAGGCTCCCATGGTGGGAAAAAGAGGCAGTCCACATAAAGGTGGTGGGGGTTAATGAACCTCCTCAGGGTGGTTTCTGTGAGGATTCCATAGCATTTCTCTTGGCGAAGATGTTGAAGGAAGGGCGCTTTGGACAGAGCAGGGGCTGGGATGGAATTCACAGATGTCCAGTGTGTAATGGTTAGTCACGTGACTCTAGAGCCAGCCACCTCGGCTCCAGCGCTGCCACTTTCCACTTTCACACTGCATGGTCTTGGGAGGGTCACTTCTCACCAGCCCAGTGGGTGCTAGGGTCGTTCCTATATCACAGAACTGTTTAACTCCAACTTTCAAGTTCCTATGTATGATACGTGACACATAGAAAATGCTAAGTAACTAGTGATTACAAGAGAATGAGAAACAATGTGACAGTTGGGAAACTGGAAACGCTTCAGTATTGCTGGAAAAAAAGTGCTGTCTTAGGAGAAGGTGAAGACGCCGTGCACCGTGCCAAGGAGCTAGAAGGTGCCCTGCAGGTGACCGGAAAGCAGAGGGGCGGCTGTCCAGTCGAGTCTTCAGCAGACCTCCCCAGGCAGGGGACGGGGGGCAGGGACAATGCTGGTCAAGACTGGAGGCGCAGAACCTAGTTAGAAGGCCACAGGAGTTGTCAAAACAAAATATTCTATGGTTCTCTTCAACAGTAACCGAAGGAGTTGAGAAGAGGTGACAGTTGAGGGAAATACTGGTGAAGTAGAGTTGGCAGGACCTGCTCCTAACCCTTAGTATGTAAAAGAGCCCGGGGGATCCTTTGAGAAAGGAAGGACTAATGGAGGGCCTGAAGATCCTCGAACTGGCAGAATGGGTGGCTGGTGAAGGCGTGAAGAGGAGAGTGAGAGGACATGGGCAAGCAGAGGTTGGAAGAGAAAACAGTAAGCACGGTCTGGAGACACTCAATTTGACACTCTTTCAGTGCATCTGAAGTCCAGTCTTTAGAATGGCATTCCAACTGAACAGATTCAGGATGCGATAGAAAAATAAAGGTGGTCGTGAGTGGGAAGGCTTCCCGGGGACAGTTTATGTCATCTGATGAGTGGAAGACGATGGTCCAATGCACCACATGGGGAAAAAATAATTTAATGTGGTTTTGTATTTGACCTAATGTATGAGTAAAGAATCTACAGTCAAGAGCAAGAATCTTATGTGGTCAAATAGAAACTTACTATTTCTGTGTGGTTCACATACTACTGGGTGAAAACTCTATCTGTAGATCATTTTGATATAGGTGAACTAAACACATTTACTAGATTGGGAAAATGTTTTTCATAAATAAAAATATTCACCTTTCATCTTGATAAAAATTTTAAAATAAAGCAATCTGAAATCGCATTTTATTTTGACCTTTAAAACTGATTCCTTGTTCATTAAATATTCAGCTGTTATTTAATTGCAGTTATAAAAAGCTAAAAAACACTTTCTGATGTAACTGACACTTTAACTCTGTTTTGAATCAGCATGGGCATCAGTCACGACAATGACCACCCATCGTGTGCAGACGGTCTTCATATCATGTCTGGTGAATGGATTAAAGGACAAAATCTCGGTGATGTTTCCTGGTCCCAATGTAGCAAGGAAGATTTGGAGAGATTTCTAAGGTACTGAGTTCACCTCCTGTTGCTGGGTCGTGAGTGTCTGCACCCCCACTTCCTCAGCCAACCCTCACGGGTGGTGTGGCTAAGCGGAAGGACGCCCAGTGGGGCATCAAGGCTCTGGGTTCCATTTTGGGCTTTTCCGCCAACTCACGGTGTGAACTGGGCCATAGTAACCCATCTGCTTCTGAGTTTCCACATCTGCACATTTAAAACTTGGGCAAGATGATTTGTGATGTTGAAAAATATTAAGGGTTTAAAAAATCTATCCCAGTCTCTAACTGCCTCTTTAGAATTTCACAGAGCAACCATTCTTGTTGCTCATCACTCAGCACGTCTTTTGTCATTATGAAGAACCTCTTTGACAAAAGCTCCACCTTTTCATTGTGACACTTCTAAGTTCTGGCTCTTTTTTCCTTACTGTGTAGTTTTCATCATTGCAAATAATCCTCCATTCTCTTCCTTTCCACCTTCAACAGCAATAACACTTAGCTTCTGCCTGGTTGGAAAGAAGCAATGCAAAACATTATTGTTTTACTTTTCATTTTAAAGCCTGTGTTCCTTAGTTATTCCTTTGGCCATAGAAGGAGCGGCTGGTGGGAGGAGTGAGTGAGAAGGAGAGAGTTGCTTGAAGTGCCCAAAAGTCTAAGTAAGAGACGTACACCCACCAAGCTTGCTACTTTCATGGCATAGCTACACCTCATTCATTTTTACATACCATCTAAGTTGGAAAGCCCATTTTTCTGCTAAATGAATATTAAAATGTACTAAAACAAAACATTTATTATGTTACCACAGCGCTTTCTGAAAAACGTTTGCAATCTATTCTCTGGCCGCTCTCCATGGGGACAGCGTGGCCAGCAGCACCGGCCGGTCCTGCGAGGGCAGCGCCTCCCTGGGGCAGCAGCCCTCCGTGGGCCTGATGAGTTTCTGGGGAGCGTGTGTGACGTGGTCGGGCTGCCTTCACACGAATCAGAACTGTGATAAAATTAAATGTCACCTCATAAGTGGTAATTGTGCTACAATGTCGAGTACATATCTTACAGCGAATAAACACTAGAGAATGCTTTCCATAGATACTTTAAATCCCTGAATGCAGTTGATTTTTTACCTTCATATATTTAATTTCTGAGTCTTGAGTTTTTTTCATCTTAAACATGTGTAAAATAGTAAGTCCCCTCACAGTTATGTAGATTAGCTGAGTTAATCCATATGAAAAACCTTTATAAACCAAAAAGTTCTATTATCTTGAAGATTACTATTATTACTATTAGGATTATCTTAAAGAATTATAAATAAATGATTTTCATATATAGAATAATTCCTATAACATTAAATAAAAATGCTTATAAATAACACATTTTTCATGTTATGAAATATTTCCTGTTGCATGCTAGTGATAGCTTTTTACACTAAATTCAAAATTTTGCATGTGTCTGCATATTGCCAGGTCAAAGGCCAGTAACTGCCTGCTGCAGACAAACCCCCAGAGTGTCAACTCCGTCATGGTCCCCTCCAAGTTGCCGGGGATGACATACACCGCTGACGAGCAATGTCAGATTCTCTTCGGGCCACTGGCTTCCTTTTGTCAAGAGATGCAGGTAAGGTTATGCCCAGGTGGGATTTGTGAAGTGCATGTTCCTGTCCATTGTTTAGAAGTATTAATCAGAGGAGAGGAAGAGGACTTTATTTTAAAGTTTGTGGCTCAAAATCACCCCAATCTTGGAAAGAAGGATTTTCTAGGAAAAGTTTTTGCATTTTCCCCCTAGCTCTTGGAGGTGACATATATAAGTTGTGGGCATTTAATTAATAAGGAATGACCCAAGAATTTCTACTTTGACTTGGCACCAAAGTCAGGGAAATATTTGTGTTATGCCATTCCAATGCTTCTATTTTAAATCTCTTACTTCCTTACATGGTAGGTAACTGGGTAAAAATGTAATACATCAGCCCTGGCTGGTGTAGCTTAGTGGATTCAGCATGGGCCTGCGAACCAAAGGGTCACTAGTTCAATTCCCAGTCAGGGCACATACCTGGGTTGCAGGCCAGGTCCCCAGTGCAGGGTGCGCAAGAGGCAACCACACATTGATGTTTCTCTTCCTCTCTCTTTCCCTTCCCCTCTATCTAAAAATAAATGAATTAAATCTTAAAAAATGTAATATATCAATATATAAACATGTAATTGTGAAGAAAGAGTTGTCTTTTAACCCTGAGAATAAAAAGTCAAAAGTATATTCTGTAGGAGTAAAAATTAGAGCATACATAATTAAATAGCCCAACCATATGATGGTCTGTATATGAGAACTCGAAGTCACTGATTGCTCAGAGAGGCCCATTGCACCAGCCTAGAAATCCGAAGTCTGGAGGATTGAGCAAAACACCCTTTTTAAGCGTGTAAGAATTTTAGCTCTATTTGCCCTTCCTTCTTCCTTTCTCTCTTCCTGCTGCCAACCCCCAAGCTGCCCATCTCTTCCCAGTACACACACACACACACACACACACACACACACACTTTCTATTTCAGGAATGAACTGGTAGTCACACTTAGAGTGAATTGGTAACTGTATTTCTTCTAAGTTTCTATGATTGCTTCAAAGGACTTTGGCTTTGCTGAAGATAATGTTCTCATGAGTGCTGTTACCTTTCTTAGCCTCTGGCCCCGTGGCTGGCCCAGGGTAGGCCCTCAGAGAACACTGAAGTGTCATGCATGAAAGCCCATGTAGGATGTAATACCCATTTGGCAAGGGTGGCGCTCAAGAAAAACTGGTGCAGGTGAGCGACCGCAATCTGGCACCCATGGGTTCCCACATGGCGGAGTTCTGGACCCGTGCAGCAGCAGCCAGGTGGGCTCTGTGTGATCCGTCTCTGAGACCTCTCTGTCCCCTTCTACCAGTCTGCTTGTTCACCCTGCTCTCTGCTCAGGGCCTTGAGGTAATCAGGAAGTGAATGCCACGTTCTTTCATAAATCTTCATGGTAAAAACAGTGTCTTGAGGTGCACAGGGTTGGCATTGGCAGTAGACACGTCCACATGCCGACATTCTCATTGTTTTGGACAAAGAGTGTGTGGTTCCCGCCGGACTCCGCAGCAGACTGCTTCGGTTGGTGCAGTGTGCGGAGTCGCTAGGGCTAAGGGAACATTCACGTTTATACAGTACTCCCAGGGTCAGCAAATGGCCAACAACAAAAATGGTTTTGATGCATTTGAGATTATTTTTTGTTAAACATTTTTAAAAGTTTTTAGAAATTATTTTTCATGATATACTGGGGTTAGTAAAACTTTACTAGTGCCATTCTACAATATTTTGAATTCTATGCCACAGTGTATAAATCATTTGTATTAATGGTCTATTTTGATTCTTACAACAATTATAGGCCACAGTTATTCAATTCTATTTTACAGACCAACAAGTTGAGGCCTGTAGAAGTTCAATGACACGTTAAGTTCTTTTCCCTGTTAAGAGGGATGTCAGATGCAAGTCTGAACAGCAGAGTACGTTGCAAGCACTGCGTCTACTGCCTCTCATGGTACTTAACCTCCTTTCCGTGTTGTCTTTTGATAGAAAACCCTTACATCATTTCCTGTGTTTACACTGAATTCATTTTACCTGTGATAGCATCTATACCATCAGGATGAAATTATACCTTAATTGATTTATTTTCCTAGGCTTTTTGCTTTATTTATATAATTAGTTCTCGTGGACCTACCACCACAGATTTTTTTTCATCTCTGAAAATATAACTGTTTTTATGTGATTTTAAATTTAAGTTTCTCCATATTCTAAAATGATGCCTTGTTTTAAACTAAGTATTTTGCAAATAAAATTAAGTTTTAGGTTAGGCATCCAGAAATGTTTTCCTTTTTCCCCCCATCAAATTATATGTATGCGAATGGCTTATTTATAAGATCAGTCCTTCTTTCCTAGTTCTATCTGTGTGTAATCTTTATCAGAGACATTTTTAAAAATGATGCCAGGAAGTAGATGCTGTGGGCAGCCAAGGAAAAGCAAAGCCTCAGGGTTGGTTGGAGGTGTCTGGCTGAAGAGGCGCGAGGCCTGGGCTCTCACAGAGCTTTTGCCTCTTCTTAGGTGTTCACCTCAGTCACCACAGTTTTTCCCTCTAAGCCACACTCTCTAGAAAATGGGAAGTGGGACTGCATTAGCTTGTCTAGTCTCTTAGAACTGCGAGGTTGGACTTCCGTGATTCCAAAATCTTATTCTGTACTACTCTCGAAAATTGCCATTCTGATCCCAAATTACTGTGGTGTTTGGCACAGGAACTAGGTGGATGGAGAGATAGAAGGATAGAGCCCCTGGAGAGGTGACTTACAGATCCGGTCTCTGACTTGACAAATGTTGATTGAGTTCCAACCCCTTTCCAGACACTGCTCTATGCCCTGAGACAGAAGGAAACAAAGACCGCCTTCACGGATCCTGTATTCTAGCTGGGGAGACAGACAGTAAGCAGATACATGTAATATGTCAGTTGGTGATAAGTGTCTTGGAGAAGTAGAAACTCAGGTAAGAGGATAGGGAATACAATCTGGGCGAGAGGGTAGGAATGGTGCTATATAAATAGGCTGATCTGAAAGGCTTCCTGTAGGAGGTGACGTTTATTTAGAGATTTAAAGGCGTGTGATAGCAAGCCATGCATTTATCTTGGGAGGAATGTATCAAGAAGAACTAGAAAGCAAAATACCCTGGAATGGAGTTTTGGCCATGTTTTAGTTTTAAGATGCCTATTAGACATCTAAGTAGATGTAAGTAGGTCCAAGATAGACATCTTCAGGAGGCGTAACTTCAAAACATCAGGGGAAATAGTTGGTAAGTGTAGATGATTGGATAGCTCTGCTTGTTAAGGCACATACATTTATTATTTTTTACTCTCAAGAGGATGGACATGGAATTATCACATCTACCAATCTGCCATGTAGACTTTACAGAAAACAAATCTCCTAGAAGGAGGTGTCCGTCCTTTTTACCACTGTGCCCCTAGCCCCTGAAAGAGTGCTCAACAAATGTTTGTTACGTGAATAAACGAATGGGCTGAGTGATGGAATAGGGAGCCAACATTTTCACTCACCTCAGTCGTTGATTCTCAGGCACGGGCATGTCCTGCTCCACTGTGCTCCCTTCATCGTGCTTTGCAGGCTTGTGGCAATCCTGTGTAGCACGAGTCCATCAGCGCCACTTTTCCGATAGGCTCAGAAGGCGTTTAGCATTTTTTCGTACTGAAGCATTCTTAATTAAGGTATTTACAATACATCATGGTTCAGACAGCATGCCATTTACATAAGTGGACCCGCTATATGGCGATACTTGCTTTACTGCAGCGGTCTGGAGCTGAATCCGCAATGTTTCAAGGTGTGCCTTTACATGACATGTCAAGACAACATGCAGATAACCTTCTAAAATATGAATTTAACCAAATTAATTTATTAATTGAATGTAGTAATTCATAACTCAATAAGACATTAATTTATGACTGTGCAAACACCAAGCATAAGGGCAGATAACTTATGTTTCACAGCTTATGCATGAGTCAATCAGTCGTCCTTATCACCCTTCCCTCCCCCATCAATTACAAATAACTTCCAAGCTGCATGGAATGCGGATTCTTAGCAACTTTTCAACAATGTGCGTCTTGGGTAGAATGCTAGAGACAATAGTCTGTAGTATTTGTGTTAGATGTTGCTCTTCCACACTTGTAAACATTTATGTACAAGCACTAGTGACTCCGTCATTCCTTACATGTTGATCTAAGGGTAACTTTACCCTAAGATGTAGGTGTAAAGATGCTTGCGAAACACCTTGACTCCAGCCATAATAGCTCACTCTTCTGCATTAACATGGGAACTTCTTGGATGTCCTCATTTCTGAGTCCCAGTGCCTCTAGGTCATCTGGCGCTTTGTGGCTGAGCCAGCTCTGACTGCACCAGGTTATTTATTGCAAGAACTGCCTGTAACAGCCTAGCTGAGAACACAGAAGTATGGGTGCTTCCCTGGGATTGCTAGGAAGTCGCCATACAAGAGTTACATTTTTTGAGTAATGAGGACATGTGTTAAAATACGGAAGACCTTCTGGAGACGTAAGGCTCTGCCTTTGCTGTTGGACTAGATATTTTGTGACTTGTATATATATCACGGTGTGTAGAAAACTTCCTAGTGTTCTTGAACCATATGGTGACTGTAAAAAGTTACATAGAAGGTTCCAGTCTTACATTTCTCTTGTATCAACTTGTTACATCAAAATATGCAGGACCTCTACAACCTCTCATTGAACAGGCTGGCAGTGAATTAAGGTATGCCGTGAAGACTTCTGGAAGACTGAGTTGTGGTGATCTGGTATTGTGGCATTCCAGAGGCAGCAAGAATTTGGACTTTAGAAGGTTGAACATGAAATTGCATTGATGAGTAGCAGTTCTTAGGCAACCAAAACAACATCATTAATCTGTTCTTGAGATTGGTGAAGTTGTAAACTTATGAAGTCCTTCCTTCTTTCCTATATGATCTATGAAATTATGGTGGGTAAAAACTGCCAGGAATTGATTCTGCCTGTTTGGCTATCTAATCAAAGCTTCGTCTTAGCCTTTGAGTCTCAATGCTAGTTGGTGAACTCATAGGTTTGATGACAGTTTGTTTGACTGGGTAATCTAGCTGTTTAACTTCTTTCCTCAGAACTAATTTTCCCATGACTGCTTATTGACACGGGCTTTTATTTGTAATGTCTCTATCTTTGTAAATGGCCTGTGTTCATTTTTGCCCATTTTTTGATTTTCTGTTTTTCTTGCTGGTTTGCAGTTCTTTCTATATTCTAGGTGCGAATTCCTAGAATTTGCAGGTCTTTCTATAGTCGGGGTGTGTTATTCACATGTTAACTTTGTACACAGTGTTCTTTGTCTTTTAATTTGAGGTGGTAAATCCATCAAATTTTCTTATTAAGGTTGTTCTGTTTTTGTTTTGTTCCCCATCTTATACAAATTTTTCCTCCTCTGGAATTAAATTTTCATATGGTGCATTCATTTTCTTTCCACTTAAATATTTTTTAGCACTAGAGACATTCTGGATTTTAAAAAGATAACTTTTTATTATCTATACCTATTTTAATTTCATTGCAATAAGATGGAGTCACCAATATGATGCCAATTTTTTTAAATTTGTTGAAGTTTCATGTTTAACGTAACACATGATAGATTTTAGTAATTGTTCTCTGTGTACTTGAAAGAATGTGTGTGTGTTCTTTAAAGTTCATTATCTGTCATGAGATCTTAGACAAAGCATATTAATATTATTATTCAAAATATCAACTTTTTGCTTATTTTGGTTTGATTGACCTATCAGTACCTGACAAATGTGTTAAAATACCAACTCTATCTTTATTTTTGTTACGTTTCATTTTTAAATTACTTTTATTTTTCAGTTACAGTTGACACACATTGTAATATTAGTTTCAGGTGTACAGCCCAGTGATTGGACATTATATAACTTACTAAGTGATTATCCTGATAAATCTCACACCCACTTGACACCATACATAGTCATGAGAATATTATTGTCATTATTACCCGTGCTGTGCTTTACATCCCCATGACTATTCTGTAACAACTAATTTGTACATCTTCCCAACCTCTCTCTCTCTCGTATCTGGCAACTGTCAAGTATTATTTGTCTTTACAAGCCTGTTTCTGTTCTGCTTGTTTATTTGTGGGGTTTTTTGTAGATTCAGTTGTTGATAGATATGTATTTATTGTCATTTAATTGTTCATATTTCTAAAATTTTTTTCTTCCCCTTCTTAAAGAAGACCTTTTAACATTTCTTGTAATACTGGTTTTGTGATGATGAACTTCAGCTTTTTCTTGTCTGGAAAGCTCTTTATCCCTTCTTTAATTCTAAATGATAGCTTTGCTGGGTAGAGTAATCTTGGTTGTAGGTCCTTGCTTTTTGTCACCTTGAATATTTCTTGCTAGTCCCTCTCTAGCCTGCGAAGTTTCTGTTGAGAAATCAACTGACAGTTTATGGAAGCTCCCTTGTAGGTAACTAACTGTTTTTATCTTGTTGCTTTTAAATTTCCCTCTTTATCTTTAACCTTTTGCATTTTAATGATGGTGTATCTTAGTGTGGGCCTCTTTGAGATCATCTTATTCGGGACTCTCTGTGCTTCCTGGACTTTTATGTCTATTTCCTTCTCCAAGTTAAAGAAGTTTTCTGTCCTTGTTTTTTTCAAATAAGTGTACAATTTCTTGCTCTCTCTCTTTTCCTTCCAGCACCCCCATGATGCAGATATTGGTATGCTTGAAGTTGTCCCAGAGACTCCTTATACGATCCTCATCTTTTTTGGATTCTGTTTTCTTTTTTGCTGTTCTGATTGGGTGTTTTTTCCTTCCTTATATTCCAAGTTGCTGATTTGATTCTCTACTTCATCTACTCTACTTCTGATTCCCTGTAAATTATTCTTCATTTCAGTCACTGTATCCTTCATTTCTGACTGGTCCTTTATGCTGTTGAGGTTGTCACTAATTTCATTGAGCATCCTTATAACCAGTGTTTTGAATTCTGCATCTAGTAGATTGTTAGTCTCCATTTTGTTTAGTTCTCTTTCTAGAGTTTTGTTCTATTCCTTCATTTGGATGTGTTTCTTTGTCTCCTCATTTTGGCAGCCTCCCTATATTTGTTTCAACATGTTAGTAGAGTTGCTACATCTCCCAGGCTTGATAGGGTGGCCTAATGTAGGAGGTGTCCTGTAGGGCCCAATGGCACCCCTATCACCCAAGTTGGGTACTTAAGTTGCACCTATCACGTGAGCTGTATACACCCTCCTCATATAGGGGGCTTGATTGCTGCTGACACAGAGCAGTCAGCTGCAGGGACTGATTGTGACCATTGACCATAGACCTCTGACCACCGTAGTGGATCAGCTGGACAAGGACCCACCCTACAGAGCTGGACTTACTTCATTGGAGCTCTGGTACCCACTAAGTTTACCCCTTGAATGTGTCACTTGTGGAGGAGGTTGGGTGGTGCTTTGACATGGTCTGAAGCTGTCCATTGGGTGCACTGGCTCTGGGGTTTCCTGGCAGGAGCAGGCCAAGGTCCGCAGCCACCTGTTCTGCCTGGGTCATCCAGCATGACCTACAAAGTGATCTAGATGGCTGCTACTTGTGCTGAACTTGGAGGTGCCCAGGTGAGGCCAAGCTGCAAACCCAGGCAGGCTGCTGCTAGTGCCGAGCCTGAGACCACTTAATGAGAGTACAGAGCACTCTGAAGCTAACTGCTGCTTGTTTGAGAGATGCTTTTAGGGAAACCTAAAAAATGAACCTAGACAGGTCATTCTTATGGAAAATCCACTGGAGACAAATTGAGTGGGGCTGAAAGGTGGGTGTAGCAGAGCTTCAGATGAATCACCAGGGTAGGCAAACACTGTGATGGAGTCTCAGATAAAGCACCTCCCTGCCTGCTGGCTCTGTGAGAAGGGCTCATCAAAGAAACAGCAGCCTCTGTTTCTTCCAACACTTCTGTCTGGAAGAAAGCTGACGCCCCAGCTCTTGTCGTGATGCTGGACAATTCAGTTCCTCCCAGTATGCCCCTGGTGCTTTTCAAGCTGCTGTCCACTGTTGGAGCTTAGAGGCAGTGAGTTGGAGTAAGTCCATGTATGGGCCCTTTAAGAGGAACTTTCTGGGGTTCCAGCAGCCCTCAGCCTCCCTCTGTCTCATTCCCTCTTGGTTTCTACAGCCAGAAGTTGTGCTGACTTCTCTTCTTGGCACTATAACCCTAAAATGGGACCCCTTACTTCTCAGGGGGGACTTCTGCAGCCTACATATCCCTCCCAATTTTTATCTGCCCCATGTATGTGTGGGGCCAGCCTGTTCTGCATCACCACCCCTCCTACCAGCCTCAGTGTGGCTTTTCCTTTAATTCCCTAGTTGTAGGACTTCCATCCAGCCAGATTTCAAGTGGTTCTAAATAACGGTTGTCCTATAGTTTAGCTGTAATTTTGATGTGGTTGTGAGAGGAGACAAGTGCCTCATTGACTACACTACCATCTTGCCCAGAAGTATCCCAACTCTGCTGATTTCTTAATTTCTTCCTATAATTGTCAGTTTTACAGGTGTATGTGCATTTAGGTTTTTTTCTTTTGCTTGATTGATCTGTTTTTCCTTTTCCATTTTTTAATGATTTGTGCCTTAAAATATTTTGTCTGGAATTAAAAACACTCTCCTAGCTAATATTTTCCATACCTATGTTTTCAAAGTTTCTAGGTATTAATATTAATATAAATATAAATATTGGTATAGATAAATACATATATGTCTACTAGTGAAAAGCTATTGCTAGATTTTATATTTTTCTGTTTAAACAAAATTATGGTTCTTACTATTTTCATCAGCAAATTTAACATTTTTACATTTATTGAAATTAGTGTTTTTTAGGATTTTTATTGTCAACCTATTTTATGTTTGTGTTTTATTTATATGCTCTATTTTTTACTTTTCTACTTTTGGTTGGAGAAACAAAATTTCCTCTGCATTCAAAATTCATATATTCTTTATATGTTTTCTGTATGTAAAGTAATTGGTTGTTTTTTCTTACTCAATAGCATTCACCTGGCAGATAAACTATTTTGTTTATCAATTCACGTCTAAGTAGACATCTGGGATTCAGTGGTTATGAGTAAGATTACTTTGAACATTAGTGTGTGATTATTTGTGTAGATTGGTTCTGCAATATTAATACATCAGCACATTATATATTAAATGATTATTTTCTTATAAACTGTGGGCTAGGAACCAGCTGCCTGTTTATGTAAGTGAAGTTTTACTGGAAAATGTCACCCTCATTTGTCCACATGTTCTCTTTGTCTGCCTTCAGGTGACAATGACAGCGCTGAGCAGTTGCAACAGAATCCATGTGGCCCATAAGCCTAAAATACATGCTCTGTGGCACTGTACAGAAAACTTGCTGATCTCTGTTGCAAATACTCTGGATGCTCTTTTCTTCCTCCAAAGAGTGGGGGTGGGTTTTTTGGTTTTCTGTTTTCAGAGCCAACTAAGTTTGCTAAACTCTACTGGAACCTTTGTCTTGCCTGCAGTGTAAAACTGCTTGTGTTTTGGATGAGTTAACTCTTCCCTAATCTCAGCTATTTGCAATGTATCTGATGCCTGTATGGGTTGGGTGCCAGCTAAAGCCTGAGGCTTCTCTAACTCTTTTTGGGGGGGATTGTCCTTTCAGTTTTTGTCAGCTTTTAACATTCCAGTTTCTGTCTTCACTGCTGTTTTAGCCTTCCAAAGTTGTGCCATGACCAGCCACTGTTAGGTCAAAGCTGCAAAAATGGTGAGCTCAGCTTGTGCCAATCTTTCAGCTCCCTAAAAAACTTGCCTACTGCCCTGGCTTGGATGGCTCAGTGGATTGAGTGCAGGCCTGTGAACTAAAGGGTCTCAGGTTTGATTCCCAGTCAGGGAACATACCTGGGTTGCAGGCCAGGTCCCCAGTGGGGGGTATGTGAGAGGCAACCGCACACTGATGTTTCTCTCACTGTCTTTCTCCCTCCCTTCCCCTCTCTCTAAAAATAAATAAATATTTTTTAAAAACCTTGCCTACCATTTTTCACTCTCCAGAACCACCAGGAAGTCACTTTCTGTACCCTGCCCTCAGTTTATGGTTGTTACATACAGAAGGGTTGGTCCTCTGGGAATTTACTCCCTCGTTCTGGAAGGGAAAACTTTTATCTGTAATCCTCACCTGAGGATATGTTTATTGACTTAGGGGAGAGAGAAGAGAAGAGAGGAGAGAGAAGGAGAGAAGAGGAGGACTGGGGCAGGGGAGGGGAGGGGAGAGAACATTGATGTGAGAGAGAAACATCAGTCAGTTCCCTCTCACACACACCCTGACCAAGGATCAAACCCACGACCTAGATATGTGCCCCAACCAGGAATTGAACCTGCACACTTTTGTTGTACAGGACGATGCTCCAACCAGCTAAGCTACTTGGCCAGGGCAGAATCTTTTTATCTTATATGCTTTATACTAAGGAATTTTGGGTCATTTTTCTTTCAAATAATTTAAATGGTTTCTTCCCAGTTTTCATTCTTGTCCTTTCCTTGGGGCTTCCTTAACTAAGTAGTGACAGTTCTCCTCTCTCTAAATTTCCCCTTACTCCTCAACTTCCTTTAACACTTTCTGATGTGTTCTACTGAGGAGTCCCTCACAGCTTGTTAGCTCCTTTGTTTGCTAGGCGTAGACTACACTTTTCTCCCCATGTCTACTAACTTCTGCCACTCGCCATCTCAAAGTATGTGGAGTTGTGAGGTAAAGGGGAAGACATAGACTTATTTATCTCTTAGTAGCCAAACCTTCTCCGTGGGGTAAAGTTTGGAGATGTAAATGAGATGTAAATGGATTTCTGTTTTCATCACATTAAAAAGAAGGGTTATAAGAATGGCTAAAATCCAATTATTGTTGCTTTATGTAGTCAGTGTTTATTTAGATGTATCCTCATTGATATCAGGCTCTTTGGTCTCCATTGCTTTGCGGTCCTTTCCTCTCAGATCGTGTTTCTTCTCACAGTACATCATTTTGAAGCCCTTTTGGACAGATCTGTTGGGGACAGGCCCTCAGGTTTTGTTTCCATGAGTCTCTATTTAAACTTTAGCCTTGAATAAAATTTTAGCTAAGTTTAGGAGTTTATAATGACACTTATTGTTTCTCTTGACATTTTGAATGTTATGTATTCACTTCCTTATGTTGATGCCAAGACACCATCTTTGTCATTTTCCTAATCTTAAAAGAAAACTTTCAACATTTCACTGTTTTTCATGATGTTTGCTGTAGGTTTTTATAAATGTCCATTAATTACAAAAACATTCCCTTCAGTGTCTAGCTTGCTGAGATTTTTCTTTTTTAATGAATGTTTTAGTGGCTGTTGAATTGCATCACATGTTTTGTACCCAGAGATATAAGAATTATAGATTTTGAAGTTAGTGATGTGCTTGATCACATTAATCAAATCTCTAATATCACAGTATTCAAGGAAAAAGCCAACTTATTGCTGGATTCAGTCTGTTAAAACTTGTTTAGTATATTTATGAGACCCACTGCCTAGCTACCACTTTGTTTAGCATATTTAAATCTAAGTGAGGACTGAAGTAGATAACTATTTTTACTTTCTTTTACAGTCCCTGTCTGGCCTGAGTATCATAAAGTGTGTTTAGAAGTGTTCCTCTTTTTCTGTTCTCTAGAGAGTTTATGAAAATTGAGAATAAATTTCTTGAAAGATAGTTTTTGGACCAGGTCCAGGAAGATTTTTAACAATTAGTTTTAACTATCATGTGGTTACAAAACAGTTGAGCTTCTCTATTGCTTCTTGGAACCATGTTAGAAAGTTTTAGTAAGTTTTTAAAAACATCATTCCATTCTATATAAGTTGTCAAGTTTATTATCATTAAGTTTATAACCTTCCTATTTCTGCTTAAACTTTACATTACCTGTAATTATGCCTTCATGTTTTATTTCCAATAGTGTTTATTTTGCCTTCTCTTTTTTCTTACTAATTCTCAATTTTATTAGCATTCACAGGGAACTAGATTTCAGCTTTTTGTTGTTTCTTTTTATTCTTTTTTTCCTATTTTTAAAATACCTCTCTCTCTCTTCCTCTTTTCCATTCCTAATGATACTAAGCCGTTTTGTGATGGAAAAGACTGGTTTTGAAAATATCATCCCATACTGAATTATATTTGCAATCAAATGTTTAAGTTATTGAAATTGTGTTTTGGAGGAAAATATATAGAACAAAGAGTTACACGTTCAAGATTTAATTGTTACCTCCACATACATGCACTTAAGTTTTTTATGTTAACATAAATTTCAGAGCATCTTAATGGAACTATTTGCTATAAAGAAATACATGGGTAGAGATTTCTTTGAAGATAAATTTTGTGGTATTTATCCAAGAACTTAAATCTTCCATTTAAATTATTTGATTTTTAAAAAGATAGTATTTTCATGTAAACATTTAAAAGCCTACTTGAGATAAACATCTAATTCCATATTATGTGTTTAATCATCTTCTTTTATTACAGAAAAAGAAAAAAAGGATATTGTACTACTTTTATTCGTTTGCTTGGAAATGCTGAGTTGTGCATTTCTGTTCTGGATTCCTAGGAACACAAGGCATTTTAAGTTTGAAAGTTCTTTTCTTAATTGACATATTAAATGGTTTCAGCAATTAAGTTGAAAAAATTCAGCTCCGACTCCTGTAACATATGGAATATTTGGTTCTAACAAAATACCCAACCCTGCTCCTCATTCTCTTAAGAAAGGGCTTGGGATCACACAGCTCTAGCAGCTCACGCCCGCGAGGTTCCATGGAAGGTAAACACGGCCCAAACCATTTCTTCAGCGTTTTCGTGCTTTCTTGTAGACAGTCTGGTTTGAACTTCTGGATCTGAGTTATTTTTAAGAGTGTGGCTGCTGCTTACTCACCACAGACCCCTAGACCTGCAGCAGGAAAGGGGGAAGAGACTGCCTCTCCGGGGCTTATCCTGCAGGACTGTGCTTACCTTGAATCGCGGCCAAGAGAGCTTTTATGCTCTCAGCGCCTGGCCTGGAAGTCAGTGAAAGCACCTGCTGTTTGAACAGCAGACAATGGTGGGGGGCCGAGTGCGGACCACCAACAGTGCGCGCCAGGCAAGTGGGATCCCAATGCTGCGGCGCCAAAGGCTGGCTTTTTACTTCACTGGGCATCAATCGACTAATGAACTTGATGAAAATAACTCGCGTTTTCACACAAGCAACCTTCATTGAGCATAAGTTAAGCAACGTTCTTCCTTGGCAGAAAACTCGGCATTTGACCCCATGATGATAAAACATCCTTACCAGAACGATCTTAGCAGGAAAAATAAGTAAATAAATAAATACTTTCAGGAATTAAAATTCTCAGGTTAGAGATCTGTTAATTCAAATAGAAATATGTCCACAAAAGTAAATTAAACAGTTAACCTCTCTGTTTGTTTTTAAGAGTCTAAAATATTGTATAGGAGCAATTGGATTCAGGGATTTTTTTAAAAAATAAGTTCTTGGATGATGTCTTCATAAATGATATATGCAAACGAAAGTTACACAATAAGCTCATACCACCCTAAATATAATAAGATATACTTGTATGAAATATTTTGAAGCAGAAGTGACTGGTCATAATAGGTAATACAATGTAAATAAAATATACCCCACTCTCACAGAGAGGGTTGGATTTTTAAGAGCCTACAAACATTTCAGAAACCTAAATATTTAAATAGGAGGAATAGGAAAATAATATTTTGGGAGTTATGACAAATTCATTGTTAGCATTGCAACAGACCCGTTTAAAATGTTAGCTTAAAGCCCTGGCTGGCGTAGCTCAGTGGATTGAGCATGGGCTACGAACCAGGCATTGCAGGTTCGATTCCCAGTCAGGGCACATGCCTAGATTGCAGGCCATGGCCCCCAGCAACTACACATTGATGTTTCTCTCTCTCTCTTTCTCTCTCTCTTCCCTCTCTAAAAATAAATAAAATAAAAAAATAAATATAAAGTTTTAAAAAATGTTAGCTTAAATATATCTTTTCCCATGTATTTCATAGATTTGAGTCATGTTAATTTGAACTTTGCTGTGGTTTTTAGTCTGTTTTGAACACCACCACCCAAGTAAACCTCCTAAAATAATGGCTTTATCTTACCAACCTGCTGGTCATCTACTAAATGGCTTCTTTCTCGCTCCAAATATGGAGACCCTTGTCCTTCCTGGCATTCGATACGGGGTTCTTCCGCCTTTGAAACCCTGGTCATGACTCCCTCCCTCCTTCACAACCTGGCCTTCCACACGGCCACTTACTTCTTCTGCCTCCGTGGGCCTGTCTGCTTCCACCCTCTCCCCCAAATATCTGGACAGGTTGCAACACAATATATTCACTATAGATTTCTTTCATCCCCTTTAAATGTTCCTCATGGGTTTCCTGTGTCTATGAAATTTGCAAATAATATGCTTTTGTCTAAAAAACATCAACCATCGTAGAGAAAGAGAAAGCCCTAAAGAATGTGCCAGCTGTGGCTGCTGATATCCATGCCCCTGGAAGGCCATAACTCTACCTGTGCCTCAGGTTTCTGAGCATCTTCCCTCCCCTATTTCCTTCGGGGTCTCCTCTGTCATTGTTTCCATGTCTCTGCTGCTTTATCCCAGCATTTTTTTTTATTCCTTTCAAGTTTTCCTCAGAAAAAGACCCTTGTATCCTGGAGGTCTAGAACTCATCCCTTCTGAGGTTAAATGACCCACCGAGGGGCTCTGTGTTGGGTCGTGGGCAGAGGCTGTACAATGAGACACGAGTCGCTGTGGCCTTTGGGTGTAAAACAGAGCTCAGTGGGGACAGGCTCTAGGCCAGGAGACAATGAACACCCACTCCAACTCCTCCGAACTGCTTTGTGGAATGATTTTTGCACCATCCACAAAAATAAGTAACAATTTTTAGTCCACACTTTTTTCTGCTGTAGCCACTTAACATTGCACAGTCACCTGTGTTTCACTAAAAGAAATTTTAAAATATTTGAACATATTAAACAGATTTCTTGTTTTGTGTATCAATCTTCTCAGCACTATAAATAAGCCATATACTATTTCAAGTTCAATATTAAAAGTCCCTAATACCTTTTTTTTCAGATAATTTCTGTTCTATTGAAATGACTTTCTCAAACATAATTGATTTAGCCTCAAAAATGGGATACATTCCCCTTATTAGTTATGATGCCCTTGTTTTCAGCATGTGATTTGCACAGGCTTGTGGTGCAAGGTGGAAGGCGAGAAGGAATGCAGAACCAAACTGGACCCCCCGATGGACGGGACCGACTGTGACACTGGAAAGGTAGGTCGCTCGTGGGGCCGGAAGTGAGCAGGACATCGAATGCAACTTAAGAAACTTGCACTGCTTCCTGCCAGCCACACCTGTGTCCTTCTCAACACTAGCGGAACACTTTCAGTATGTATAAAATTTTTGGCATTTCATCTCTAATATTTTTAACTCTTATATTTTTTAAATCCATGGTTGTTTTGTTAATATTGGTGCAATTATTTTTATTATTGTTGATTGTGAGAATGTTGAAAGTCAGATAGTTATATGTATTACCTTGCCAAAAAAAAAGGATTCATACTTATTTTACTATTTAAATCAAACATGAGTAAAATAATCACAAATAATAGAATACATAAGAAAACTTCTCAGAACTGGTGAAGACTTTCAGGTGTAAAATATTGTCTCAGGAGAGCTGCTGAGTATAATTTTTCCTTGTCATTTCAAGCATCAAAAATAAAATATTCTAAGTGACATTTTGGAGATTAGTAAATATTTGGCTGTATAAGTTGTTTAACATGTTGTATAAGGCTATAGGAATTTATTAGTATGTATTTCCAAATCAAAATAATTGCTGTTGAAAATTTAAATTTCTCTTGAAGAAAACAAAGGAGTTGGATTCTATATAAACATATAGTTGTAGTAAATTTAATCAAAAGATAACAAACAGTTCAATAGTTTCCATAGTTTTAACATTTTTATTCTGTGGAGGGAAAGTGGAGTGGCTATCCCTTTATTCTAGATGAAAGATCAGAAACCTTGCCTCTGAAGAACATGGATTCTTGTTACATTTAAAAAGAAACAGCAGCATAAAGATTACTTGGGGTGAACACTTAGTGAAAAAAAAGTGACACTTTAAAAACATATTCATTTGAAAAATTGACAGAGTATAAATCTAGCAATTCTACTTCCAGAATTTTGTCCTAAGGAAATACTTACGCATGTGCACCAAGACAGGCACGCAGGTGTGCGCGCGCGCACACACACACACACACACGCGCGGGGTGGTTTGTAAATGCAGTTTGCGATGCTGAGAAGTGGGGAACAACAGAAATATTCCTCAGCAGGAGAGCGGCGGCAGTGCAGGGGTTGAAAGGGTGGAGCAGCCTGCAAGGCCAGCTGGTGGGAACACGGGTGGGTCAGAAACCCAGGTGCTTCGGTGCTTCAGGATACCACTTGAGAGTTAAGAAAAAACAATGTGTATCCAGATGTGAATACATGTTACAAAGTGTATATATTTAAATGTCTATAAAATGGCTTGGAAATAGAAACTCCAAACTGTTGTTAGTAGTTAGCTCCTGGGAGGGAACTGGAATTGATGGGTGGGAGTAAAGCAACTGGAGGTGAGGGTGGGTGTGGCTTTTCTCCAGGCATTTCTGGACTGTTTGTTCTAAGTCTGTAGTCATTTATTGCTTCTATGATTTCTTTAATTAAAAACAGAAAAAATGTATAAACTTTTAAGTCCAAAATATCTTCTAAAAGGCTAGAAATGTTGTACCACTACACACACTGGTAAGAAAACAGCTCCTTGGAAGGGAGCTTCCGGGAGATACCGTCAGTTGCTCACTGCGGTGCCAAAGGCTTTTCTCGGAGCTTACACAGAGTCAGAATTTGGATTTGTTTTATTTTTAAATCCTACACAAATGTAAGATAATGTGTGTGCATTGGGCAAGCCTGATGGGGTCGTGCTGAGCAATATATTGCTTGAATCACCTAACTGCACGTTGTCCCTGAAACACAAAAGCACTCCCCAACAAAGGTCACAAACATTTTGCCACATTTCTTCAAATATCACACAACCCATTCTCCTTAGTAATTCTTGAGCAGTATAAAAGCTCTTTCTTTTTATGATCTGGTGCCTAAATAACTTTCTGCTATTATTTTTCTTCTGATATTTATGAGAATAATTTGCATCCTCCAGGTCTCTAAACTCATCCAAAGTAAAATGTTTTATTTCCCTGTAATTGTGCTAATGATTGTCTTTTAGTGGTGTGGCTGTACTGCTCTGTATATTGAAATAACTAGTAAACCTCTCAGCTCCTCGGGCCACGTGGGCTTCCTCACATGTCCGTCCGCTGCATCTGTTCTAGGACTCATCACGAAAATAGCTCCCCATGCTCTGCAGCGGAGAGCCACAGTGCTAAAGTGTTTGAATGCTTGCAACCTCACACTGAACGCTGCTAGCTCCCTACATTGCTAACCAAGAAACAAAGCTGGGGATTTCGTTCTGAGTACATTCTGGTGATTAATCTAGCTGTATAACTAGCTTGCCTATGGACATACAGTTAAGTTGAGAAAGTGCCTACAGAATTCTGTGATTCAAAATGGTTGTGAATATAGGGACTTATCTACTACTTACACACAGCACTTTCTAAATTAAAAGCAGTTTGTTTTCTTCTGTTCTCTTAAGTAATACTATCACCTGTGTTTACATTTATATTGAACAGGGGTTAAAGAGCTGATCAATAATTTGGTAAAAACCAAGAAGTGTAGGTTTTTAACTTACAGTGTTTGGTAGGGATTGGGAGAGGGGAAAGGAAAATTTTATACCAATCTACCAGAATTTTAGACTGTTTTGAAGGATTCTGTGTAATATATTTTAGTTATTTTTTTTCCTAAATTGAGATTCTTGAAATTACCATTGTTGATCTTTATTTTAAAAAGTGAAGGCTGGAATGTCCTCACAGTAACACACTTGCATACGTACGGAGTCTGCTGCCTTCTTTCTCACTCTCTTCTCTTTTCCAACGGTGTGTGTATAAGGAAGTTTGATTAGAAAATAATGTTTCCTTTGGCATCTTCATGGACCTCTTCCCACTGGGTGTTTTCATGAGCTTCCTAGACATGTCTGCACAGAAATTTGAGAGGCTAGAAATACAATCAATTTTTTAGGTCATGTATCTCCCAGAAATAGTCCGTATTCACACATAGCCTCTTAACATTTCCATAAATCAAACTCAGTTAGAAGATATGACACATTTTGACTGGTTTAGACCAGGCATAATATCTTTTTTTTTGAGGCTAAAAACTCCAAATGGAACAAGAGATACTGGTAGAAAATGTATGGAAAACATCATCAGGAGCATGTTACATTCAAAGTCATCAGACTATGCCGTATAATCATTGAATGACAACATTTAACACTTGCCTCCATATCGAAGCCCAGGGCCAGATGGCAGACACAAAATCGGCTTCTCACAGTTGCCTCCAGAGAGAGGCTTCTCTGCAAGGTGATGAACTCTAAGTAGTAGATGACCTTTTCTTTAGCCTTCACTGATGGGTTATGCAAGTTTGGCTGGCAGATCTGCTTCCATTTCTCTCCACCTGCCGGGCTTGGTCTAGTTGCACTGGTGTGCAGCCTAGGCTTCGGTCTTTCCCAGAGCATCTGTGGTCGGCTGCCACCTCCAGCCCGGCCTTTGGCGCCAGCCTGCTGCTCAGCGGGCAAGGAGCTGTGGCATCACTCTGGGAAAATAAACACCTTTCGAGTGGCCAAACAATTTGACCAGTCGAAGTTTGGCAGCTTTCACCTTGGATTCTCCGTCCGTGAATGACATAATACTATGTAATCCTAAAAACTGTAAGTTGTTTGCATGTTTTCAGAGGGTCTGTTTTTGCCCTCTCTTGAAATTTTCAGGCTAAATCTTTCTACAAAATCTCAATGGTTTCATGACAGACACAGCATATCACTATATCTGACTTGTTGAGGTTTGTTTTTTTAAGCCCAGATTTAAAATTCCTTGACTCTAAAAGAAGTCGAATTTAAAATTTGTCATGGTTAGAGAAAATCTGCAGGAACTAATTACTTTATTGCATAGAAAAGCGTTGTCTGGGCTCAAACAAATCTATGGGGCGTGGTTTCTAAGTCTTCTCTTCTAAAAATAGCGTGTAAGAACATATTCTCAAAAGAAATTTTAAAGAAACATGGATCAATGAAGATCAGAATGAATAAAACTTTGGTTACATGTCTAGAAACTCATTACTAACAGTCATGTAATAATACATCTCATTTATTTTTGTTGTGGTTCACCTTTATTGAATCTTTCACATGGGCTGCGCGTTGCACTTAGTGCTTCTTTCAACCCCTGCAAAGAGTCTATTGGATCAATTTGATTATCATTCTCATTTTGAAATGGGAAGGTTGAGGATCAGAGTGTTTCTCCCAAATTCCTCATAAATCATGTTGCCCTTCGGTGCAGAAAATCGTCTAGGACTGGGGACAGTTGGCTTGCCCATCCCCTATCATGGCACAATCATTGAGATAATTTCTCCTCATCTTTATTTACTGTTCTCAACATGATTTTGCTCAATCAATTTTCACCTTGAACATGTTTGCTGCAGCCCTAAGGAGAAGTTATAATGAGCTGTGTACCAGGTTGGTGAGCCAGTTCTCAGAAGCCACGTCTTTTCCTGCTTTGATTTATAACTCATGAGGAAAGTCGATGATAAAAAAGGAGGCACACTCTGTCTCCTACTCTCATTGCTCCCTTTCTTAGTGAGGGGGCATGAAGTAAGCTACAGAGAAATGGAAACGACGGAATTTCAAAGAGCCTAATTGCCCACGTTTTCCAAATAAACAGCGTTCAGAAGAAATCTGGCTTGAATTTGATGGGACCTCTTTCAGAAAAAAAAAGAGAGAAAAAAGGCATAAAGGAAAGTGTTAAAATTAAATAATACTTATTTTTTTATTTATAAGGAGAGTAGCCTGAATCCCTGACATTTCAAATCAAAGTTGCTGAATTTGCTAAAATTCTGCTTCCCTCTAGTTATAGGGACATCCATGTCTCCATTCTTAATCTGTATGTCTCTGCTTTTTTTGGTTTGTCACCTTTCCATTGCTATGTGTTTAGAGTATGTTACTCTCCTGTCCTGGCCTGCGCAGCCCCCTATTCCCTCCCCCACCTCCATCCCTGTCACGAGACCTGAATTCTCAGGGCTGGCTGTGGTCCATGGTCATGACGAGACCACTTGATCCTACAGGAGACCTGGGGGAACTGGCCATTGTGTTCCTGCGACAATAAGCAAGAGCCACCTGATCAGTGGTCTCTTTCAGATACTTGCGTTTGGGGTAGGGATCCAGGAAACCCGATTTAATCGCAATTCCCATGACTCTGTAGGCCAGTGAATGATTTTCCGTTGTGCCCTGATTTGTTCACCTAAGACATGACTTTTGGAATAGTGGTGTAAGGCTGGCGAGTGTACCAGCAGGACCTCCGCACCTGGACACGTGGCGGGAGAGTGGAGCGTGTGGAGCCCCTGCAGCCGCACCTGCAGCGCCGGGACCAGCAGCCGAGAGCGCAAGTGTCCCGGGTAAACGCAAGCTCCTGGGTCGGGGGAGGGGGTGGTTTTTCCTTCTGTTTTGAAATGCAAAGATTTCACTGATAAACCATGTCAGGAAGCAAAACATGCCCCTCAGACCCTTACTCCACTTTGGGAAACTGATGAGTCCCTCACATTATTTATTTTATATGTTGTAAAAGCTCCCTTAAAAAAAAAACCTCATTTATATGTGGAATCTAAGAGCAAAATAAATAAACAAAATAGAAACAGATACAGAGGCCAGGCCGGTGGTTGCCAGAGAGGAGGGGAGCTGAGGGGCTGGGCGATGAAGGTGAGGGATTAAAAAGTGCAAACTGGTAATCACGAAACGGTCATGGGGCCGTGAAGTGCGGCAGAGGGAATACAGTCAGTCATGCTGCAATAACCGGGTGCGGGGCTGTGGGCACTGCCAACAGCAGGGGGACCACTCTGAAAAGCCCATGATTACCCAGCCACTATGCCATCCATCTGCAACCAATACAGAATATTGTCAAATGTCAACTGTCATTGAAAACAAAATTTAAAAAAAAAGAAAAAGAATAAGACCAATCCTTCTAAGACAAACACGTGAACCCTACACAGAGCGGACTCTTGGTTAAAGCCAATAGAATGTGTTGAGAGAGCAGGAGACGTGTGTTTGAAAGAGTAAGTCAGCATTTACAGGAACTGTGAGAGGAGCAGGAAGAAGACCGGACTTCAGAAAGGGGAGGCACGGGAACAAAATCGGTGCGAAAAGAAGCTAAGAAAGACGAGGAATAAAAGCGTGCTCAGCACGTATACGGGCAGGGAGCATGACGAGATCCTCCTGCTTGACCCTGTCACCCGAGAGCGGTCCCGGGCAGGTGTGACATAGTCATTTCAGCCTCACGCTCCAAGTCTGGCATGGGCTCGGTGGCCCAACTCCTTCTCATGCAATTTTAAAGAGTCTATGTGAAAACATTAGAAGCATCTTAATAATCCTTAGACACAAGTTCCTTCCTGGGAACCCTAGGCTTTCTGTTTCACCCCAGCCCCTGCCAGTTACTCTTTTTAATTTTCACGGCAAGTTGGCTTTTATTTCATATGTATTCCAGAAGTTCAATTGCTGAAAGGTTGGGAAAAATGCGTAGTTTTAAAAAAAATAAACATGGGTTTCTTACTATTACTGGTCATTTAATGAGCCCACATTTTCAAAAGTATATTAATATAAAAAAAGTATACGTCATTACTCTAATGCCTTTTAGTTTAAAAAATGAGTAGTTAACCTAAAAAAAAGATAAAATTGATTATTTGTACTATCTTTTCTAGGCTAGGTTCTGAAGCAAGGGATTGTAATGGTCCCAGAAAACAATACAGAGTATGTGAGAATCCACCTTGTCCTGCAGGTTTGCCTGGATTCAGAGACTGGCAATGTCAGGCCTCTGGTGTTAGAGCTTCGTCCTCAAAGCATGTGCTTCAGTGGCAAGCCGTCACGGATGAAGGTAGGAGTGACCAGACCCCACATATAGGTGTGCAAGGTGTGCTACTAGAACAGGAGGTGCATTCTAGGGATTCAAAGCTCCAGTTTTTCTGCTTTTCACCGAATGTGAAGCAACCACAAGCACTTGCTAAAATGCGCATTGAAAATATGGAGCTCTTCCCGCACACCTGTTAGAGCACTAACATCAGAAAGAGCAGCAATCCTCAAGGCCAGTGAGGGCAAGAGGCCCTGGGTCCATCACACTTTGTGGGTAGGAGTGTAAAGCAGTACGTACAGCTGCTGTGAAAAATAGTGCAGCAGTGTCTTAACTAACCGAATAGATGCTTGTGATGCAGTTTAGAAAGTGCAGTCCTGTGTGTTTACCCCAGAAGAATGAAAATGTACCATCGTAAAAGATCTTGTACACGTAGGTTTGAAGCAGATTTATTTTCAATGGCCCCAAACCGGAAACAACCAGAAAGGTTCTGAGTAGTCGAACAGTTCGACAAACTGAGGTGCATTCAGACTGTGGGATAGTAAGCCGCAGTAAAAGGAACAAACTGCTGATGTGTGCAGTGACATTGTTTTATTTCAGAGCATTATGCTGATTGAAAAGAAACTGTCCCTCAGGGTCACTACTGTATGGTTACATTTATGTATCAGACCGAGATGGACACCCAGATGGCGGTTGCCAGGAGGTAGGGATGGTGGCGAGGAGGGGATGGTTGTTACTGTGAAGGGGTAGCAGAAGCAAGAACGTCATGCTGATGAAAAGCAGTTCAATATATTGATTGTAATGGCGGGTGTAAAACCTACAAAACAAAATTTAAAGAAAAAGAATAAGACCAATCCTTCTAGGAACAAACATGTGAACCCTACACAGAGCGGACTCTTGATTAAAGCCAATAGAATGTGTTGAGAGAGCAGGGAGACACATGTTCGAAAGAGTAAGTCAGCATTTAAAGGAACCTGTGACAAATGGCATAGAACTGTACACACAGGGGTACCAACGTCTGCTTCCTGGGTGTGCTGTTGTACTAGTGTTACCAGCATGTGACTCTGGGGAGAAACTGGGTGAAAGGCCTCACAGTACTGTTTTTGCAACTTCTTGTAAGTCTTTAATCATGATAAAAATTTTTAAGAAAATTATATGTTACACCCTGGCTGGTGTGACTCAGTGGATTGAGTGCTGGCCTGGGAACCAGGGGGTCACTGGTTCGATTCCCAGTCAGGGCACATGCCTGGGCTTCAGGCCAGGTCCCCAGCAGGGGCCGTGTGAAAGGCAACCACACATTGATGTTCCCTCTCTCCTTCCCTTCCCCTCTCTCTAAAAAGAAATAAAATCTTTAAAAAAAAATAAAAAATTATATGTTGCCTTGTTACTTACAAATGATAATTCAGCCCATGGTCAGTGGGCTGTGGGTTCGAGTTGCGGTCACCAAAAACGGTGGTGAATTCTCTGTCTTAACTGACCATCAGCCACTGGTATCTCCTTTTGTTACTTCTCCCCTTGGTCAGTTTGGGCTGTTCTTCCCATCATTTCAATAGTATGCTGCTAGTAGCCTAAATTCTGCCCCTAATCAATCTCAGGGCACCCATCTAACAAAGCCCATCCTGCAGGGTGGGTATCTAAGCGTACGAGCACTAACCTAACCGCCAAACAGTAGGGCACATCACTCCACCAGACTGGGCGGGAGGGGGAGCAGCGGTCAGGTCATTAACTGCCTCCTCCTCTTCTTGCAGGCAAACCTGCACGTGTAACTATCGCTGCAGACACTCCCTCTGCTTCCGACTCCGCAGCACAGCCTCACCCCTCCTTCCCGGGGCCAGTGGCTCCTGCTGTGTCCCACACGTCGTCCCCACCTTCCCTTTCAGCTGGCTAACTGACAACCTGTTTTCGCTTATGTATTCAATCTTTCTCTCTGGTTTTGCACATTGGATTTTTAAACACACGTAGGATTCCTCATAGAAAAACTACAGACCTTCCTTCCATCTCATTGCCCCCTCCAGCTGGTGCACTTGGCAGTTTCCCCCTCACGGACACACTTCTTAGAAGAGCTGTCTGGTTTCCAGCCCTCCATTTCCTGACTTTCCCATCTGGACTTCACCGGCACAAATCACACCAGTGCCGTCAAGGACTTGCATGGACACTAACCCTAATAAATGGTTTCCAGTCCTTTATATACTTGACCTCTCAAATGCATTCAAATGGCTGGCTACCCCTGGGTTCTTGAAACACATGTGTGCCTTTACTCCCATGACACAGCCCTCTGTCTCGACTGCATCTCTGGTGAGCTCTCGAGAGCCCAGATGTGGTTCTGTTTTCACTCTACATTTTCTTCCTAGGGGATCACATCTCATCCCATGCCTTCAAACATGCAAATCACGCGAGAAGTTGTATCTTCAGCAACATTTTTCCTTTGAGCTCCACACTTCTATAGCTTCCTCTTTGACATTTCTACTTGGGTATTTGCAAGTTTAGGACTAAATTCATGATTTTAACCCTTCCAGTCTGTGTCCATTCTGATCCTCTTCAGTGTCTCCTATCTCAGTGAAGGTTATATCAGCTTTCTAGGCGCACAAGCCAGAGATGTGTCATTCTTAACATGTCCGTCTTCCTCCCCTGCTCATCCAGCCCATCACCGGGTCTTTTCTGTTTTACTTCCTGAGCCTCTCCCCGCTCCATCTCCCCTTTCACCATCCTGCGCTTCAGTGTCCAGAGCCTCGTGCTTGGGCTACTCGAGCAACTCCTCTGCTGCCTCAACTCAGTCTTCATAGGACAGCCTAGAGGTCCTCACACGAAATGCAATTCTGATCATTTGACTCTCCTATGTAAAGTGTTTCATAGGCTTCCCATAACTCTTCAGGTAAAGACCAAACTATACAACATGACAGGCACAGCCAGACCTGCCTAACTGACCCCCTTCTGTGGTCTCCCGCCTCACCTAAAACCCGGCTCCTTTCCCTCAGCACTCCAGCACTGGTCTTGTTTTACTGCCTCACACGGATCGTGTTCTCCTCCCCAACATGGTCTCCAAACATACTGTTTCTTTGGTCCAGAGGAAATAAGAGCACAATCTTCTACTTACACAATCCTCTTTTTCTTATTCCCCACCTGAGAACATGTTTGTTGATTTTACAGAGATGGGGGGAGAGAGTGCAACATTGATGTGAGAGAGAAACATTGATCAGTTGCCTCCCATATGTGCCCTGACCAGGGATTGAACCTGAAACCTAAGTATGTGCCCTGACCGGGAATTGAACCTACGTTTTGATGTACCAGACGATGCTCCAATCAACTGAGCCACCTGGCCAGGGCCACAATCCTCTTAATAACTGGTTATTCTGTCTTCCAGACACCTAGACCAAAAACCTTGAAGTCATCAAATTTCCTTTCTTTCTCTTTTACTTTACATTCAAAATATCGGTAAGGTCACATTAACCCAATCCTTAAAATACATCCAGAGTCTCATCATTCCCAGAATCTCCAGAACTGCCACCCCGGTGCAAGCCACAGTTTCACCCAGGTGACGGCAGTAGCCTTCTAACTGCTCTTGACACCAGTGTCCTTACTCTGCCTTCATGCTTAGCATGGCGGCTAGAGTGATACATTTAAGACATCAGTTATATCATGTTAGTCTTCCTTTCAGAACCCTCTGATGCCTTCACAGCTCACTAAGAGTGCAAGTCTGAAGTTCTTCTACTGGCCTGTGAGGACTTCTCCTCTCCCTGGCTTCCTGTTATTCCCCAGCGTCACCTCTGCTGCCCCTTCGTCACACCCTGCCACCCAGACCGGCTCCCTTGCTCTTCCGAGAATGAGTCAGCTACCTTCCTGGAAGCACTTGTTTTCTGTGCTGAAACACTGTCCCCACATCTCAGTATGGTCCATTCTCTCACCTCCATCAGGCCTGTTCTTAAACAGTAACTCAGCGGCTTTCCTTTCCCTTCTTCATTCTCTTGTTTATTACAGAGCTTATTATAGAGCTTATATAGAGCCATAAAACTTCTGTGTCTTAGTTGTTTATTACATGCCCCCCGAATGCGAGTCCTGAGAGTAGGGCTTGTTGTCACACTCTGTGTATGCTGCATCTTCGGACAGCGCACAGCACCTGGACAGAGTAATCACCAAATAAATATTAGGCGAATGAATGATGTGTCTAATGGGAATTTTCTAATGGTGTGTCTTGGCCCCTCTAGCTTTCTCCCTAAACATTCCCCTTAGGACAATCTTCCTTATTCGCTAGGTTTTGTTTATCATCTGTAGGCTGAAGGGACACAGATATTTCTCTCCAACCCAGACCGCCCTGCCCTGCTCACCCCACTGTGGCATGGTGTCTCCACTCAAAACCCCATTCATCTCCAGCTCCAGGTGCACCAAGCTGAACGTGACCCCTGCTTCCTTCCTTTCTCCCTCAATCTACCTCCTCTTACAGGGCCCTCTCCCAGAGAACAAAGCCATGAGCAACCTCCTCATTACCAAGCTGAGTTGCAAAATGCTCCCCCACCCCATCTCCATCCACCTGTACTCAGCCAGCCAACCCCATTTGTCCAAACCTCTCTACTGCCAGGGTCTTTGATCTGAGCGGCGGGGCCATCTCTGCCCCGGATTCCTTTGCTTCCTCACCAGCCCTTCGACTGTGGTCTCAGCCTCTGCCAGTCCCCGCCCCTCACGTGAGCCAGGCTGGCCTTTGGAAAGGCCAGGTTTGGGAGGTACTTTGCCAAGTAATACTCTTCTGTGAGACCTGTTGCCCCCAGGACCCATTTCAGACTCTGTCAGCTGGTGTCTGAGGCCGGCCCTGTGCCCCCACCCCCTCGACCTGTCATCCCCGCCAGCCTCCACATAGGCAGGCAATTGCTTCCCCACCCGCCATGCATCATGCCCTCTTCTTTCCGGGCCTGGAAACATGCCAGTTTCTTGGTGTAATTCCTTTGTTTTGGTCTCTCTCTTCCCACTTATTTACCTTGAAAACTTCTACCGATGTTTTTTGGACTGAGCTCATGTCAAGTTTCCTAGAAAAAAGAATCACTCTGATCCTCCAAACTGGGCATGTGCCTCTTCCAGTTACGCCCCAAGCACCCTGCTGCAGCAGACTTTAACACGTCTGCTGTCTCCATTGTCTGTGCCCACTGTCCAGTCTGGCCGCTGCAAAGCCTCGGATGAACAGTCGTTGCATACATGTGAAATATATAAGCCATATCTTTTCATTGTAAAAATGTAATCAGGATGACTATTCAGATCATTGTCTGATCGCTTGAGGGTCAATTCTGCCTCTGCTTCTAACCAACTGCAATTTGATAACGAATTCGTGGGAAGCCTGCCTCCTCACTCCTGTGTGAAATAAGAGATGGGGAATGGGCTCCCTTCAGAGTACAAAAACCAGAATTGGGTGGGAGTCACTTTGAAATATTAAGTATATTGAAAGTCACAATTATGTAAGTTCCTAACTCTTATAAAGTGACACATATGACCACAATAATCCATAATAGATATTTATGCAATTAGCAGGTTGGCATTTTTGATCATGAATTTGTTGCAAGGGAGACATCAATCAAACACAGCAGTCTGTAGGATGGATAAAATACACAATAGTCTTTATATATTAGAGCACTATGGAAGAAGCTGAAATATATAATTCTTTTTAAAAGCCCAAGTCTTTATAGCATATGACACCTTGAAGTGTAAGTGGCTATTTCTGTTAGTCTTATGGACTACATGATCTTTGGCTGGGAGAATGAAGGGGAGGGTACCAGTGCAGGGGTGAACATTTATTTTTAGAGAAAAAAAGGTGCATGGCTTTACATTAAGGTATTTTGCATACTCTGTGCTGAAACTTGGCTGAAATCCATGTTTCATGCATATCTTGGAAAGGGTTCGTCTCATGAGGCAAGACAGAGCCTGCCCTTCTGGGGCTGGCATGTTAAATAGGTCACTGCAGCATCACAGCCTCGAGGGTGCGCTCCAGGAAGGAAGCAGGTACCAAATATTTATGTCACCTGCAGAGCTAAAGTCAGCACAGCCAATGGGCAATGTGTTGTAAAAGCAGACATACAACGATTTTTATGTGAAGTCTCGCTTGGAATATGAGTGCAATTTTCTAGATTAACTCCTATCAACATTCGTCATATATCTGGTGTGCTCCTCTCTTCCATACAAACTCCAGAGAGAGAGAATATCTCTCACTTTAAAGCGTCACAATGACAGCAACTGTTGTTAGGTCAAGGATATGACAGTGAGCACTCACTGAGTACACGTAACCTACTTTGAGGCGTGCAAGCGAACTGAAATGCTTTATTGTGGCTGCTTCCGGCATCTTACAGGAAGATTTCAGAACCACGCACATGAAGAAGGCTTTGTTCCAATTCATCAAAACGGGTCAAAGCAGAGTGTCAGAAGCCACACGCGAGAACTGTTCGAGAGGTTCGATTCTGAAAGGCTCATTTGACCACCTGTCTTCTCTGTGCAAAGTGATACCCTGTCCCATGCTTCTAGCTGTTGCTGGGTGTTTCCAGAACCCCATCGGCACATGTGGAACTTCGCTGAAGACGTACGTGAAGATCAGTGTCAGACACTGCGAAGTGCTTTCCATTCTATGTACATGAGCATAATAAACAGTAGAGGGCCCGGGTTGTGTGAAGCCCGCGGAGGGGTAATGTAGCACAGAGGTTGCTCTGAAGTTTCAGATTTGGATGATCCTACTACTGGTGTTACCAAGTACAGCAGCTCCTCTGTGCCACACTTAGAAACAGGAACAGAGAGAACGGCACTTTAAAAATACCTTGGCACTTTTTGACCGAGCTTAATAGGCAAGTGTTTTAACTTCAGCCATCCTATCTTATCGATTAGCGAAGCACTGAAGACCACCAGCCATTTGAGAATTCTTTACCTAGAACTTAGCTCTCAACCCTGTCATCCTGTTCACGACATGCTTTCTGACCGAGCAGTAAGGGGCTTGGGTCCTGGCCAGGACTTTAGCCATTGTGCAGACCAATGGGTGTGCTCTCGGGATTGTATTACATTTCTAAACATTCTGGTTGTGCAAAATCTTGGGAGAATTGCTCATCTTAGACGTTCTTTTTTCTCCCTTTAGCAACTTTTCAATTAGAAATTGCCGAATGCATAGGATTGAAAATTAGTATATTGGGATTTAGAAGTGAGACATCAAGAACACCTGAAACTATACAAAATATTATTGGATGTGAACTGTAACTGAAAGAGAATTCTTTTAAAAGTTGAAAACAAAAGAAAGGTTTTATGAATAAAGTAAATCTTAAGATGTGAGCAGTAATGAGGGTGCGCATAACATTTTTCAGGAAAAATGATTGGCTCGTGTGTGGTAGAATTTTAATGCCAGAAAATAATAAGTACATCCTTTGAAAACAGTGGGATGGGAGATTTCTTAAGCAGGACATCGACACTCATTGAACCCCCATGTTTCCCTGGGCACCACCTCACATACTCCTCATAGTAACTCTCTAGTGTCATCTGCTTTAGTGTTACATTATCCAGTTAACATTGACTTGTGTTTTTTACTCAACAACTATTCTGAAAAAATAATGCTTAAGATGAAAATATTTATGGCGTCCCTTTTGCTCGTTTCTTTTTATCCACTCCGGATTCAGAAAAGCCATGTGCCTTGTTTTGCTCTCCTGTTGGGAAAGAAGAGCCTATTCTTCTGTCAGAGAAAGTGATGGATGGAACTTCTTGTGGATATCAGGGATTAGATTTCTGTGCCAATGGCAGGTGTCAGGTAAGACGTTCTAAAAGGCAGAATGCATACGCTGAGGGAGGGCTGTGGGGCCCCGGAGCAGCTGCACAGCGCGGGGGAGAGCTCTGCACAGCGAGTCCAGAGGCGTGGGTGCCATCCTAACTCAACTGTGAACTTAACCAAGCCAGATCTGCTCTGTATAATGTCGAGTTTGGTCTGGATAATCTGTCCCATCCATTGCTGGTGGAAAGAATCTGAGGTTCTTATTCTGTTGCGTACATATTACAGGTCTAAAACTGTAATACTTTGGGCATTTTATGTCCAAACATTACAGACCCACAGTTCAAGACTCCAGTTCTCCATGTTTTCCTCACAGTAGAAAACTATCAGATCAGTCCTACTACTCACTTAATAGGAAAGCATTTTCAGTTTCCTTATACTTAATGCATTTGCCTCTCTCTGCTTTTTTAGAATATATTTTATTTTTAATTTATCAGGATGATATTGGTTGATAGGATTATATCAGTTTCAAGTATCTATTTGTATGATAAATCATCTGTATATTGCATTGTACGCCCACCAGCCAAATTTTCTCGGGTCACCATGTATTTGACCCCCTTCACCCTTACCATCCCCACCTCCCTTCCCTCTGGTATTGTTACATACTGTTATCTGTTTATGAGTTTTTGTTTGTTTTTCTTGTTTGCTCCTTTGTTGCTTTCCGTTTTATGTCACACACGCGTGAAATCGTATGGTTCTTGACCATTTCTGTCTGGCTTATTTCACTTAGCATGACGTTCCCAAGATCCACCTATGTAATCGTCATCTGCTGCGTGCATCTGTGTGCTCTTCATTTATTGTTAGGAAGGTAGAGATCCTGTTAAAGCGAGGATGGGAAGTATGGTGCAAAGTGCAAAGGCTAGAACCTGGAGGTTGCTGATTATAGCTCTGCCACTACCTCAGGTTGGCTTCCCTGGAAGGTCGATAATGCAGGAAGGTTAATGCTGACTGTTCACATGATCAATATCTTTGAGGCGAGTGGGAGGAGGCAGGATTGGGCACAGGGAGAAACTGGGCTGCAGCTCGGGCACAAGACCTCAGCTGATCCTTGGGGAACATCGAAACCTGTGTGGCTCCTCAGAATTGTTTCCATTTGAGGTGAGGACAAAAGCTCCTTTACCCACAGCGTCTGTGAGCGTTTGGACGCCAGCTGTCCCTGGAAGGGGGTGTGACCTGGGGGAAGGTAGTTTTCTTCAGACTAGGCAGCTTCTGGAAAGGGTGGATGGCTGAGAACCATCAGCTGATAAACTTTCCCGGCATGGGAGGGAGAGAATAGCTACGAAAGAGCCCCCAGGCGGAGTCCACGACAGCTGCTAGGACGCTGTGTTCTTGGGAAAATCACTTAAGATAGGTGTGCATCCATGAGCTAGTCTGTCAAACGAAATTGTTGGGCCAATGGTCATTGATTTTTTGTGTGTGTATCGAATATAAACATTTGAGAATTTTATGAAAAGTTTGCTTCCCCCCCCAAAAAATGCACACCTGACCATGCACACACACACCATGCAAGTACACACTCACACCAACATTTGAAAACAATTGCAGGCTGAAGACAGATCAGTCTCTGGTCTGTGAGCTCCTGGGTAAAAACTTGGAACCACCATGAAACTTAAATGCTTTGCCAGCTCTAAGATTCCGTAATTTTCCAGCATGCTGTAAAGTTGAAAGCACAAAATTGTGTACTGACATTGGCATAAGAAATGATTTTATAATTACATATTAATTTCCTTTATTCTTTAACAGAATATGTCAGTAACATGAAATGTAATTTTTCATTTGTCTGTAAAAACAAATCATTGCAGGCATTTGCCTCTACACATTTTGTTTTCAGAACTGCATGTTATGCAATTAAAGCTTTTAACTTAATTTTGTTATATATAAAACTGTCACATTAGTGAATGTCTTAAATGAATTATTTTTGAAAAAAATTTTTGGTAGCCTACATTGCTATGCTTTTCACTCAGCAGTGTGTGTAAGGCAGACCTGTTACAGAGGTCTAGCTAGACATTCAGGTTACAGCAACAACAAAACATTATGCATAAGTCAGTGCTGTGTGAATCTGATGATGATCATTAAATTAAGGTTCTAGGAAATGGATTTTGACTTCTAACAGCATTGAAATACCTCAAGATCCTGGCTTTTTAACCCAAATGCTTCATTCAGTCTTTCAGTATAATTAAAAACATACTTCTTTTTTCCTGACCACCTTCAGTACATTGGGTTTGGCTTGGATGTTTTGCTTTATCACAAAACGCATAGCACTGAAGCTGAATGCAGAATTCTAACCTTGGTGAGTGGATTAAGGTTAGTGGGTGTGGTGAGTGGGCCATTGAAAACAACAACGACTCCATCCTGGCAGAGGGGAGAGAAAGCTCTACCCTGTGTGATCCCTGCTGTCCGCCACCTCCCACACGCCCGTGGTACCCTAGGTCCCTGCCACCAGTCCCACAGCATCGCTTTGTCAAAGGCGTTCATCCTTACCTCTTGGACTGATGTGAGCGAGTTTTGTTAAGTGTGGATACCTGAGGCTACCAATTACAAAATACAAAATTCTTGATTCTTATTTTAAAAAATACATGATTACTGAGCCACAGCATGATGTCTAGCCCTGACTTTTATTTTAGGTTTACAGACTTGTAATATCCTGGTTACAAGGGCTAGGAAAAAAAGGAGAAACTACTAGGTACTAATTGACCCAATTTTTAACTACTGTGTGTTGGGTTTGTTGTACCCACCAAGAACCAAGCTGGATGCTGGGGGTAGAGCAGGAAACATGCTTTCGCCTGTCCAGTCACTCGAGACCACACATTTTTCTCATTTGCACACGAAAGAGGTTTCTTCCTGACCCCAGGACTCCCAGGTCTTTTCACAACCCCAGCAGAGTGAACTTTTCCCAGTTTGTTGTATGTGAGAGTTTCCGGTGCAGGCCACCCCTTTCATCCAGGGACATTCCCTTTAGTTCCCCTGAATAAGCTTTGATTTGCTGATCAAGACTCCTCCGCTCACGCATGGCTCTGTCTGCCCCTCGACACTGGCACACCCCGGACAGGGGGAGAGATGCTCTAGTATCCCAGGTTCATGGGACTTTTGCTCTCAGGATATTTATCCGACAGCTGCACTTGATCATCTGCCTGCCTCCCTCATCACATCACCACCAACACCAACCACAGCCCCAAACCCTGTTTTTGTCTCTGTTTTATTCATAGTTTAGAAACCCCTCTAAAGTGATTGTAACTTATACAGGGGTATATCATCGGTCTCTCTTGAAACCCCATACTTAGGGATAATTGTGCAATTCTATTTATTTCTGGCATGAGAATGCACAGCTTTGCAAATTAAGGCTATATTTTCTGCACGTCACTGGGAGGACAGTGTTATCCACCAGGAAAGAGGCAGTGATGGAATCTCGGGAGATTCATATTAACACAGTCCCCTGGGGAGCATATAATAGTGAATTCCCCCGCCGTTTATATTTTCTTACAGCAACCCTGGGGTGTGAGTAGCTGTTTCATCCATGTGCTGGATGCCAAAGAGACAGGGCTAGAAGTCCATTCATGAACTGGAGTGAAAATAAACATTCACATTCTGTTCTCACAAAGTTAATATTTAATAGTCGGCATTTGCTTTTCTACCATCTTAGAAGTGAAGCCATCCATATAATGAGGTATATCTGTTCTAGGCGGAATGAATGAATTAGATAGATTGTGTTATATTTAATAGAAGTGCCATTGCCTTTGGGATTTATGTAAATTGCCTTTCCCTCAATGATGTTTTACGAAATTGTTTTAGGATATCCTTTCATTTTAATATAAGAAAAAATATTCTCATCACTAGTCTACTTTTTGATCACTTTAGAGATGTCATGTGATAGGAGCTTGCTGTGTCGGTTGGCACCGGGAAATGGGATACTGTACTAGGTGGTCAACTAGTCTGTAGAGACCGGGTTTGTCCTGAGTCCGAAGCGGAAAGAAAGAAGCGAAGCTCACTCACGGTGCGCTGCGCCGCCGCGCTCTCGTTACAGAAGGTCGGCTGCGATGGCGTGCTGGGGTCTCTGGCGAGGGAAGACCACTGCGGCGTGTGCAACGGCAACGGGAAGTCGTGCAGAGTCGTTAAAGGAGAGTTTAATCACACCAGAGGCACAGGTAACCGTAGTTCCATTTTCTCAGACGTAAGGATGTGAGCGGTCTCTGGGGACAGCGCGCACGTTGATCACAGTTCTGAGGCTATTGAAGACTCTGTAACGGGTTGTGGATGATTTTTTTCACAATGACACACTACACATGTGACATGAGCCAGAAGTCCTAACAAGCCCATTTCCCAATAATGAAAATACGAAGTCATCTGTTGTGCATTTAATAAATTGGAGCAGCAGGGGAATAATCTCATTTGCATTGGCAAGTGCTGCGGGGTTCCGGCAGGCCGCGTTCTGCAGCACAGAGTGATGCTGTCCCCCGAGAGTAATGCTGCCCAGCAGCCGGGAACAACTGCTCAGAGTACTGGTCTTCAGGCTTTCAGCTTTCCATTTTCTTTATTCTCTTAATGCTTTTACTACATGTGAAGGGAATCCAGTTTTGGAAACAGACTCTGCAGCGTGGAGCGTGGCGGGGACAGTAAGGAGCGGGGCCAGAGGCGTGGGATGAGGTTGCAGATGGACTCATGGTGGGAAGTCAACCTCTGTCCTTATTGCCTCACCTCTCAGTGCTCTACCCCGGGGCTATGAGGATGACTCGAGCATGAGTGATCCATGTAGTGTGAGTTTTAAAGTGATCTACCCCCAAAAGTAGTATCTGTGCTGAAATATAATCACCACCCACAAATCTGCTTTATGAAGAGAAAATGCTGTATACTCAGCCCCTCAAGCATCCTGGGAGGGAGCAGGCATTTCTGTGTTTATGTCAGGGTCTCACTGGACATCTACCTATTGAACAATCTTAGTATTTGTGATTATATCGTCATCATCTTTAGTTTGTGTATATTATATACATCAGCTTTTTATTATTTTGCATTTCTTTCTTAGTCAAATACAAAAAAAAACCCTGAGACTAAAACATGTATTAGTTTGAAACAAGAAACAAGCCATTTGTATTTGAGTCATCAGGAAAACCACGTTTATTCTAGATAAAAGAATCCTTCAGGAAGAGCATTTAGACGCAGCCCTCTGAAGTTGAAAACAGGCATTTGCTAGGCCCCAGCAGAATGAAAGCTAAGTGAGCCTGAAGACTTTGGAGCCTAAAAATAACCAAGGCCCAGGGTAAGCTGCAGGTCCCCACCTTAGCCCCCAACACTGCGAGACAGGGTGAGGGGTCCCACATGCCGCACCCTGCCAGACCTCTTCTAGAAAAGTCACGAGGAGCTGCAGCAGGCTCCCAGACGTCAGCTCCGGAGCGCGACTATAGTAAGCTTTCAGCCTGGTCGTGCCGGCAGAAGTATTTATAGTGCAGAAGTGCAGACTTAAATCTAAGTCTGAAAGCTTAGATTTAAAGAGACTAGAATTGGTGAAGGGTATTCCTGCACACTTCATGTGCATGGGCACCGCTCGCTGGGGAGTACCGAGGCACGGTCAGCACTGATTCCTCTCGTTGTAGCAACGCTGGGTTTTCCCTCCAGGTGCAGAGAAGTGCCCGTTAACAAGCCGGTGATGTTTACCGTTCTGACTGCAGGGAAGGGAGTCGGTTTCCCCCAGATTCCTACTTTAAAGGTTGTTTCTGCTGCACTTTAATGTCTGTTTTGGTTCATTTGTCTGTTTGATATAGGTAAGTTATATGAATGACATCTGTTACTTGGAAAATGTCTGAGATGCCTAAAGTACTGGAATTATCAGACTAATAATATCACTTTCTTCTGGAACTCTGCTAGTTTCACATTGCTCCCAGGGAAGAGAAGAGAAATTCTTAGCTTGGGCGGTCAAAACAGCCCTGCGCGATGCTGTCCCTGCCTGCCCCTCCAGCATCTCTCTCACCAAGGCCCCTTTCCTTCTCTAAGCTGCAGCTACCAGATTTCTTCCAGATGCTCCAGCCACCCGAGTTCCCTCTAGCACGTTGCATTTACAAATACAGTTCTGTCAGCTTCCTCTGAACCTTGCCCGTGAATTCCTGGCGGTCGCTAAGATCCCAGTCCCTGCGTCACTCATGCAGTGCTGTGCTCCTGCACGGCCTCCCCCCACCAGCACTGACAACAAACTGCTTCAGTGACGTTTCCCATCTTTGTACCTGTACGGTAGCTCCGATCACATTTGTAGCTGTACACTCAAATTGGTCTTCCCCACTAGGTTTTAATACTAGTGAAAAGAAAATGCCATGGCTATCTGTGTTCCATCCACATTCTTCATGATAAACATAATGTGTGATTCATGACTATGCATTAATTAAATTCGTAGTGAAACATTACCTTATTAAGAACTTTAAAAATAAAACCCAAAAATCTTCATGAGTCCTTAATTATATCATGGACTTCATCGACTTGTGACTTTAGGAATGTTGTATTCATTTCTCTTGAGACGATTTTATCCGTATGGTTTATGGACTTCCTAGAATTTCTTGAAGGAGCGGAGCCTCCTTTGGTCCAGTTGGCCGCGCCGCCCGCTGTGCTCTGTGACTCACACGTGTGCAGACGCATGTGGGTGTTTGCGGTCCCTCTGCTCTATTTAGGGTTTGCCGAGGCGTTTTTGTTGGAGCTAGCAAATAAACTTAAGAAGAGGTTGGTTTTTTTTTCTTGTACATTTGTCATGTCTTTCGTTGTAACTTGCCTAGCCAGGAGATAATTTTTTTAAGGGATTTTTTAAGGTGAATTGGGTGGAAAAGGCCAGTTGTGGAACTGTAGCGTTACCAGCTTACGCTAAGGAGAAGATGGGCATAAAACGTTCTCTTCTTAGTATTAGAGACAATGGCGCAGATTCCGCTTTTCGCTTGTGTTTTGCCTGTGGCGGGAGGAGAGTCAGAGAGTCACATGCTTCATTTTATAACCAGCAGCAGTGGGTCACAGCTGGGCGCTGGGCGCACAGTGTGGCATCTAACAGATACAAGTTCAAAGCCTGGGTCAGCTGCTTACTGACAGTGCAGTCTTGGAAAAGGGGTATCCCACAGCCCCCCCCACATTTATTTTCTCATCTGTTATGTGAGGAATATAATATCTACCCCTGGGTGTTATCATTCTGATTAAATGTAAGAATTTATGTAAGTCCTCTATACTAGTGATTAGCACAGGAGGTTGCTCAAAATGCGGCATTTTCGTTGTTACTGCCATGAACGTGATGGTTGCTGCTGGCACTTCACGATGGCCGTTTAGCATCAGGGCCCTGGTCGTGCGGCAGGATGGCATGCTCCTGCGCACAGAGCGGCTGTCAGACCTGAGGATGCAGTTTACGGCTTTGGCATGACAAGGCTTCATTCCAACCTCTAAACTCAGTGGCAGCTACCTTTGTATTCTTTTTTTTTTTTTAAGTACATTCTCCATTGTGCTAAAATGCTTATTTACAGAAAAGTATCTAGGCCTCCAGTCACTGGCTATCATTCTTCAACTATGTTTGCTCAATATTTCCCCCCTTCTCTTCTTTAAAGCCAGGTTAACCCGGCTATTCTCCAAGTCATTCCCATTGGGTAGTAGAAAGGTGCTCCAGATATAACTATAGCCCTAAATGTAACTGTTGTCTGAGTGCGCAACATACCTCTGAGTTCGCTGCCAAATGCAAGCAGAACTTCCAGTCACTACCCCTACTCTTCCCTGTCTAGTCTTTTGTAACACCCTGAAATTGAACATCTCCAAATAGCCATCTGGATTCATTCACTCAGAGACTAGCAGTCATCTCTTCATTGGGACCCTCTCTTTTTGGTGTCTCCACTGCTTCTGGAAAGCTGACTAACAAATTTCTTGAGATATTCAGATCCACAGGGTCCCATTCCACCAAAATAGCCAGATCTCCTTCTTCTCGGGATCACTCTTTCTCTAATTCTTTCCTGATTGGTGTTTAATCTCTGTTAAAATCCACGACTGTTACCAGGGTGGAGTTCTCGACTTCCCTCTCAGTTATCTCCACTCACTTTCATGGCAGAAGCGCTGCCTCCCGAAGGTTCTTCCACGGCCTGACGTTTCTGTGGAGCACCAGATGCCTCCAAGCTGTGGCTGGGTATCTGTGCTTGTGTGTTGCCCTGTTTTCGTTAAATATAGATTCCAGGGCCGAGTTCATCAGATCCTCACTCCAACTTGACCTCCGCGCTCCTGTAGGCTCTGGATCCCCTCTCACATTGGGAATGACCAAGTTCAGGGTTTGTTTCCCCACTTTCAGCCAGTTCTCAGGTTCCCATTTTCTCCCTGCACGGTACCTTCCCGGATTTTCACATTAGCCTCCCAACACAGCTACCCACAGCTGCATCACTGGCTGTGTGCATCCTGCAGTCAGAGGAAGCCTCTCCAGCTGGTGTCTGATGACCAAGCTTCTTGCTACACAAAGTTCTGTAGCTGCAAACCGATCAATTCAGTGTCCCGGGCATACATTAAAACTCTCTTTAGTGGAGCCATCTTCTTACATCCAATTCTGTCCAAATTACGTTATCCATGTGCTGCTAAGGGTACCACTCACTCCCTTCCTTTCCTTTCCATTCATTGAGTTCATCCTCCTTCTGTGTCTGTCCACAGCCCATCCACTCCTCAAAGGCAGGCCATCTGGACACTTCTCTCTGCAGCTTCCCTTGACTATAAAAATGGTTCTCTCCTCTGACTCATAGTGATTCTGGCTGATGCCAGTGTTTCTCAAACATGAGTAATGTATAGGACCATTTACAAGGGAAAAAGGGAAAATAAATCCCACTTCTGTGAATTAAAAATAGCAGCGAACCTTTGAGTGGTGATGTGACCATGAAAAGGGGAGCAGTTTAAACAACATGGTTTATATTCTTTAGCAGAGAGTCAGCCATATCATTTTGTGTGTGATCTTTTAAACATCATTTTTCAAGTTTTAGGTAACTCATCTATGTCAGGTATTTCTGCCTTGTTTTTTCAATTCTGCTACCAGCTCATTGAGTGCGAAGACCTTCTTACCTTACTTCTGTGTACAAATAGGCAGGAAGCATGTGTTTCTCTTTCCATTGCTGCCTGCTGGTTCGTGGAGCAAAATGACAGTGCTTGTATAGGTTGGTATTACTAAAAATGGGCACGCTGAAGAAAGTGCTGGCGAAGGGAAATTACGATTCTAAAAGCATAATTCCAGCCGCCACCACCAGGTGGAGTATATGCCACCTTTCGACAAATACTTGAAACAATTCCAGGAATTTGAATAATTAATCAACGGCAGACAATTCAGAGATTAACTATTGTGCTGTTTTAAAAGTAGCTTTGAAATTAGACCTCTATCAGATATATGGAAGTATACATATATACTAAGAAGAATGTGCACCATTATTTCCATATAATTTTAAAGCATAACTATTCAGCCAGAAGAGTAGGCATCTATATATTCTGCAATGAATGAACTCTTGATTTTTACTTTTTCTGCACGTTCTTTCTTTTATCGAGTGTTATCTTACCATCTTGTTTCACTTCAAGCTTTATATTCCTAAAACTCTGCTGGAAAGCCTTTCCTGAGAAACAATGAATTGTGTCCTGCTTCTAAAGCTTGGAGGCCTCTCCAGGTGACACTGGATTGCGTGGTATGGCCTTATGCTTACTTGTCTAGACACTCAGTTTCAAACCCTTTGTGTATCTGCTCAGGGAGTGCGTGGCCTTGGCCTTGAGCTCAGCTGCTTCAGAAGCTGGTCCCACCAGCCGCCTCTCCTGCTTCCCCACACATTGTGACTGAAAGGAGTTCCTTGAGCAGAGTCAGAGATTACTCGCTCTGTTCTAAGACCCATGCATTTCTAACCAGGCTGTCCCATTCTGCTTTTTCTCTTCTCCAGTTCCTAAGATGTCCGTGGGCTTTTAACATAAAATGCAATTGTCTGTTTGCCTTTGATCGTGCTGTGGACTTAACATTTTTCCAAGAAACTTCACTTGAAATTATGACAGTTTTTGTACCTAAGGTTTTTTTTCTTTCCATAGGTATTAAAATATCATACCAAAAACCAAAATCCTAAGAAAGGGCAAGTCGACTAAGAAAAAGGCATCTCCTAAGAACTCGAGATTTACTCCCTGACTTCCTGGCTCTTGCAGGTTACGTGGAAGTGCTGGTGATACCCACTGGGGCCCGAAGGATCAAAGTCGTGGAGGAGAAGCCGGCACACAGCTACCTCGGTAAGCTGCCCTGCAGACACAGGGCTGACCCCAGTGCGAGCCCCCTCCCCGTGCCAAGCATCTGATGACCGCAGGGACGCCAGTCTGTTTCTAGTTACGTGTGTGGATTTCCCAGGAAGCACCTCTTGTCATATCAAGTAGAAATTTCTTTCCAGGGACTTCCCAGGAGCAGAAGCAATCTGGTTGTCTGTGTGTGGAGGGGGGTAGGAATTGCTTCCACGTGTTAGTCCATGTTAAAAAAAAACACTCTTTGGAGAATGTGGATATGTTTTATTTCATATGTATTCATTTATATAAAGTATATATTTTATAAATATATTTATTTCCTATATGTACATATAGGTATATTTATTGCATGTGTAAATGCATATATATATATATATGTGTGTGTGTGTGGGCATATATGATTATTTTAGAACTAGGAAATCTTATGGGACTCTTTAAAAAATTTCTACAAACTAAAAGGACTTAATCTTTTCATGAAAAATAAAGCTCCCTCTTGCCTCATCTAGGTAGATGTTATTTTAAAATTTTAATTATTGCTTGTGGAAAGAATTGTATCAGCTATTTTAATTAGGCTGATTAATGGTTTTTAAGTATATGAAAGAAAATACTAAATTGTCAAAACACATATTGTTTTGTACATGCAAATTTGAAAAAAAGTCATATGAAGTGATCTTTTGTAGCCATGTCATCGCAGGTGGACGGACCTACTGTGATTGAGTCTGACAAAACACAGTGTTCTTCCAAAATGTAAACACTGTATTTATAATATCTTTAAAGAAAGCCTTCATGATTTTTTTCTTAACAAAATAATGTCCCCATTATTCTTTCTCACATAAGAAATAATATCCCAGTAGGGCAACACTTCATACATAATTTAAAAAATCCAATGTTACATGAGAGTTTATACTCTACAATACCAAAAGTGATCTCCACCTGGATTGAATTATTTTTCTTATTATTAGGGTTTGCTTTCTAGGAGTGGGAAGATTTGAGGAAAGGGGATAGTAAAATAAATCCTTTGTCATATTACCCATCCATTAGTTTGTTATTACTAATATTTAAAGTTCATCAGTTTTTATGTTCTATGGTTTTAAAATGCATTTTAAGTGCAAATAAATTATCCCAAATGTCAAAATTCAGATTAAAGCTCTAATACCCAATGTTTGGAGACACTGTGCAAACTCTAGGCAATTTCAAAATATTCATTCAGTAGCAGACATCGGGCTATTACTCTGGGGGATGTGTTTTTCCCCTAAGCTGGAAAGGAATACAGATGTCTCAGTGGAAGTATCTCAAATTCTACAAAGCTCTACATCACGCTATGATTTTAAGAACCTGAAAAAACACAAGCCGGTTTTACAAACGGGAAATCTCCACACCGTCTCTAATCCCTTAATCCCTGGGCCCTTCAGCCAACCCAGTGCTGTTTCTGTCTCCTCTCTGCAGTAACTGTCTGGGTCAAGGTCAGCAAATGCCCTCCATCCATAGTGACAGCCCCATTGTCACGTGATATTCAACCTATAAAATGCATTAAAAACTGTTGACCTTTCCTCAGTTCATTAACTACTTTCCTCTTTTGGCTTCTGAGGCCTGAGGCCCCCACCCCAGTGGGAGCCCCTTCCTGGTCTCTGTGTGGGATTCCCAGCCCGTCCACGGCTCCAGATGTTTTCATGCTGTGGGCTCCAGCCAGGGTCCTGCTCTCCTCCCTGTGGTTCTGGCTCCCTAGGGAACTGCATCTACTCCATGGCTTTGTGTGTTTATTTGATGCAAATCATCAAATTTCTCCTATGTACCTCAGAAACAGTAAGTTTAAATCAAAATTTCTATTTCCATTCCATGCCCAAACCTTTCTCCTTTGGTTTTCTCTGCTGTAGTAAATGTCACCCTATTCCTGGTTTATGACTTCTGTAACAAGTACCACAAACTTGTAGGTTTCAGAAAGCAAGTGTATTCTCTCCCCGTTTTGGAGGCCATCATCAGCTTCAGTGGGCCAAAATTCAAGGTGGCTGCAAAGCCTTTCTCTCTCCAGAGACCTAGGACCATCCATTCCTTGTGTTTCTAGCGCCTGGTGGCTACCAGCATTCTTTTGCTCGTGACCCATCATTCCCACATCTGCCTCCCTAGTGTCGCTGCTTTGTCATCTCTGCTGTGTCCAGACCCCTCCGTACTCTTACAAGACTACATGTGAATGGCATTTCGGGCCCACGTGGGTAAGTCAGGATAATCTCCCCATCTGAAGATCCATAACCTAATCAGTTCTGCAAAGTTGGTTTGCTTGCTTGTTTGTTTGCCAGATGAGGTAGCATTCCAGGTTACGAGGGTTCGGGCGTGGATGTGTTTTCTCCCCTCACTAACATTTTTTTGAGAATTGTGGTAACTACACATACAATTCACCATCTGAGCTGTGGGAAGTATTCAGCTCACGGGCAGTAAGTCCACTCACTTTGTTGTGTGACCACTGCCACCATCCATCTCCAGAAGCTGGTCTGTCTGGGAAAACCATTCAGTGATTGCTTCCCATCTCCCTCCCCCATCTGCTAGCCACCAGTATGCTTTCTGTCTCTGAATTTCACCGCTCCACACACCTCGCATATGCAGGGTTGTGCAGTAGCTGCCTTTTTGTAACTGACTCACATCACTCAGAGGAGTGTCCTCAGAGTGGATCTATACTGTGCAATGTGTCAGAGCTCCCTTCATTTTTAAGGCTGAATAATCCTCCACTGTTTGTATATATCACATTTTGCTTATCCATCCCTTCATCCATGGACACTTGGGTCACTTCCCCTTTTTAGCTGCTGGGAATAATGCTGCCGTGCACATGGGTGAACAAGCGTTTCTTCAAGACCCTGCTTTTCATTCTTTTGAGCATGTGCCCAGAAGGAGAATTGCTGAGATGTATGGCAATTCTATTTTTCATTGATTGGAGAAACTGCTGCACACCATTTTCTGTTCTGCCAGCAGGGTGCATGGGGCCCGCTTCCCTGTGTCCTCACCACCCCTGCTGTTTCCGGCTCAGTGCGGCAGTGGCCAGTCTCCATGGGTGCAAAGGGGTACCTCTACGTGGTTCTGATGTGCCTTTCTCTAATAGTGACAGATGCTGAGCATCTCTTTGTATGTCTTCATGGGTCATTTGCATATATTCTTTGGAAATATGTCTAGTTTAGTCCTTTTCCCATTTTAGAAGAAGCTTGCTTATTGTGATGGTTGTCGTTGCTGTTGATGAGTTTCAGAAGTTCTCTATGGGACAGGTTCTGGATCCCTTATCAAATATATTATTTACAGATATTTTCTCCCATTCTGTGGGGTTTTATTCAGTTAATAATGTCTTTTGGTGCACAGAAGTTTGTGCACATGCAATTATTTTTAATATTCAGGAAGTTCAATTCACGTACTTTCACTGCCTGTGGCCTTGGTGCCATATGCAAGCGCTGACCAATTGAGTGTCATGAAGCTTTTGCCTGCCGTTTTCTTCTAAGAGTTTTATAGTTTTAGGCCTTACATTCAGATCTTTGATCCATTTGGAGTTAATGTTTGTGTGTGGTGTTAGCTGAAGGTTCTGCTTCACCTTCCCGTGTGCAGTTACCCAGTTCTCGCAGCCGTGCTGGTTGGAAGGCGGCACTTTCTCCACTGAGGGAGCTTGGCGCCCTCCTCAGAAATCACTGGGTGGGGTTTTCTGCCTGGAATCTACATTCTGTTTCACTGCTGTCTGTCTGCTTTTATGCCCTGAGCACACTGTTTTGATTAAGGTAGCTCTCTAGTAAGTTTTAAAATCAGGAAGTGAGAGTCTCCAGCTTTGTTCCTCTTTTTCAAGATTGTTTTGGCTATTAGTGTCACTTGAGATTCCGTATGAAGTTTAGGATAGTTTTCTTTTTACTTCTGAGAAAAAGGGGGGCATGGAGAATTTGATAAGGATTGCATTGAATGTGTAGTTTCCTTTGGATAATATTAACATCTTAATGATATTAAGTCTTACAGTCCATGAACCTGGAATGTGTTTCCATTTATGTCTTCTTCAATTTCTTTCAACGGTGTTTTGCAGTTTTCATTGTACAGTCTGCACCTCCTTAGTTGAGCCATTCCCAAGTGCATTCTTCCTTTTTGATGCTATTGTAAATAGAATCATTTTCTTAATTTCACTTTCTGATTGTTCATTTCTAATGTATAGAAATGCAGCTGCTTTTTGTGTGTTGACTTTATACCCTGCTACTTTGCTGAATTCATTGATTAATTGTAACAGTTTAGGAGAGTTGTAAATCGTTAGGGTTTTCTACATATAAGATCATATCATCTGTGAACACAAACCATTTCCCTTCTTTCTTTCTGATTTGGATGCTTTTTGTGCTCCTAAATTTGGTTTTCTAGTATTTTGATGAGGATTTTTACATCAGTGTGCATAAGAGAAATTATTCTGTTGGTTTTTTGTGTGTTTTGTTTTTATCTGACTTTAGTCTCAGGAAAATGCTGGCCTCCTAGAGAGTAAGGAGGTCTTTCCACCACTTCAGTACTTTTGAAAATTTGAGGATTGGTGCTAGTTCTTCTTTATTTTATTTTTGTTTCAGATTTTATTTATTTTTACAGAGACAGGAAGGGAGGGAGAAACAAAGAGAGAGAAACATCACTGTATGAGAGAAACATCCACTGACTGCCTCTAGCACACCCCCCAGCTGGGGACCTGGCCCACAACCCAGGCAGGTGCCCTGACTGGGAATAGAACCGAAGAACTTTTGATTCGCAGGCCAGCACTCAGTCCCCTGAGCCACACCAACCAAGTTTATGTTAGTTCTTTAAATGTTTGGTAGAATTTACCAAAGAAGATATAAAGTCCAGGGCTTTTCTTGGTTGGGATATTTTTGATTACTGATTCAGTTTGCTTACTACTTATTAGGTATATTTAGGGTTTCTGTTCCTTTGTAGTTCAGTCTTGGTAGGTTTTGTGTTTATAGGAATTTGTTCATTTCATATCCAATTTATTAGCATAAAATTGTTCATAGGAGTTTTGTATAGTCCTCTTTATTTCTGTAGCACCAGTTTTAATAGTCCCACATTCATTTCTGATTTTTTTAATTGTCTCTTTTTTTTTCTTAATCCATCTAGCTTAAAGGTTTGCCAATGCTGTTGATCCCAACTTCTGGTTTTGTTGATTTCTCAATATTCTTCTCTTCTTTATTTCATTTACCCCTGCCGTGATCTTTGTTATTTTCTTCCTCCCAGCAGCTTCTGTAAGCTCCCTAAGTGACGTTGTCAGGTGGAGCTCGTTCTTCTCTGTCGCTGCATCTGTAGCTCTGACCTCCCTCCGTCGCGCTGCTTTCCCCACCCCCTGTCATTTCGGGATGCCGTGTTTTCATTTCCATTTGCCTCAAGATATTTCTAATTTCTCCGTGATTTCTTCTTTGATCCATTGGTTGTTTAAGTATGTTGTTTCATTTTCTGAGAACTTGTGAATTTTTCAGTTTTCACTCTGATACCGATGTCTAACGTCCCCCCGGGGTGGTCAGAGAAGACACGTGAGTGGTATCTGCCCTTTAGGACATGGGTGTGTTGGGGGTGTTACTGATCCCACCACAGCCGCTCATTTCTCTCCAGGAGCCCCCTTGACCTCTCCCCGCCACTCTGGTACATCAGCACATCCTGCTGGTCCTCACACCTGTCACTTTCCACAGACACTGTGGCCCCTAACCAGGCCACTCCCTATGGTGTCGTCCTGCTTTGTTCCCTTTACAGCACTTACCACTGCATGATAAGTCCTTTTGTTCACATGCATGCTCTTATACCATCTGTCTCCATTGTCAGTTCTCGAAGGCAGGGGCCCCTTTGCTCAGAGCTGTATCTGCAGTAACTAAAACAGAGTGTGGTCCATGGAAAGTAATGAAGATTTTTGAGGGAATTTTATTTAAGGAAAGATGGTTCACATTTGTATAGTGATTACTATGAGCCAGCACATTAAGTATATCCATTAAATAAATTCTCACAATAATTCTATGAAGTGTGTGCCACTAATTTCCTAACTTTTAAAATCAGAGAACAAAGGAACAGAGTTTAAGTTTCTTTTCCAAGGTCACACATTGAAAAATCTGTGACCCAGGATTCAGACCCAAGCAGTGTGGCCGTAGCACCTGGTTCCTGCGGCCTCACTTCTACGTTTTCTTTTTTAATTGTTGCCTTCCATGCAACACCTGTGATGTTAAAGTACATGTCATGTATGACCAAGCGTTCCTTGAACTTCCCTCCAAATCCCCCTTTCCCCCTTCTCTTAACTACTGTGGTCAATTGTATAGAACTAAGTCAGCAGAATACAAATCAGGAAATAACTGTGTCTCCTGTTGCCACCTCCACGTCTGCCAGATCCCATCTGTCTTCTTTCCCTGATGCAGATCTCGGAATATGAATCTCCAGTCACGTTCTGTCATTAAAAGACCATTTACCACCCTGGCTGGTATGGCTCAGTTGATTGGAACACAGTCCTATAAACCAAAAGGTTGTAGGTTCAATTCCATGTCCAGGGCACATACCTGGGTTTCAGGCCAGGTCCCCAGGTGGGGGCATGTAAGAGGAAACCAATTGATGTTTCTCTCCCTCTCTTTCTACCTCCCTTCCTCTCTCTAAAAAATAAATAAAGTCTTTAAAAAAAAAAAGAAAAGACCATTCACTTCAGAAATGGAATCACTTGTCCATGTTCAGTGTTGGCCTCACTGTCACTTTTCCTTGCGCTTAGTTTGAGGCTCAAGCCTAAGTCACCAGGGTCTTTTGCCTGTGTCAGGAAGTAGTATCAGTGGCCCTCAATCCCTGAATGCTAGTCTGGAGATTGAATCAAGGTTGAAAATACTAGTACATTACCATGGTTATTTGAGAACCCACCACGTTTCCTTATTTGCCTAAGTGAGAAACATACGGTTATCCTGATGGATCAGAGGGAGTGTGCAGGAATGGACACAGAGACCAGGTCCTAACCAGTCAAGGTCATAGGAATGAGAGAACCCCAGCGGCTTCCAGGGCCACTGGAGAAGCTGAACTGATGAAACTTGTTAGAAAGTGTGTGTGAGTGTTGAAGGATGACTTCAGGATGACTTCTAGGTTTCTGGCTCAAACAACTGGGCAGATGATGATGGCATTCACTGACAGAGGACAAATGGATGAGGGGAAAATTGGTGGAGGGGAAGAAGAAATGACACGGTGTTAAAATCCTAGACTTTAAGCCCACGATAGGTATTTTCTGCCATTCTTTAGGCAGAGAAGACATACCACAAACCACATTTCCAAAAGGCCCCTTTGGGCACTGGAAGGAAGTCATTGAAAATCTTCATCTGGAGACTTCCGGTAAGATGGAGGCATAGGTGAATACACCGTACCTCCACGCACAACCAAGATTGAAACAACAATAATTTAGAGGCAGAATAACGCCCAGAACTGACAGAGAATTTATCTGAATGGAAGTTGGACAGCCAAGAAGTTGAAGTAGACCCGTTCATCCAGACCAGTAGGAGGGACAGAGAGGAGCAGGAGGGCGTGGGTCGCAGCACACGGAGAACAGGGAGAACTGGGCGCATAAGGCAACTGGGAGCACGTAAGGCATCTGGGGCGCGCAAGATCGCAACAGGTGGACCCTGAGTATGCAAACAGCAGCTGGCAGACCCAGTGAGGTGGTGATTGTGGACCGGGGCAGAGCACGCAACCCAGGATCCCAGGGAAGGGACTGAGGTCCCAGGAGAATGGAGCTACTGCCATTGTTCCCCCCTGCCCCCACATACAACATCACAATCTAGTGACTGGGGTGCCCAGCCCCGGTGAACACCTAAGGCTCCACCCCTCACCATAACAGGAGCAACCAGACCAAAAAAAAAAAAGAGAGAGAGAGAGAGATGTCTCAAACAGAAGAACACATCAATGCCCCAGGACTCATCCTTTTGAGCGACCAAGAGATAGACAATCTATTAGATGCACAGTTCAAAACACTGGTGATCAGGAAGCTCACAGAATTGGTTGATTTTAGGCACAAATTAGATGAAAAAATGCAGGTTGCCATAAAAGATGAAGGAAGATGCACGGAGAACCAATGGTGATGGGAAGGAAACTGGGACTCAAAACAATAGAGTGGACCAGAAGGAAGAAAAAAAAAACAACCAAACAGGAAACAATGGAGAAATAAGAATTCAAAAAAATGAGGAGAAGCTTAGGAACCTCCAGGACATCTTTAAACGTTCCAACATCTGAATTATAGGGGTACCAGAAGGGGAAGAGGAAAAGCAACAGATTGAACACATATTTGAACAAATAATAAAGGAGAACTTCCCCATTCTGGCAAAGGAAATAGACTTCCAGGAAATCCAGGAAGCTCAGAGAGCCCCAAAGAAGTTGGACCCAAGAAGAAACACACCAAGGCACATCATAATTACATTAGCCAAGGTAAAAATGAAGGAGAGAATCCTAGAAGCAGCAAGAGATAAGGGGACAGTCACCTACAAAGGAGTTCCCATCAGACTGTCAGCTGATTTCTCAAAAGGGACCTTACAGGCAAGAAGGGGCTGAAAAGACGTATTCCAAGTCATGAAAGACAAGGACCTATATCCCAGATTACTCTATCCAGCAAAGCTTTCATTTAGAATGGAAGGGCAGATAAAGTGCTTCTCAGATAAGGTCAAGTTAAAGGAGTTCATCTTCACCAAGCCCTTATTTTATGAAATGTTCAAGGGACTTACCTAAGAAAAGAAGATAAAGAAAAAACATGTATAGTAAAAGGACAGCAAACTCACAATTACTAACAACCACACCTAGAGCAAAACCAAAAGAAACTAAGCAAACAACTAGAACAGGAACAGAACCACAGAAATGGAGATCACACGGAGGGTTAGCAACAGGGGAGTAGGAGGAGAGAGGGGGGAAAGGTACAGAGAATAAGTAGCATAGATGGTAGGTTGAAAATAGACAGGGGGAGGGTAAGAATAGTATGGGAAATGTAGAAGCTAAAGAACATAAGTATGACACATGGACATGACTAAAGGGGGGGAAGTGGGTGGGAGAGGGTGTACAGGGTGGAGGGGAGTGAAGGGGGAAAATGGCACAACTGTAATAGCATAATCAATAAAATATATTTTAAAAAATTAAAAAAACAGAAAATGTTCATCTGAAAGAGCATTAGGAAAAAGGAAAATTGCTCTTATCCAGAGAAACTGATCATCCTTTAACAAATTAGTTTTTCTACATCAAGCTGTGTATTATCTCACAGAAGACAATTAATTTCCTCCTAGTACAATTATTCTTTTTTATTACTCTCTGAATTGCATTTCGATATGCAATTATCTGCTTTTCTGAAGATGGTGGCTTTATTATTTTAATTGTTAAATAATTTATCCCAAAGCCTAAAATGGAGAATAGAGCAGGTCAGATAGACCTGTTGGCAGCAGTGAGAGCGGTGCCAGGTGTTGGGCCGGCAGGGTCAGACCCGACCTGGGTTCAGCAGCCTCGGTCCTTGAGTTCTGGCTGGGAAAGAATTCAGAGTCATGACAAGAACTGTAAGAGAACATGTAGTTAGAGAGTCACAGAGGTAGAAGGTGTGAGCAGTAGAAGACACGGGCTCAGGAAACAAGTTACAGAGGTGAAAGAAGGGCCCTTGGAGAAAGGTACAGGTGGCCATGGGGGGAGGGGACGGGTGAGAAGGAGAGATGCACAGGTGAAGGAGAGCCCTGGATCCTCACTCCTGAGGGCTTGTAAGGGGGGAGAGATTAGGGGAGGTTCCAGCGGAGGATCTCAATAGAATTTCTTCAGCTTCCCAGGTGTGTCCTCTCAGGGTCATGGTCTCCACTGACTGGTTGGTGCCAGGGCAGGGGCTCATTGTCAGCCATGGTGTCACTTGTCTGCTTTTGCTGCTTTCCTGGGCCTGGAGCTGAAGCACAACCGAGACCAGGATGCATTTGATGCGGGTCTGGACCTCACTGTCCTGGGGGCTCACTGCTGAAGGGCTGTTCTCTGGCCTCCTTGTTCCTTCCCTCTCTAAGGGGATCTAACCCACATGACTAGCAACATGCCAGGGGAGGAGAGGTCAGGGGAGGGTCTGAACCGCATGACCAGTGATATGAAAGGTCAGGAGGTCTAAACCCTAATCCCTGTTTTCCCAGCTTTGCCTGTTGCTAGGCACCCGAAGCTTTGGGCCCTTGTGACCTTCTGTACCTGGCCCACCATCCTTGCTCTGATCATGTCTGTCTACCTGCCTACCACAGGCCACATGTTATATCCCAGCAAAATCATTATAGCTTATGATTTTTTAAAGATCTGAAAAAGGTCATATGGGCTAACCTGCCTTGTCCACAGTTTAGCATACACCTCCCTATGGAAGAACTTATTGAAAACAATGAAAACTGTTGAGCAAAACACAAAAGGAGGATAATTTTTCAAATTAACATGCCAAAATGAAAGTATTGGGAAGCCAGAGTATTAGGCCGCCTGAATTCCCACTTGTCCTGAATCCTGGTGACACTGTGGACAGAAAACAGCCCAAGACGTTTGCAAAGTAGAGAGTGTAATAGGAGGTAAAGCGGGACCCCAGGCGACTGGGAGCCCAGAGTGAAGGGGAGAGGAAGTGCATCTGCACCTAAAAGGTGAAAGAAGTGAGGTGCTGACTTTGGTACTGGGCAGAGGTAGAAATCAACTCCCCTGAAAATTTCCAACCGCAAGCTGGTCTTCACATACATCCGCAGCGCCGTTACCCTAACTGTGAAGTCCAAAACCCAAAGATGGTTTTTCAATGAGGTTACCAAGGTGGTTGGCACAGGCAAATGCAGCTTCTTCTGAAGTAATGCACCTTCAAACCAGGCCTCAAAGGAATTCTATGAGGCTCAACAAATGTAATTTTATAGTAAAAAAAATGGTAGTAAAAATAAGGGCAAGAAGAACACAACATATTTGTCTCATTCATAGAAAATATAAAACTATATGATCAATATGTTTAAATATATGAGATATTTAAAAATAAGAATAGATATAAATTGACTAAACACACATTTAGAGAACCAAATGTATTTTTTTAAAATTTTATTTTAAAAACAATAGAAAACAAAGTAGGGGAAAAATAACAAATGTACAGCCAAAAAAAAAAAAAGCAAAAAAATGTACAGCAAAAAAAAAAAAACCCCACAGAAAAAAAGAAAGCACAAAATAAGATAGTATACATGCCAGCAATTTAAAAGCCTAAATCTGTAACTAAAAAACAGAATTTATATGACTGGACTTTAAAATAATTTAGGTGTATGGCATTTTTAAAGACGTTTCTCCAGGCATTTTTATTAGAGATTTTTAAAAAAATATTCCTTTATAATTGTGCTCTGAATATATGTTGAAATACAAGAAGAAAATGGAATTATACTGGCCAAAATAATTACTCAAAATATTTTATAGACTTTAAGAGAAATAAAATGAAATACTTTACCTTTTAGGAAAAATCATTATTTTTAATCAAGTTAGCATTACCTGAAGTATGACCATTTATAGAGGGTAACAGCTATTTGCAAAGTGGTGAGAGTTTTCTGTCAACATACTTCAAGTCTAAAATTTAGGGTAAAATTAATATTTATACTTCATAAATCTAAAAATATATATGTTTAGGATTTTACCTGAAACATATACATTATGTGCAGTACCTTATAAACGCCTGTGGCGTTTGCCATGATTTCACACTCCCCCTGCAAGAACGCGCCCCACGTCTCAGGATAGGGAGTTGACCCAGTCGTCTGGAAGTGAGTGAAATACTTCCGATGAAGCCATGCGAAGTGGGTGTTGATTAATGCTGCCTACTGACGAATTCTCACCTTTTTGAACCCCTTCACAGCACTGCGAGACGCTGGGAAGCAGTCTATCAACAGCGACTGGAAGATTGAACATTCCGGAGCCTTCAGCTTAGCGGGAACTACTGTTCATTACGTCAGACGAGGCCTCTGGGAGAAGATCTCCGCCAGAGGTCCCACTACATCACCTTTACACCTCCTGGTATGAGGGAGGGTCGATGATGACATTGTGTAATCAGTCCCTGTGGCAAAGGACATTCCTGCCGTGCCTTCTGTAGTCTTTTTTCCAAATTTGAAATGTCAGGTAGACTTAAAATCATTTAAGAGGCGGGCTTTTAGGGATTTTTTAAAATGTGTTTTCAATCGTGATATATAAAAACGGAAATTATTACAAGAGGAACCAAATTTTATAAGGGACCCACAGACTTAAAGTAGAGGTGAATTACAAGCAACAAAAAAACCTCTTTTTCCTGAAAGCATGCATTTGCTAACCAGAGCGGAACTCTGCAGAGAGAGTGCTGTGGTGTGGTGAATCATCGCATTTTATACATCCAGGAAATGGGCCTTGTCTGAATCTGTATAAAATGCCTTCGAAAAAATGATACTGCTTCTGGGGAAAAGATTTGGTGAATATATCCAACAGTGCTTTCAGTTTCCCTGTTCTGTTTTCGTACTAGGTTAATTGATTCCTGTACAGAATTACAAAGTTTGGAATGTTTGTAATGGTTTGTAATGGTTTCTCTACCATGTAATCAAAGATGAGGTGTGAGGCAGGACAGAGTTTGGAGTGAAAGAAGCAGGACCCTGGGGCCCTGCGCCCAAGTCAGTGGCAAGTTCAAATGCCCTCTGTGACCTTCATCACGGCAGGCAGTGAGAACGGCTTGGGAGCCAGAGGCCTGACTGCAGAGCTGGCATGTTTTCCGTCCTGGTGACAAAGTCTAAAATTCAGGCATGTCAACACCTCTTTAAGTCCACATGTAGAAACAACTTTAAAACACGATCGACTGACTCTTTATTTGGAGTGTGGTGTGCCACGTTATTTAACATCGCCACACAATTTAAGCTGAATTTGCCTTCAATTGGAGACATCTGTGTTGCTAGACGAGGCATCAGAGATTCAAATCACGTATTGGCCCATTTGCTTTTCCTACTTTAATGTGCCGGCAACGCGCCCGGGGTTCTTGTTCAAGTGCACGCTCTCATTTGCTTGGTCTGCAGAGGAACCTGAGAGCCGCACTTCTCACCAGCTCCCAGGTGATGCCCCACAGCTCCTCCATGGGCCACATTTAATGTAACAATGTTTTCTCTAATTTCAATCAAGAGGTTTTATGGACAGGGATTAAGGGAGTAAGGAGAGTTGCATGCGGACCACTGTTCCAAATCTTGATGATGATGATGATGATGATGATACCGTTCACTGAGCACTGAGTCAGACACTGTCCGAAGTGCTTTACGTTCATTACAGCATTCAATCCTCACAGTAACACTGTCACATGGGTTATCGTTATTGTGTTGTACTGAACAGCTAATGCTAGAGAGGTTCAGTAACATGCAGAGTCTCCCAATAAGTCATTCGGCTGAGAATAAATCATGTGTTAATCACTCTACTACGATGCTCTCCTGATGTGAAGCCTAGACCTGAGCTTTTCACAACAGCCTTGGAACAGTGGTGTGTGTGTTCTTGGAATAATTACTCGTTCATCTCCCCACCATTTCTTTGAACCCTATTATTTCACTTGAATGGGGAACTTCGCTCTGTGCTGGGCGCCATCTGGAGAGGAGGAAGAAAGTGACTAACCAACATTGTATGCCCAATATCTGGCTCTTTCCATGGCTGGATCACTTATTTTTTAAATTTACTTTTCTGTTACAGTTGGCATGCAATATCATATCAGTTTCAGGGGTACAACATAGTGATTAGATGTTTATATACCTTAGGAAGTGCTCACCCCAGGGCCACCTAAAATGACCACATCCCCAGCAACCAACATTTTTAATGACTGAGTGGCAGGAAATGCCATCAGGTGGCCCACATTTTTTATGGGACGAGACCAAAGCTCTTGCACTGAGCCTTTAATTCCAAATCTTAAAACAGTCGATGTGAGGCCTCAGTGCTGGGCAGAGGGGCTTCCCTTGCTGCAGAATTCTTAATCTGACTGGTAGTTACCGAGGTTTTTCCTGGAAGCCTGACACATAATTAAAGTTAGTGAACTATGTCTAAAAGAAGGCATCTATGTGACCTGGATTTATTCAGTAATCCAAGGGAAACTGCACTTCTAAGATGTTTTTCCTTAATGACTATTGCAGACTGAGAGCCTGAACTGCACTTTGAAAGGCAGCGCCTCTGCCATGCCTCAGTCTCTGCCCCTCCAGCATAAGGCTGTCACACTTTCCTTCTTGCAAAAGCGCGTGGCCAACTTCAGACGGTTTCAGGAGGGGCTGGTGGTGGTGTAGCCAGGGTGGCTATTTTAAAGGGCATTATTTATTCAAGGACAATCTGAAGTCCTATCAATGAAAAGGTCAGAAAGATCAACAGGTTTTTATTTAGTTAGATAAGTTGGCAAGTAGCTGTTCGTTATGTTTGCTTCATCAATTGAAACGCTATGTAATAACCAGCATCATCGAAAAGAAGAGAGGACCCAAATAAATAAAATCAGAAGTGAGAGAGAATAACAACTGACACCATGGAAGTATAGAGGATTGTGGGAAAATATTACAAACAACCATATGCCAACAACTTGGACAACCTGGAAGACCTGGGTAAGTTCCTAGAAACATACAATCTTCCAAAATGGAGTCAAGAAGAAATAGAATCTGAATAGACCGATAACAGCTAGTGAAATTGAAGCAGCAATCAAAAAGCTCCCAGCAAACCAAAGTCCTGGACAGGATGGTTTCACAGGTGAATTTTACAAACATTCAAAAAGAACTAACACCTATTCTTCTCAAACTATTCCAAAAAATTCAAGAGTAGGGAAGACTCCCAAGCTCATTTTATGAGGCCAGCAAGATCCTAATTCCAAAACCAGATAAAAACACTACAAAGAAAGAAAATTATAGGCCAATAACCCTGACAAAGATAGATGCTAAAATCCTCAACAAAATATTAGCAAACCAGATCCAGCAATACGTTAAAAAGAATATACACCATAATCGAGTGGGATTTATTCTGGGAATGCAAGGTTGGTACAATACCCACAAATCAATAAATATGATTCACCACATAAACAAAATGAAGGAGAAAAACCACATGATTATATCAGTAGATACAGAAAAAAACACTTGATAAAATCTAGTACCCATTTATGATAAAACCCCTCAGCAAAGTGGGAATAGGGGGTTCATGCCTTCACTAATAATGGCCACACATGACGAACCACAGCCAACATCATGCTCATGGGCAAAAACTACAAGCATGTCTAAGATCAGGAATAAGACCAGGATGTTTGCTTTTACCACTCTTATTCAACACAGAACTGGAAGTCCTATCCACAGCAATCACACAAGAAGAAGAAAAAAGATGCATCCAAATTGGAAAGGGAGAAACAAAACTGTCATTACCTGCAGAGGATGTGATACTGTATGTAGAGAACCCTGGGGAGTCCACCAAAAAACTACTAAAACTGATAAATGAATTCAGTAAAGTAGCAGGATACAAAATAAATATTGAGAAACCAGTTGCATTTTTATACACCAGTAATGAGCTATTGGAAAGGGAAACTAAGAAAACAATCCCATTGGCAATTGCTTCCAAAAGAATAAAATACCTAGGAATAAATTTAACCAAGGATGTAAAAGACCTATACTTGAAAAATTGTAAGACACTGAAGAAAGAAACTGAAGAAGATACAAATAAGTGGAAGCACACACTGTGCTCACGGATAGGAATAATTAGCACCACTAAAATGCCCATACTACCCAAAGCAATCTACAAATTCAATGCAATTCCCATCAAGATACCAATGCACATTTCAGAGTTAGAGCAAATATTCTAAAAATTCATATAGAACAAGAGACTCCAAACAGCGACAGCAACCTTGAGAAAGAACAAAGTTGGAGGGATCACACTGCCTGATATTAAACTATACTACAAGGCCATAGTAATCAAAACAGCATGGGACTGGCATAAAAATAGGCAGATAGATCAATGGAACAGAATAGAGAGCCTGGAAATAAGCCCATGCCTTTATGGTCAATTAATACTTGACAAAGGAGGCACAAACACAATGGGGTGAAGATAGTCTATTTAATACATGGTGTTGGGAAAATTGGACAGTTACGTGCAAAAATTATGAAATTAGACTATCTTCTTATACTGTACATGAGAATAAACTCAAAATGGATTAAAGATTTAAGTGTTAGACTTGTAACTGTAAAAATCCTAGAAGAAAACATAAGTAGTAAATTCTCAGACAATGTCATAGCAATATTTGTTTTGATATATGTCCTCAGGCAAGAGAAACAAGCAAGAAATAAACAAATAAGACTATGTCAAACTAAAAAGTGTTTGCTTAGCAAAGGAAACCATCAACAGAATGAAAAGACAAGCCAGTGAGTGGGAGGATATACGAGTGTTAATAATGGCCAAGCTTTGTCCAGACAGACGTCCATGTTTTTGTGCATCACGATGTATAGACGGCTTCTAAACACCTTCGGATTCACAGAAGTGATGGATCCCATGGAGTGGTCCAACATAGTTTGTGCAAATGTATTTATAAAGAAACATATGTTTACTCTTCCTTTTTCTTAAGATGAGTATATTTCAGGTATGTTTCTTCATTTAAAGTATGTATGATTGCCCATGACCAGTTTTGAGCCCAGAACAGGATACCAGGGAGAACAAATCAGACAGCATCCCTGCCTGTGTCCAGTGTAGCCCCAAACCCAGGCATTCTCATGTTTTCATACATCCTTTAGAGTTTATTACACCGTTCACATGTGTGCACATGACTGTGCCATTACTAAGTTAACATTTTGACAAAATGCACAATTAACTGTAAGTATACATAGAATGCAATTCTTGTCCTCTAGTTGGCTTTGAAGTTCTCCACCCTTATGGAGTAAAAGGAATTCCAAAGTCTTCTGTCCTCTTCCCTGTCGATACAGGGACTTTGTAGTCATATTTCTATTTTATATGAATCGAAAGGCTACATTCGATATTGACATGTGGGTTACAGCTTGATGTTAGAGAGGATACATACTCAGGTCCACCAACTTGAAAGCAAACAATCTGGTATCTCTGACCTCATTCAAGTGGTCTTGTCTTCACAATGCTTCTAGTTCAGAGGTGAGTGTGGAACTGGTACCTTTTCAGAAGTATGACATTTACAACACTGAAGCCATAATTTCACATTTCTACTGTTTATTAAAGAAGTGTGCATACCATTCAATAAGTATTTTAGGCTACGAGCATCCAGTTAATGCTTCACATTGAGTGTAGTCTCCTCTGACCCACCTGCCTTCATCACTTTCGTGTATTACATTTTAGGTGCTGTTGTTTCAAGACCAGACTTACGGCCTTCACTACGAATACACCATCCCCTCAGACCCCCCGGCTGAGAACCAGAGCGCTAAAGCCCCTGAACCGCTCTTCCTGTGGACACACACAGGCTGGGAAGATTGCGACGCCACATGCGGAGGAGGTAAAGAATGGTCTCATCTGTATCTTTCCAAAACAGTACTTGTTTTCTGATCAACTATTGATTATAAGACAGATCTGCAACCTCTTATCTGCAATTCCAAACTCCATAAAGAATTGGAAACTGAAAGTTTTTGTGGCACATTTAGTGGCTAAATACCTCAACTATTCAATATTTTGTGGCAAAATTTGATGTGACTTGAAAAAAGGCCATTGAGGTGTGTTACATATGTCACTTACTATGATTACTCATCGCTTTGCTCTGTCTAAACACCGATGTGTTTGCTCACAGAGGCTGTCCTGACCACCATACTCAGTGTGATGTCACACACATGCACTTTCTCTGTTTTACTTTTTATCTGTATAAAATATTAAAAGTTCTAAATTCCAAAGTGCATCTGCCCCAAGACCTGGAATGCATGTGAAGGCGCTAGGAAAGAGGGGTTGAGTTTGCCTCTGTCCTGTCTGTGTACTTAAGTTAAATATGTATAGTTCAGATGAAGAAAATAATTTCCCCAGTTCCTTTCTTTTCATTTGTTTTAGAGTATGTCAGTGTTTTCAATAAATACAGAAGTATCCTGAAATTTGAATCAAAGATTTTTAAAATTTTTCCTTTCATATTAGAAGTTGCGTAGGTAAAAGTACAAACTCCTTCAGCATGAAATGTGAGTCCAGGAAATCAGGAAGTCCTACCAATGAGACAGGTGGCTGCCACGGTTGAACGGGTGGCCAGTTACAGAACCAGTGAGTGCCAAGGCCAGGTCAAGATCCCAAGTCACTAGACTCCCGACTTGCACTTGTAACATGTGTATCAGCAGTGGTATTCCCGGTGTTTCTGTTCTCATTTTCATTTAGCAAATTTCCGGCTGCTATGTAGTAACAGAGGCCCTCTGAAACTTAAAGGAAACATTGTATTTAATTAAACAAAAGTATATGTTATCTGTACAATATTAACTGCTTAGCACAAAGAGGCAGAACATCGATTTTGTCTTCTAGGCAAAGAGATGGCTACTACACATAACGTAAATTCGCACAGCAGGAGTTGCTGAGAGCGCAGAAGGAGACTGGCACCTGAAGGGGAATGTTGGGGAGAAAGGGAAACAGAAAACATACACATAAATAATTAACATAGAATCAAGTTGTGATAAGTACTCTGGGTAAAAATTCCAGAGAGGGAAATGAGTAGGGCCAATGAAGACAGGAGGGGACAGGTGCAGAATATGGTAGTCAGAAAAGGCCTTAAGGAGCTCACACTGACTTAAATATCTGGCATGGATGGGTGCCACCTATGGGGGCATCTGGGGCAAAGAGCTCCAAGTGAAAGCCCAAGGCAGCAGTAGAGGGGGCACGTGGGAGGGGTGGGAGGAACACTAGCGCAGCCCCCTAAAGGGGGCTCTAACTGATGTGAGATGCCGTTGGAGAGTCTGAATACAGGAGTGATTTATTCTGGCTTATGTTTTAAACAATTATTTCTGTTTCTGAGCTGACAGTAGATAGAATGAGGGAAAAGGGTAAAAGCAGAGAGGTCAGTCAGGAGGTGATTGCAATAATCCAAGAAAGAGATGACCGTAGTTTGACCACGGAGGTGGCCATGGAGGCAGGGGAAGTGGTCGCGTTCTGTGTGTATTTTGAAAGTAGAGCTAATAGAATATGTTGACGGATCAGATGTGGAGCATGAGAGAAAGATGTCAAGGACGACTGTGATGGTTTTGGCCAAGTGACTGGCAGGATGAAGTTGCCACTGGCAAAGCCTGTGGCATAGCACAATCAAGAGAGTTTGATTTTCAAAACAGATTTGAGATGCCTATTGGAATTCTAAGTATGATGTCAAGTAAGCAGTTGGATATATAAGTGTGGTATTCAGGAGAGAAGATTGGGCTAGAGATACACAACATGAGGTTTGTCTGGAAAAAGTCCATATTGTTAATATAACAATAATGGTCTGTGTGAGACATCGATGTAGCCTGGCAGCCAAGGAGAGTGGACTGGAATGCACACGTGTGAACAGTGACACCTTCACTGTACTAGTCAGTGGGGGCAGTAGACATGGTTGAGCAAGCATGTGTACTATGTGGCCACCACATTCAAAATGACTGAGCAAGTAGAGCAACAAATCTGCATCAAATCTTGCATTAAGCTTGAACATTCCTCCATGGAAACTATTTGGGTGATGCAGAAGGCCGCAGCTATGGGCAGCTAGTGATTGGCAGCTTCATAATGATGGCACAGCCACTTATGCAGAGTTTTTTGGCAAAACATCAAATTACCCAGGTGACTCAGCCCCCGTACAGCCCAGGCTTGGCACCCTGCAACTTCTGGCTTTTCCCAAAACTAAAATCATCTTTGAAAGGGAAAAGATTTCAGACCATCAATGAGATTCAGGAAAATATGACAGGGCAGCTGATAGAGATTGGGGGAACTATGTGAGGCGCCAAGGTGCCTACTCTGAAGGGGACAGAGACTTCATTGTAGCATGTACAATGTTTCTCATCTCTTGTATCTTCAGTAAATGTCTCTATTTTTCATATTACATGGCTAGATACCTTCTGGACAGACCTTGTATATGGATGACATTTTTAAATGCTATGGCTAAGGGAAGTCACCTAACGAGTGAGTGAAGAGAGAGAAGCTGTTGGAGTATTGAGCCTTGAGACGCTGCATCATCTCAAGTTCAGAGAGATGAGGAGGAACAGCAGAGCAGATGAAAGCAAGTAGCCAACTACATAGGAGAAAAGCCAGGCAGGTGAGAACACTTTCCTGTGAGGCAAGTGAGAAAATGTTATAAGAAGGACACAATGATAGACTATATATATCAAAGCTGCTAATAAGTCAAAAATAATGTGGCTTTAGGTGGTAAACACACAATGCAATGTGCAAATGATGTATTACAGAATTATATACTTGAAACCTATACAATTTTATTAACCAATGGCACCCCAATAAATTTAATTTTAAAAAATGAAAAAAGTGGGCTGAGAATTTACTCGTGTCTAAATATATTTATTATATTTTCAAGTACATTATATGTAATATATCTGAAACTAACAGATCAATGATGACACTACTGAAATTAATTTTCACGAAGTATTTGATTCAAAAGCCGCAGTGGAGTGGATTCAAGAGAAATAGCCTGCAGTGAATTGGAGGAAAGACTCAGGGCAACTCAGGAAACATCACTGAAAGAAGAAACTAGACGAATGTGGCAGCAGTTGGAGGGGAATGCGAGTTGACGAGTTTGTTGCTGTTTTTAACAGGGGGAATAACACAGGGTTGTTTGCCAGTGTGTGTCTTCCGGAACAGAACAGGAAACTAGTGATGTGAATGAAGGAGCAAAAAATGCTGGAGTGGTATCCCTGAGTGGGCAAGATGGGACTCAGTGGAGCAGGTGGCGTGAGGTAGAAATATGGACAGCCCTTCACCAGTAATGGGAAAAAAGATAGTACGGTGTATGTGAATTTATGGTGGAACTGTCCCCTGGTTGTGTCAGTTTTACCAAAAAAAGCCTCCTGCTGAGAGGGGAGGTGGAAAAGAAACGTTGGAACTTTGGAAAGAGGTCACTTAAGAGAATGAGAGAATGAGTGGACAGGTACATGGACTTTAATCACAGGGTCTCACTGGTGGTCCACATCAAGTTAATGGTCGTGAGCTCAGTTTGACACTCGTCATTATAATGCGTGCTGCCTTCAGCTGTGTACGGCCTGCGGCAGCACCTGTGCAATAGGTTTGGGAATTGCCAGGTGGATATAATTAAAAGAAAGGAGACTATGGTTGACCTGAGGTGGTTTGTAAGGAGTTGAAGATAGTTGGCCATGGAATTGAGTTGCATAAGGAAAAAAAGAAAGGCGTGAGGGGCATGAAAGACAGTGAGAAGGTGGTAGTATTGGTGGGTCATAGGACCTAGTGGGGCTACAGAACTTTTAGAGCCAAGGTGTTAAAGGGACGGGGCTGGAAATCCAGGAGGTAATGGCGGGAGACAGAGTGGAGATCACGGACGAGCGCTAGTGACTGGTGAAGAGGAGACCAGGGGAGTTTCTGGCCCAAAGTGAAAGGTAAGTTCTCAAGGAAGAGGAGAAGGCCCCTTGGGAACTGAGGGGCCTCAGTGTTGGAAGAGTCATTCAGATCGATATCGTGATTACAAAACTTGTGCTGGAGGCAGTGTTAGAAAATAGAGCACTAATGCAGTGACTGAAATCTCAAAGAAAGGGAGTGGCCCAGAGGTTGAAGTCTGACATCACCAAGAAGGGGCCTGGGTGGCAGAGTCTGGAGACAGAGGAGGAAGAAAGGGGCGATGGGTCAGTAGCAGCGGCGAGGCACAGGGACACCCACGCTGCCTCTGCATCAGAGGTACCGAGAACAAGCAAGAAAATGGCTCCCCGCTGGGGCCGTGGGGAAAGAAAGGGAGGGTCCTCAAGGGAGAGAAAGAAACATTGTGGGGAACACCCAGAGGTGCAGAGTGTGGGGGAGCAGCTGTTGTTAGGACACTCAGGGCCCTGGGTGCTCATCTGGCTCCTGAGCACCTGCCCTCCGGAGCAAAGGCCTTGTTTGGGGCGCAGGAGGAGGTGATGTCACAGAACACACTTGGCCCCCTAGGACACAGTCATTGCAACAAAGGGATTTCAAATCGGTCTTGCAACTTAGAAATGTCGATTGGTCCCACTTGCCACAACACAATTGCCTTTGGCCACGTGTCTCCCAGGGCCCTGATTTGCCAAGTGACTTGGGACCCTCCATCCTCCTGCCCCTCCTGCGGACCCTCCCATGTCCACCCGCAGGCCTGCTCCCCACCCCCCTTCGCTGCTGCCAGGGCCCATGCCATTCATGGGGCTCTGCTTCATGTCCTCTAACCAAATAAAAAACAAAAACAAATAGAAACAAGCATATTTGAAATGAAAATCTACACACGTCGAATCTTCTGTGCTCTGTAACTCGGGTACAAGCTGTGGGCAGGGGAGTGGTGAAAGGTGGTGGTTTGTGTCAGAGCCCTGACGGACAGTCCTTGAGTCTGTTTACATTGGAAACGCCAGGCTGGGAAATGTTTGCCCGGTGCACTTTGTTATCCTCGATTTTTTTTCTTTCTTTTGTGATTGTGTCTAATGAAAGCTGCATGGGAAGTAAACCTTCAACACGTGTCAGTCTCCAGTTCAAGCAAATTATTAGGGTTAAATTTTTTCTAAAAAGAACATTAATTACAACGTGGAATCTATTTTGCCAATTTCCAAACCTTAAGAAATAGAAGTTTACAATAAGTTCTTTTTGCTTCAGAGTCAGAAGTGCTTTTCCATATTTTTAAGCATAACTTCTAAGTTACGAACATGAGAAAATTGAAAGGGAGACAGATTAAGGGACTTCCCAGTTGGGGAGGAGCCAGGATTAGAACCAGGATTCTTGAGTTCAAGGCTCCTTTCCCCTTCATCACATACTTTCTTCAAGAGCAGCTCAGAAGCTAAACGTCATTTCCACAAAATAGGGCATGTTCCTTAGAGATTATATAGATTTCCTTTGGATTCAAAGAGATGTTTCATTTTATTCTGTTAAAGTCAGACAGAAAGGGACAAGAACCGAATGACTTCATTTGTGTGGAGTGTCCTCACAGAGGGACAGAAAGCATCAGGTGAACAAACAAACAAACAAACACTCCTAGACACAGAGAACGGTGTGGCCGTTACTGGAGGGAAAGAGGGGGAGACTCAAAGAGGGTCAAGGGGGTCACAGACAAGGTGAAGAAAGCATATTTGACTTTGGGGTGCGGGTGGTGGACAGGCAAGGCAATGTACAGAAGCCATATTGCAGAACTGTGCACTTGAACCTTCGACAATCTTATTATCCAATGTCACCCTAGTAAACCTAATTAAAAATAAAATAAAAATTTAAAAAGAACTTAGGTACATTCTCATTTTTTATTTCACATGGCTCCTTTTGTAAAACAGTCCTAGTTACACACAGCCTCGATATGGTTTGTGCTCGGCCAGACCTCTCTCCCGTCCGTCCCACTGTGCTCAGACAACGGCTTTCAAGTATCCCTGACTCTGTTTAATAGGGCACATATTCACTTCAGCGCCAAAATATTTCTGGGCTTTTGGAAATTATTTTCCTTTGCAGTTCATAAATAAAGTGGATGGACAGGATTGCAGGAATCTCATCATTTCTGACTTCACACTGTCGATTTTATAGCCAGAAAAAGCTTTGTAATCTTTCAGCATATTCATGAATTAAATGAGAGTAAGTTCAAAGCACAGAACATTGGAAACAGACTCATGCAAAATTTATCTTCAACAGAAAAGAGGAAAAAATAGCACTATTCTACTTCACAGAAAAATATTAAGCAAGAACAAAGTATCACAAGGCAGTATAAAATTTCATTGTTTGACATAAGTTATTTTCTGAATTCTATTGTAAGGCATTAGGTTGCCAGCAGTAAGTGGGAAAAAAAAGAAATTTTAAAACAGATACCTTTGTGTCATGTAGCTAAATTTTTATTCTACATTATCAGCAAATTTTACATCAGCATCTTCAACTATGTTTTGAAATGTGATCTCATAAAGTTAATTTATTGTGCTTGTTATTATCAGTTATAATGAGATATGAAAAGCCTAAGATAAAATGACCCCTTCTTTCAGGGGGAATGTTATTGTAGATATATCTAGTGGGTGCTGGTGGTCTCAGGGGCGTGTTTCCAACAGCTGAGCACACATGCACGTTTCATAATCATCTTTTCAAATCCACACAGTAATTCTGGGAAAATTTGAATGGATATATTATTTTGTATTTTAGTATTGGCCATTGAAATCAGTCCTTTTCAAACAGCTTAAAATGTACTTGTGAAATAAATGTTTAGTATACTTTAGTATTCTAAAATATCTTTAAAATCTTGGAAGGAATGTTTTAAATGTATTTTGGCACTGCAGAAGTGTGGGTCACGGGTAAAGTTCTCCCTGAAATAGAAGACCTGTTTAAGTGATCTGGTCCCTCCAAGGCACTCAAGGTGTATCATTCCCTGATACACGAGCGTCGGGTGTGGAGTCTGCATTTCACACGCTTCGTACAGTAACTGTACCGTGCCAGGGTGTTTTGTGAGCCAGTGGATAAATTAATGAAATAAAACCTAGAAGGAGGACCCCAACATTCAACAACCTCCTTTGAAATGAATGAAGAGTTGAATAGGCTTTTAGGAAATCTAAATAGATACAATTTAAAGGGCAAAAGCATAAGCCAACATTCCACATTCTTCACATTGGTCCAAATCCTACTAGCTTACGACTCGCGTGCTATTAGCCTTGTACTGCGATATCCCAGATGCAGCTTTCCTAGTCCCTGGCCAGATTCTAAGGAGGCATCCAAGCTTTGGGTCCAAGTTCAGGAGGCATCTCAGAATGCAAATGCCTGTACATTCTCAAGGACGTAGTTTGTTTTTCTGTTTTAGAGGCACTGCGCCTGTCCCAAAATAAATGTTATTAGTCAAAAAAAGACACCAAAATATATTTTCTCCTGGCATTATTTTATTTCAATAAAATTAATGCAATTTTGTTTCCTGCTCTCTTTACTTAAATTAGTAGGACCATTTTTATGTTAACATAAACTCTTTATAAACTTGAATTTTAATACCTAAATGATAACCCCTTAACTGGATTTGGTATAGATAACTGTTCCCTGTAATTTGACATTTCGTTTACAGGTGATTTTCACCTTTTTAGGATGAACCTCTTTGTACAGAAAGCACTTTGGGCTTGAATGATATGCTTACCTGCCACTCACCAATGCCTGTTCCAACACAGACAGTGCACTCGCTGTTGCTGACTGGCCCACAGATGAGTTCCTTCTGCTTTCAGAGGACTCACTGCCCATGTATCAGAGGTCAGATAAAAGCACAATCGCTACACAGAGTGAGAGGCCAAGATGCAGAAAGCCTTCCAAGAGTACACACAGGTGCAAAGGCACTGGGATTGGGTGAGAATATTTCTTAGTAGGACGCAAAATAGGAGCATCAAGTTAGGAGCAATGATTTGACAGCAAAGTCGAAAGAAGCAAGTTCATGAAGGCCCTTTAGCGCCATGCTAGCATTCAGGTTACATGAACTTGAAGGTGATGAGATCTCATTTAAATATTTGTGCATGGAAATGACAAAATCAGTTTGGATTACATATCGGGTGTTGTACACTATACAAAATAAAAACTTTTTCATTAAAAAACAAAATAGTCGTTTTACTATTAAGCCCGAACTGTGAGAAAAAATATTTTATAGTAATGTAAAAAAAAAAAATGGCTGAACCAAAGCATCGCAGTTTCGATTCCCAGTCAGGATACATGCATGGGTTGTGGGCCACATCCCCAGTAGGGGCCATGTGAGAGGCAACCACATATTGATGTCTCTCTCTTTCTCCCTCCCTTCCCGTCTCTAAAAATAAATAAATAAAATCTTTAAAAATATAAAAATAAAATAAATTAAATCTTTAGAAAAATGGCTGAGAAGTAAATGACATGATGTAATTTTGGCAGTTGTTCAAATTTAAACTGTATGCTTAGAAAATGACCAGTAATTTATGTATCGCTAAGATGCGCTCAGAGAAAAGGGCTTTATCCTCATTGAAGTGTGCTTGCTTCTGGTTTATTTGCTGCCTGTTGTTAGTTCAGAAATAGCTAGATAAATAAATAAATAAATATTTAAAATAAATTTAGGCCCTGGCTGGTGTAGCTCAGTGGATTCAGTGCAGGCTGCAAACCAAAGGGTCGCCAGTTTGATTCCCAGTCAGGGCGCATGCCTGTGTTGTGAGCCAGGTCCCCAGTGTGGGGTGTGAGAGAAGTAACCACACCTTGATGTTTCTCTCCCTCTCTTTCTCCCTCCCTTCTCCTCTCTTTAAAAATAAATAAATAAAATCTAAAAAAAAAATTTAGGAGGCCAAATAAATATATATACATATATATGCATATATATAGTCTCCATCTCATAGAGTTCCACAATTTTATTTTATTTTTCATTTAATCTTTATTGTATTTTTCCATTACCACTTATGGAAATGTTGCCCTCCCCCCAGCAATCACCACACTGTTGTCCGCATCCATGAGTCCTTTTCCCTTTTCCAGCAACACGTAGAGAGCTTCCATTATGGGCATCGAACTCATCATGAACTCACTCCTGAGGACATGGTTTTGTGTTTATGATGCAATTTCTAGAAAGATGATGTACCCGGATAGAATATTGTTTTATTTAAAAACCCCACTTCTGAAGTTAAATACAGAGCACAGGAAAAAGAACCAGCTTACCTCTGAGCCTGGGAAAGAGGGAACACAATGTAGAATCTGTCTGGTCTTTGTCAAATGGCCTCAGAAAACTAAGAGTGGCTACATAAAAATTACCTTACATGTTCTGATTTTGCCCAAACTTGGTAATGAGCCAAATGCAGAATGCTTATTTTATTTCATTCATAACTGTGTTTAAAACATCAAAACCGATTTCCCCAACACTGGCTTAACAGGAATGACCCGGAGGTGAAGGGCTCGCCCTAGAGCAAGCAATACACTGTCGACAGCCGGCAGCCACTCTCGGTTCAGGCAGAAGGCCAGTTACTTCGCTTTCTGTGCGTCCCTAGGTTCCTTCCGCAGGCTGGATGCGTTATAAATACTGCTATTAAATGCTAGAATGGAAATTTCCTGTGTTGGCTGGGACAGAAAAATATATAAAAGAAAAAAATCAAACAATAACATTTCCATATGGCTTTATGATCTTAGCTGTATTTTCGTAGGCATGAAGTGTCTATAGCTCAGCAATACATTTTTTTCCCGATTCTATTGTTTTTGTTCAATAAAAATTTTTTAAAATTAGAACTAAGGTTCTCCTATCTGCCAAAAAATGTGTGCTGTGAGCTTCCTTGCTGCATTATGGAAATGTCCCAGTTCATACTCACATGCTTTCAAGCTTTCTCAGAGCCCCACTTAGGCGCTCCCTGAAATGTTGCTGATAGCTTTAACCCTTGTGATGTACCCGCACTGATACTTGGAAGATTCTTTCCACCAGCTCAGTATGTTAGCTCTGAGCTAGCATGACTAAGGTTAGATACAGTATTTTCTGAGGAAAGTAAGAAAATGCAGTATAGTCACCCTGACTTATTTATTCCGTGAGTACAGGCATGTTCAGCAAAAGCCTTCTGGACAATGGGGGCTGGTTATCTTTTTATGTTGTCATTGGCAAGAAGCCATTATTCAAATGGGTTTCCGCAATGACGGCTCTTCTGCAAAGGAGCATCTTAGAACTACGAAGGCTTTAAATTAGACTTGAAAACTAACATTAATATTTCATAAATATAATGTTTTTAATCCTGCTTTTAGGTCGGCATCATTGGAATGTAGAAATAATGCTTCTCTAGGTCAGCACTAGACAAAGTTGGCATGCTGTCTATGTGATGTGTGCATCCAGCCACAGAGGAACACCGGGGCGTTGCAGATTTGGAAGAACCTGACCAGAAATGGCTCCCAAATTCTTACATTTAGATAACTCCTACCTTGTGGGGCCAGTTTTCTCTAGGAAAAAAAAAAAATGAGCATGATAAGCCATTTTGCTTCTGTAGCAGTTTATTTGAAGATTTTGTGAAGTTGGTCGGTATGGAACACGTGTGATTAAGTCTAGTGTGCCGCCCACGCCAGAAGATAACTGACAACCTAAATGGTCTCTGTTCCCTGGTGTGCACTAACCACAGACACATTGCTAGCTGACCCACGTGTGTGTGCATGCAGGTGTAGTCATGTTTCCGTACTACAGATTGTCACAGGGCTGTGCTCAGTGCTGTTGAGAGGGAAATCAAGGGAAGATCCGGCACCTACTCTACTGATCTTGCCTTGTACTTGGCCACTCTGTCATCTCTTCCCAATCCCCCACTTCAGTCTGAGTAAAAGATACTCAAAAATTATTAAAACTTCTCTCTCTCTTCACTCCCTTGTTTTCCCTTCCCTGATGCCAGCCTTCCCTCCCTGTTAATTGAATGACAGAGTGGCCCATGTGCCCCAGCCCAGGCTATCCTGTTTGGCACAACCAGCACAAACACTCCAAGCCCCCTAATTATTCATGCGAGGCCATCACAAGACCCTAACTATTGGGCCTATAAAGAGTGATTCAGGAAACTCGTGATTTTTTTCTTAATCCTTTGTGATCTATCTGACTTTAAAATTGTTGGCTAATTTCATTATTTTATGATGTCAAGAATAAGTGAGATTACTAAATCCTATATAGATATTTAGACTTTTGTAGAGAAACAGAATGAGCACATCTTTTTTTTTAATATATTTTATTGATTATGCTATTACAGTTGTCCCATTTCCCCCCTTCTCTCCCCTCCACCCTGTACCCCCCTCCCACCCACATTTCCCCCTTTAGTACATGTCCATGTGTCATACTTATGAGTTCTTTAGTTTCTACATTTCCCGTACTATTCTTGCCCTCCCCCTATCTATTTTCAACCTACATTCTATGCTGCTTATTCTCTATACCTTTTCCCTCTCTCTCCTCCTCCCACCCCCCTGCTGCTAACCCTCCATGTGCCCTCCATTTCTGTGGTTCTGTTCCTGTTCTAATTGTTTACTTCGTTTCTTTTGGTTTTGCTTTAGGTGTGGTTGTTGATATTTGTGAGTTTGCTGTCCTTTTACTATACGTGTCTTTTCTTTATCTTCTTTTCTTAGATAAGTCCCTTTAGCATTTCATAAAATAAGGGCTTGGTGACGATGAACTCCTTTAACTTGACCTTATCTGAGAAGCACTTTATCTGCCCTTCCATTCTAAATGAGAGCTTTGCTGGATAGAGCAATCTGGGATGTAGGTCCTTGTCTTTCATGACTTGGAATATTTCTTTCCAGCCCCTTCTTGCCTGTAAGGTCTCTTTGGAGAAATCAGCTGACAGTCTGATGGGAATTCCTTTGTAGGTGACTGTCCCCTTACCTCTTGCTGCTTCTAGGATTCTCTCCTTCGTTTTTACCTTGGCTAATGTAATTATGATGTGCCTTGGTGTGTTTCTTCTTGGGTCCAACTTCTTTGGGGCTCTCTGAGCTTCTTGGATTTCTTGGAAGACTGTTCCCTTTGCCAGATTGGGGAAGTTCTCCTTTATTATTTGTTCAAATACGTGCTCAATCTGTTGCTTTTCCCCTTCCGATTCTGGTACCCCTATAATTCGGATATTGGAACGTTTAAAGGTGTCTTGGATGCTCTTAATCTTTTCCTCAATTTTTTTAATTCTTATTTCATCATGCTTTCCTGCTTGGTTGATTCTATCTTCCTTCTGGTCCACTGTATTGTTTTGAGACTCATATTCCTTCCTTTCACTATTGGCTCTCCTCCGCGTGTCTTCCTGCATCTGTTTTATGGTAATCTGCATTCTTTCATCTAAATTTTGTCCAAAATCCACCAGTTCTGTGAGCTTTCTGATCACCAGTGTTTTGAACTGTGCATCTGATAGATTGGCTAATTCTTGGTCGCTCAAAAGGATGAGTCCTGGGGGACTGATCTGCTCTGTTGAAAACATATTTTTTTTTTCCCCTGTCTCTCCTTTTGTTTTGTTTTTTTTCCCGGTCTGGTTGCTCTTGTTATGGTGGGGGGCGGAGCCTTAGGTGCTCACCGGGGCTGGGCACCCCGGTCGCTAGATTGTGACGTTATATGTGGGGGCGGGGCGGGGCGGGAGCGGGAGCAGGGCAGGAGAAAACAATGGCGGTAGTTCCGTTCCCCTGGACTCAGACCCTTGTCTGGGCTTCCGGGCTGCAAGTTCTGCCCTGGTCCACAATCGCTGCCCCTCTGGGTCTGCCAGCCACAGCTTGCATACTCAGGGATCACCGCTGCCTTCTTACGTGCCCGATGGCTTTTGCGCCGATTTCGCGCCAAACCTTCCCCCGACCTCCGCACGCTGCCGACCCGAGCCAGCCCCGCGCCCTCCAGCTCGTCTTCTCCTACCAGTACGGATGAACGCATCTACTTCAACTTCTTGGCTGCCCGACTTCCATTCAGATAAATCCTCTGCTGGATCTGGGTGTTATTCTGATAGTAAATTATTGTTGTAAATTATTGGTTTTCTAATCTTAGTTGTACGAGGAGATACGGTGCGTCCACCTATTCCTCCATCTTGCCGGAAGTCTGTGTGAATGAGCACATCTTTGGTAGACTTTTTAGATATAAGGTGAAGTAAAGGCATCCTCCAGTAGGCAAGCTTCCAGCAGCGGCAGCGCACAAATCAGTTTCAGCTCCTGGTGTCGGCCCCCCCCCCCCCACCAGAGAGTCCGAAAGCCAGTTTCTGAAGTCTGCTGAACAAGGGCAAGGGCCCCAGGGCCATTCTTAGAGAGCATGACAATCATTAGGGAGTGAGGGTGTCTAGAATTCTTGGGGTCTTTATCAGAGGCAATTAGAATAAAGGTCTGAGCTACACTCTAAGTAAGCTTGCTTTCCGTAACCTAGCGCAGAGCACCGATGATGGACAATACACGAAAAGGGTAAGTATATACTTATATGCGTGTTTATGTGCTTTCATAAAGGCATATAGGCGTTATACAAATACATCTTTCCACCACTCAATGCTGATGGTGGCACACCCATGACAAATCTTCAATAAATATCTTGTCAACTTACGGCACCACAATCCCTTCATCCTACAAAACTTGCCATTTAATTTTTAACAAGGAAAAAATGACCATTCATCTTCTTTAAGCCTAGAAATGCATTTTGTTATATAAATAATCTCATCTTCATTGGTCTAACCTACAATTTTTAAAAAATATCTCTGAAAATCACAAGAAGCCTGTGAACACCTCCCAGATCCATTCGGATAAAGGTCTTTAATAACATTTCCTTATCTGTTTATTTGCTCTTTTCAGGAGAAAGAAAGACAACAGTGTCTTGCACAAAAATCATGAACAAAAATATCAGCATTGTGGACAACAAGAAGTGCAGACACTTAACGAAGCCGGAGCCACAGATTCGCAAGTGCAATGAGCAGCCGTGCCAAACCAGGTAACCCGGTCCTGCCACTCGCGCAGGCTCTGTGTGTCCGTTAAACTGCTGGTCTTTAAAACATGGAATATTACCGGAATCACATATTCTTAAAAACAGTGCAAAGGATCTGCACCAAAATGTAAGGCTTCCGGTAAGCAAGGTCTACATAAGACAGCCGACTTGATGGTGTGAGTACTGGAGCCTCAAGGCTAGAATTCACCTTGACTTTAACTGAGCTCTCTGCAGAGTTTTCACTGTGTGAAAACAACTGCTAACTGCAGTGAGGAAAAGTCATTACAGTTATTGGGTCAGCTATTGGTCACCACTTCAAAAATCTGGTTATCAGGTTGAATACAGCTATCCATTCCTGAATTCCTCGTCATGGTGTGTTAGAACCTGCCTGGGGTGATGTAAACCAAAGCAGGACTGGCCGGGACCTAGTCCCCTGCTCGCTCATGGCACTGGTCCCCAGCAGGATCCTCACTTCCTCTCCCAGAGTTCCCCAGGCCAACCACCTGACTCTGATCTCCAATCACCAGATTCCCACCCTGGGTCTTAGCTACTGGATCATTGGTTGCTTTGGTCCCTGGTGACTTCCCCGAGGAGTGTTAGGCAAGAAAGCAGGCAAGAAACTCACCAGCATTCGGAAGAGGTGTAGAAAGAAGCGATGCCTTAGTAACTGGCAGAGATGAGTGAGTGGACTTTAGTGGAACCTGGGAGCGGGCAGCAGCCAGGCTATTGGGAGCAGTCTCCTGAAAGTCCATGCACTTTCATAGAAAACGATGTGGGATCTGAGTAGGACTAAGCCCCAGCATCCAAAGTCCCCAAAACTTTTAGGGACAGACTGACAAAAAGAGTGTGAGGCTGCACTGATTCCTCTAGAATGTGAAGACAGTGACCTTTATCCTGACACTGAGAGAGCCGTTGAGGCTCAGCGAGTTAGCATGTAGTTGTGAGATTTTAGGGAATCAAGCAGACAGTTGGTCTCTCTCACTAATTTCTGCAGTGGAGTCAGTGAATTTACACATCCTACCACATGGATGGGCAAAGAATTTGTAGCTTTGTGACAAGTATAATCTTCATGCCCCTCCACCACGGTGAGGAAGTGTGTGCTGGGTAAGGGTGGAGAACCAGAGTTGCCTAGACTCTGTCCATGCTTCTAACCTTCAATAATCCCTTTGGGAATTAGTGTCAGGTGGCCACCAGCCGATTCTCCTTCCGGTTTCCTTCTCCCCACCCCCACCTCGCCCCTTTCTGAGGCAGCACTGCTTCCCGATTCCCTCCATTTCTGCCCATTGCAAAACTCAGTTACTGCGCCCTGCAGATCTGGCTCACACCATGTTCATGAGACCATAAAAGAATTCCGAGACTCCTTCCTTCCCCCAGAGCCGAAATTCCCAGGCTTGCTTTGCTGTAGATGCTGTGTGTTTAAGATGTCAGAAGCTTATTGTCAGCCTTTCCTTTCTCTCGCATGCATCCTCTGACAACCCCACACTTCCTCCAGGGGAAAATATATTTCTAGAGGACAGGACAAAAGAGTGTAATGTCAGAGAATGTGCAAGACAAAAGCACATTACGGTACTTTCAATGATGTTGTACACCTGCCATGAACATGCTTTTCAGCCAAACTGAAAAATTGAGTAGGTGAACCACAAGTAGGTCCATAAGTAGATGAACCAATTAAGCTTTTTAATAAGGCAAAGTAGCAATCAATAGCAAAGGCGACATGAAGAATTATTATTAATTACAGTCCTCCCATCCAAGTACTAACCAGGCTGATGTTGCTTAACTTCGACAAGACTGGATGCGACTGGGGTGGTGTGGCTGCAGACGTGTCCCCCACAGTCCTCTCTGGGTCGTTTGCGTTCAGTGCTGGACAGATTTCGAAGTGAAGTGCTGGGCCTTCATCCTGTCAGTTAAACAACCTGGATCCTCTCTTGCTATTATTATTCCTAAGAATTGTCTTTCTCTTTATTTCTTTTCAGTAGATGTATCATTTCTATTTAAATGCTACTTTAAAAATACCATATTTTAAAATGCTATTTATCTTGCATTAAGTAATTTATTAAAATATTTCAAAACACCATTTGTGTTATATACCAAGTAACTTCCCCATATGGATGAAGGGGCGCTGGCCTTTTCTGCTCTCTCAGGGACCTTGGACAAGCTGGTTGGGGGACAAGAGTGTACTTGTCACTTTCTAACTCGACCAGTGAAGGACCAGAGGGCACAGCGCACACCATCTGTGGTTCATTCACTGACCTCGGCTATCTTGGGGGAAAATGACTCGATAATGACTGGGTAAAATGAGCAGTTTTAAAAGTCCGTTTCTGGGTCAGGGATTTTTGCAGCCAGAGATTGGAAGTCTCTTCGTCGGAAGCAGTGTTTTTCTTGTCTTGGGAATGAAGGCAGTATGATTTGCCCCACCGAGAAGTGATGTTGGCGAGGTTAGCCAAACTATGGGAAAGGAAGAAGAATGGACCTGGGTAACTCGGGGTCCTCACAGGAAAGCGTCCCAAGGCTCCCCAACATCGCACCACCTTTATTTCTCTCGCCTCTTCTGCGGCCCCACCCTAGTAAGAGACATGCTGAGTTCCACTCGCGTCTATTGACAGTGTCACCGAATGGTCTGGTGGAACCCTATGTGCCAAATGTAAAATATATTGATGTCCTCATAAATAGCTTTGTAAGAAAGAATCTTAAAGATAAGGAAGTGGGATAATTCCAAATTAGATGGATTCTAAAATGAGATGTTTTCTCTCATTACAATACATTTTATGTACTCTCCTTCTGAGCAGTTTTCACAAGGAATGGAAAAGCAACTTTTTATCATTGTACTAAGGATCCCTAAAATGAATTTTGTTTTAAAAAATGAGATTCCATAAAACTGAAAATACCTCTTTTTTCAAGTGTCCTGGATTCCACAATGGGGGAGGAAAAGGGACATAGAAGGATTTTGATTGTTGTGCTTATAGACTGTGTATCCTTGTGCGGAAAGGTGAGGCAGAGACTGATGGTACTGGATAATCAATACTTTCTTCAGGAAAAATCTACTAGGAGCCTCCAAAGCAAAATGGTAGGCCGGCATCACTCTTAACAGGACAGCAGACAAGAGCCTCGCTAGAGGCGATACGGGGTCCAAATGTTACCAAGGGTTGGTTTTGTTTTGTTTGGGGGGTCCTTTGTTTGTTTGTTTGTTTGTTTCAGAAACAGAAGCAAAGAATCATTTAGAATTAAAACACTGTACATCTGAGAAAACTAGGCTGTAAGAGGGTATAACATCTCTCTGTCTCATTGTTAAGAACATATGGGCTTAAGTAAACTTGGAAGAGTTGAGGCTGTTTCTGTAACACGGGAAGAAACATAAATTCCATTTCAAGAAATGTTTGGTACAAAGTTATTGTATGAAAGGCATCATGGAGCCAAAGGAGAATAAGGCCCCATGGAGAGATGACTTGCTCATCAACAAAAGGAGGTTCCATTCTGTAGGGCTTTGAGCCCCTGTCCTTCCCCAGATAGTAACTCGTGAGCATCGTGTGAGTGCCACAAGCCAGGTGACAGAGGGCCAAGGGGACACAATCCCTTTGGGTTGAATGGGGGAAGCCCTTCTAGGAGGCGGGGCCTTGGAGTCGGCAGCCAAGGATCTCAGCAGCAGATGTTCCAGAAACAAATGCCCTCAGGTGGAGACAGAAAGCATTTGGGGAGCAGGCTGAGCATAGGGCTGACTCTCTAAACAAGTGGGCAGTGAAGCTACAGAGATGGAGGCATGAGTATAAACTGTCTATGAGTGCACTGCAATGGAGATGGAATATACTACATCCTGAGCAGCTGCTGCATGGCGGCCCAGTGACCACTTTTACCAATGAGAATGCAGAAACTGAGCCACTGTTAAGCACTGTTGTAAGACCATACACAGCAAGTAAGGAACCTGGAATTCAGCTCCGGCTTCTGCCAGCCCTGCTCTGTGCGCAAACACGGCTGTGCAGGTGGTTTAGTGGGGGACTCAGACCCCCCAGAAGGGCGTCCCAATAATGGGAAGTGTAGAGAGGGTTTTATCGACAGGAATGGGGCAAAAACCAGGTTTCGTGAATCACCTTCCTGGCATAGACCTTGGTTCCACACTGAGATAAATGTAGAGAGCTGTTTAGATTCAGAGTTGTTAGGGGAGATCCCAGTTCCTTAGAAATGGTAATGCTCTTTTCATTCATTCCCATGAGTCTTGCTTTGCTCCTAGATGGATGATGACAGAATGGACCCCGTGTTCTCGGACCTGTGGAAAAGGGATGCAGAGCAGACAAGTGGCGTGTACCCAACAGCTGAGCAACGGGACCCTGACCAGGGCCCGGGAGAGGGACTGTGCTGGGCCCAAGCCCGCGGCTGTGCAGCGCTGCGAGGGCCAGGACTGCATGACCGTGTGGGAGGCAGGAGTATGGTCTGAGGTGCGCACACCCCGCTTCCTCTCCTGTCATTTTTCTTTCCTGACCCGAGGCTTCTTCAAGGTCGCATCTGCATCATGATCGTAATCTCTGTGCATGACACTTGATGTTTTTCAATGTCGATTGTGCTGACAAGTAAAAAAGTACACTCATTATAAGTAATTTCAAAAATAGGAAAAAAACACAAAGCTATATTTACTCTTTATTCCATAAATACTGTAACATGATCAGGAGCATATTTTAAATACATTTTAGAATCCTGCTTTTTCATTTATGTGCCATAAGCATACTTGTTTAGTAGGCACATGTGAAAATGTACCTTTGACTCATTATACAACCCTGAGCATTTAAAAGGGAAAGTAGGAGAAAGGAATTAACATTTAACAATCATTTTGTGATCCAGGATTGTGGTTTCAGTTCACATTTAATATATCGTTTACATTTAATCACCAGTGCAAGAAATTCAGTTTTGTCTTTATGTGATACAGCTCAGAGGCCTTAGTTTACTCAAGTCCTGACTAAGTAGGAGAGCTGGGATTCAAACCTGGTGCCCCACTTACCTGCTGGCTGGTAGTGTGTGGCATGCAGGTGTGTTTCATGCCAAACGGTTGCTTTATTTTCTGTTATCATGGTGCATATTGTTACATAATAATAAATACCAGTCCTCATATTTCCTGGCTGCTCGGAAGCACAGTAGGTGAGCATGTGCACACAGGCACACACACATTTACGTGCTCACACAAGCGTGCAAAAGCAAATGCACCCACATATCCAGAGCAAAATCATTCACGTGCTTCATTTCAGAATATTAGATAAGATACGAACATGACAAACAGGAAATGCTAGGTTGCAGTTAGTAACCATTGTTCAGATAGGAGGATAAAGTAACTCAGATAATAATGTGTGTGACTATTTTTTAGTGAACCCAATTCCCCTAAAGCACGAGCAAATAGCATGACTTTCTGTTGTCTTATTTCCTGAGCTATCCCTTGCTGTTTAGTGGATTCTTCTTTGCTGTTTAGCGGATTCTTCTTCCTGTGTGATGCGTATTTTTGAGGATGAATGTGATATCTGATTTTACATCAAAGTGAATCAATTCAGTCTGGAGAGACAATTCACAGAAGTATCAGAGAAACGAAAATACCTCACCTCCTGCCTAACCATAATGTTTTGCAAACTAGTCAGGAGTAAATAGTCAGAAATATTCTCCTCTGCAGATTTTTGGCACCAGCCGCAAAAAATGACACATCTCAATGCAATATGCCAATCAAAAAACATCACTTTTATTTTGAGTTCATTTAAAAATTGATTGTATGGATCAGGGTTAATATCAACTGCAAAGAATAAAAATACAAATATTAAAATGCCAAATCACGTGCACGTGTCTACTTTAAAGCTCACCATATTCAAACACAACCCACAAATGAGGAGACGACTACTTACTTGTGCAGAATTCAGTGTGTTGGAAATATCACTAGTTCCACACTCAAGTGTCCAGGAACACAAGTGTCGGAACCCTATACTGTGGTTATTCCTGTGCTGTGTCATCGCCAGCACTCTCCTGCCCCCCTTTCTCTAGACCTTTCTGAGGCACAAATGTAAGTTGGATCTTCACGCCTGCCATAGCTCTCATTCTGCTCTATACCCCTATGGTCCCTCCAATGCCATTTTGGTCCCTGTGTCCAGAAGGTCGGTGACATGCACCTTTGTAAACTTGGGAAACTTTGTACATACTCCATAACAGAAAGCCCCACTGCAAGAGAGGGGGCAGGTTGCACCTGAAATATCAGCAGAGTACATGTGCATTCCGGTCATCACCAATGTCACCAATGTCAATCAAGCACCAGCCATTTATAATGCAAATTAAACTACCTGTGAACCAAATTATATTTCAATCCATGCAACCATTTAGAATGATGATTTCTAGGAACACATAATTATGTAAAGATATTCTTTATTTTGGCTAAGATTTTCTCTGAGCTGTAGGAACAGTTTGTGAGAAATGACAATCTGTAGAGAATTTTTGTTTTTCACAACATGTCTTAAGGCTAAAACAGAGTAAGTCTTAGCAAAATAAAAGAATGAATTTTCTTACATGAGTCTGTGTAAAAATTTGAGGTCAGTCAAAGGCAGTATTTACATTTTGATCATTGCACACTGTCTTTCACCAGTGACCCCGCGTAATATTCTCCCTGTGATTATCGTCCTGCGTTCTGAAAACCCTTCCACCCCCAGCGCCCTGCCCTGAGCTACATCTGGGCTCTGACAGGGAGCACAGCCTGTTCTCCTTGTTCCTTGTGCTTCTGCCTGGCCTTTCTGTGGATTATAGGCTTATGAGAAATGAGTAGAGCCAACACTTCATATAATTTCATCATTTGTCTGTGTCTCCTAATTGCTGACTTTCCCCATACTGTCTGATGTTATCTTCCAGTGCTCGGTCAAGTGCGGCAAAGGCGTCCGTCACCGGACCGTGAGGTGCACCAACCCCAGAAAGAAGTGCGTCCTCTCTACCAGACCCAGGGAGGCGGAGGACTGTGAGGATTACTCGAAATGCTATGTGTGGCGAATGGGTGACTGGTCCAAGGTGAGCACCATTCTGTCCACTCTCGGCATCAGGTTTCAGTAATGTCCGCACGGCCCTGGGTGCATGCTGCACCCACACGGGCAGGAGTTTAAGGGGGATGAAAAGTGGAGGTAAAGATCATGGGTGGTGGAGTATTATGTCCCTGGATTCAAATCCTGCCTGTCTATCCATAATCGTGAGCTCTTGAAAACCGTTTTAAAGATTAAGATGTATAAATATTTAAAGAATGAACATTTAAAGGTTAAAGATTAAACCGTTTAAAGATTAAAGATAAAATGTATAAAGCAATTAACACCATTTTGTCACAAAGAAAGCTCTCAAAAATACTCTTCTTGTTTTGTCACTAGTTTTTGTGACAGTTCTTTGTAAGGATTTTTTGCATAAAACTTATCAAACATTATCAGGTAAGTTGACTGTACTTGAACAACAATAAAAAAAATAAAAAAAAAAAAGAAAAATATATACTTCAAAACAGAATGGGCAGAACCAATCAGAGGAATTCCTATCATAATAGGTAAAAGACATTCTTCTTCCCACCAATATTTGGGGTGGGGGGGGAGGTGAAGAAGTAGGAAGGAATGGAATTCTTGAAGTCTTGCAGTCAAACCAAGTGGACACCATTCATTTTGAAGTTGAATAGTAAGTGTAATGCCATGGCTGTAATGATGTTTATTTAAAATTTATGAATGAAGTAGATAGTCTCATATATAAGTAAACTGTATTCACTCTGCAATGTATTAACAAATACCCATGGCTTAAGATAAAATTCTGATCCTGTTTAGGTGAAAACAGCTCACAACTACCAGTTTTCAAAACATGCAAATATTAATCAAATGACCCCAGTGCCTGGCCACAGTTAGCTGTAACATAATATACTTAATGTCATGAGATCATACTTCTATTTACTGCAGAAATAAAAATAAAGTGGCGGCACCAGGGCGTGGTGGGGAGTGTGGTAGCTCTGCATAAATAGCACCAAGCGGCATTCTGAATGAAACGTCTTCATTGCATTATATGCTGTGCTTCACCAGCTTGCCCAGCATTGCCCCCACCCCCAAATCCATGACATCTAAAATCCACTTTCTTGTGATTAGTCATGCCTTTCTTCCCTAATGGAAATCTCCTTATTGCCATAGCATGAGTTCTCAGTAAACTTGCTCTCTTCCTTCCACTCAGAACATTCAGCATTCACATTGGGACTCTCAAAGGAGGCATTTGTAAACAAAGTGAATCGATCCCTGGCTACAGAATTGGGAAATATTCAGCCCAATCCATGAAGCTTTTAACTGATGAACCATGTAAGGAAATATCAGACTTCAGAGTAAACAACTTCCAGGTGAAAGAAAACTCCAAATTAACCACAGATTTTTTTTCTTACGTTCAAGGCTTATGTTTCTGCAGCTCTAAGAAAGAGAGAGATACAATAGGATGATACAGAAAGACAATGATTTGGAAGTCAAGAGACTTCCGTTGTGTAGAGGAACAAATTGGTTCGGCCACTGAATACCTTTGTGTCTTTGTTTCCATGTGAGTGAAATGAGGAAAACAGACATGATTAGTATTGCTTTCACACTGCATGTATGTGTTAACTCTTCATTCAGCACTGAAGGCACAAAACAGGATGAGAAAATGAAGCGCTAGTTGGAGAGGTCTGGGGGGCATCACCTATTGCTCACTTTCAGTTGTAAGAACTCTGCGTTGGTTTATTTTGGCTAGTGGAATTCTGGACATTTTCCTTAAGTGATTCAGCACTAAGGAAAAGTTTAAAAACCACTAGAATATATGAGCTACACTTTTCCAATTTTATTAGTAGAATATTCTGAGTGATAAATGTTGTTAACCCCGTTAACTACAAAAAAAACCAAATGTGCAATTGCAAAAATCAGGAGATCCAGGTGTTATTGTAATTTATGACACAGAACTAACTGTAAGCTCCTCCACTGCAGCAAATGGAAATAGAGCTAGCAAGTCTTATTTTCATGACAGATGCTAAGGATTGAAATGTGCCTCTTACGCAAAATGAAATGAACTGGAGAGATAATAGAAAACATTAGTTTTGGTTTTTCATGCTAAACCTGAAAAAATATCTTTTAAATCTCACTGCAGTTACATGCACCTGATTTTTAAATACGCTTGGGTGGAAGCACTGAGCTGATCTCGTTGCATTGTTCTATCGCTGCCCATCTAGAATGTGGTGGTTGTAAGGAAAGCAGTGGACAGACACAGTCAGTGTTCATCGTTCTGCCATGATGCTCTACCTTGGTTTGTTGGACTGTTTGTTTCTTTGTTGGCTGTTTTAGAAGATACGGTATATTGCACGTTTTTGCTGTCTATGAATCTAAGTCTGCTCTTTCCCTTAACGCTGTGTCCTCCTTCGTTGGTAACGGCAGCCTCAGCAGAACAGATGCCAGCCTCGACACAACGAGAGCCAGTGGCTCCCACTGGACTTTACCTACTTCACTCCTCCTGCCTTTACTCCTGAGACATTGCTCTCATGTCCCCAAATAATTATAGAGAACAAGAATAATGCCGTGATATCTCCATTGCAGTGACTGAAATATTAACAGACAGAGGCGGCATCGGTCTGCAGTCTCGCCAGCTGGGACCCGGGACCAGAATGGCACCGATGTGTATGCAGTTGTGGTGGACTCCTGGGCTGCTCCAAGGCCGATCAATCTGCTAGTTTCACTCAAATTCTAACATGTTTAAACTGCTGGCAAACCTAAGTGCACTTACAATTAAGCCCTGCATTCTTTAATTTGGAATATTCAATGCACTATCTGTAAAGTCCAGCTCTAAAACCCTCCTTCTCCCTCAGGGGTATTACTAGGGAACCAGTTACAAGACAGACAGACTCCCAGGGTCCCCAGTGTCTAAGCCTCGCTGACCACCATTGGGCCACAGTGATGCTGGCTGCACAGAGGCTTCCTAAGAACACGGATTCTGCCTCACACAGTGTTCACTGCATCCATGTCAGCCTGTGTGCTTTCCAGCATTTATGATTTGGTGGCTTTGTGTAAACAGTGGGAAAATTGCTCTCTGCTTCAGAGGAAAAAATATAGACCCAGGCATACTCAAGGAGAAAAATCTCCTGTCATAAAATCATGACCTCTGATTTCTAAGTAAATGGGATGCAGCCTTTGTTCAATGCGCATGCTTATCTCATTGAGACTGGATGGCTGGCAAAGATAGGACAGGACGTCATTGCTTTGCTCTGGCTAGGGTTAACCATGGACACAATCAGATGCCCCGTTGGGACTGTGTCTCTGATACAAATATGGCTTTAAGGTCTTTCCTGGGAAAGAGGAGTGTAACTTGTATGTTCTCTGCTGGTATGAATCTGTAGTTACTCAGGTAAGTTATCCTACGTATGGAACACTGGCTTTGAAAATAGTCTCGGACTTCCGGCCAAGATGGAGGCATAGGTAGACACACTGTGCCTCCTCGCACAACCAAGATAGGGACAACAACAATTTAGAAATAGAATAACAACCAGAACTGACAGAAGATTGAACTATATGGAAGTCAGACAACCAAGGAGTTAAAATAGACACGTTCACCCAGACTGGTAGGAGGGGCGGAGTTGGGCAGCCAGGTACAGGTCACGGTGCAGAGAGCAGAGAGCATTGGGACCAGGCATGTAAGGCATCCGGGGCATGCAAGACAGCAGTGGGTGGACCCTGGGCGAGCAAGCAGCAGCTGACAGACCCAGTGAGGCTGCGATTGTGAAGCAAGGCACTGCACGCAACCCAGGATCACAGCACTGGGAAATAGAGCCTTGGAGCACTGATTGAAAATACCTGTGGGGGGGGGGCGGGTGGTGAGGTGCATGGAGAGACTCCCAGCTTCACAGGAGAGGTCCTTGGAAAGTCCCATGGGGTGCACAAGCCCACCCACATGGGAATTGGCACCAGAGGGACCCAGTTTGCTTGGGGGAAATGGCAGAAGGGATTGAGGTCCCATGGAGAGTGGAGCAAGCACCATTGTTCCCTCTCGGACCCCGCCCCCACATATAGTGTCACAACCCAGCAACTGGGGTGCCCCACCCTGGTGAACTCCTAAGGTTCCATCCCTTATACGTAACAGGTATGACCAGACCAAAGGGGAAAAAAAAAGATGGCTCAAATAGAAGAACAAATGAAAGCCTCACAATCAGCACTTTTAAGTGACTGAGAGATAGCCAACCTATCAGATGCACAGTTCAAAGCACTGGTGATCAGGATGCTCACAGAACTGGTTGATTTCGGTCGCAAATTAGATGAAAAAGTGAAGGCTACAATAAATGAAATGAAAAATGCAGAGGGAACCAGTAGTGATGGAATGAAGGCTGGGTCTCACATCAATGGAGTGGACCAGAAGGAAGAAAAAAAAACATACAATCAGAAAAGAATGAAGAAATAAGAATTCATAAGAATGAGGAGAGGCTTAGGAACCTCTAGGACACCTTTAAATGTTCCAACATCCAAATTATAGGGGTACCAGAAGGAGAAGAGGAAGAGCAATAAGTGGAAAACTTATTTGAACAAATAATAAAGGAGAACTTCCCCAATCTGGCAAAAGTAATAGACTTCCAGGAAGTCCAGGAAGCTCAGAGAGTCCCCAAGAAGGAACACACCAAGGCACATCACAATTACATTAGCCAAGGTAAAAATGAAGGAGAGAATCCTAGAAGCAGCGAGATAAGGCGACAGTAACCTACAAAGGAGTTCCCATCAGACTGTCAGCTGATTTCTCAAAAGAGACCTTGCAGGCAAGAAGGGGCTGGAAAGAAGTATTCCAAGTTACGAAAGGCAAGGACCTACATCCCAGATTGCTCTATCCAGCAAAGCTTTCATTTAGAGTGGAAGGACAGATAAAGTGCTTCTCAGATAAGGTGAAGTTAAAGGAGTTCATCATCACCAAGCCCTTATTATATGAAATGTTAAAGGGACTTATCTAAGAAAAAGAAGATAAAAACATGTATAGTAAAATAACAGCAAACTCACAATTATGAACAACCACACCTAAAACAAAAAGAAAATGAAACTAAGGAAACAACTAGAACAGGAACAGAACCACAGAAATGGAGATCACATGGAGGGTTAGCAACAGGGGAGTGGGAGGAGGAGAGGGGGGAAAGGTACAAAGAATAAGTAGCATAGATGGTAGGTAGAAAATAGACAGGGGGAGGGTAAGAATAGTATGGGAAATGTAGAAGCTAAAGAATTTATGACACATGAGCATGAGCTAAAGGGGGGGGAATGTGGGTTGGAGAGGGTGTGCAGGGTGGAGGGGAATGAAGGGAGGGAAATGGACAACTGTAATAGCATAATCAATAAATATATTTTTTAAAGAAAATAACATAGTTTCTCATGTTTAATGAAATGCCGTCTTTTCTGCCTGACCTTGGCTTTTCTGACTATACTTGAACTTCTACAACTTCTTGTTTTCATTATTGAAAGCCAGGAGAGGAGCAAATAAAAGAGTATTGTTCTGTTTGCCTGCTAACCAACTCAGTCCTTCATGAAGCTTTTTAGGGTTAACTTTTCTATGCAGTACTGTGAAGTGGCTTATACTTTCTCAGGTGGATTATACTGACAACACACCTTGGAATTGTGCCTAACTATGGTTTATTCTTAGAATCGATTCATACACTACAATTTGAATTTAATTTAGTCCTTTAAAATTCTGGGAAATGAATCGTTTTGGCTACATATCAAATTATGACATGATTAGTAGATTTTTGGAGATTATGAGTCTTTTTGAAATGATATAATTCCAAATGCTGCTGAAAGAAAAATCATTTTGGATGACTTAATTATACAGATAGTATGGTATATCTTTGTTTAGAAGTAGTATATGTAAAGCTTACAATAGAAAATGGTCACTTTTAATTTTTGCTGCAAAGGGAAACCACCATTATACTCAGTATATTCAGTTGAATAGAAGAAGAATTCCAAAACTCAGTTAATTCTTCCTAATGAATGAGGGAAATAGAACAGACTGAGTGCATATTGCTTCACTATAAAAATTGCATTTAATCTAATAAGAATTCCGCTTATTCTGAGGCAATTCTCTGAGCTAAGATTTTCTAGTTCTATGTAGTTATACATGTCAGGTGGTGTTTACAGTAATTTTTTGCATTTTTTTCTGAAAACAGTGCTGTGGCTGACACTCAAAATAAAACATATTGATTGTTTAATAATTTATTTTTGTAGCTACGAAAGACCTGCATCTATCTGGATTATTTCTAGTAAAAATAGTAATTTTCTTACCATACACACCGCAGGTGTTATGGACACCCACCTAGAATATTACATTGCCCTAGGGCTCTGTATTAACTATGGGGAAACATTGTGCCTCTTCCTTATTAGTACGTATCCTGTAATTTTTAAAAAAGAAGCTCAAAAATAGAATTTTAAATTAAGTGAATTATGCCAGACCTTTCTTTAAGCAGGCCGTGCATCTACGACTTTAAGTGTTCTCACATTGTTTTAATTATTAAGTTAAAACAATTCAACAGGAAGGTGCAAAATCAAAGAAACAGCAATTCCATGCGAGATTTCTTACTGACATGCTTAAAATAAGTCTACAAAGACAAACGGAAGATTTATTACCCTGCCGTGCCTTTATTCAGATTGGCCGACAGTCAGAACCAGTGGCCCGGTCTGCACCTTTTCACATATCCCTAAAAAAATAATTCTTTCATCTCTTCATCTTTGTTACAGTAGATTCATAGAGAGACAGATCATGCGAACTTGAAGCTCTGAATAAGTTAATGAGCTGTAACAAGCTGCTCCCAAATCTTATTTTCCATGCAGAAGCTTGTCACTCCTTAAAATTCACAGTGACAGTAGTAACTCTGACATCACAGTTGGTAGGAAATTGTGGATAATCAAAGGGGACATTTCTTTCCACTGAAGGAAAAGTCAGGGAATCACTGAAGAAAATTTAAAGAAACATCATAATCAATGCAATCAAGAGCATCTTTAAACAAAGTGACAGGATAGCGCCACGTTTCCAGTGCTGTGCCTCTGCAGCCTCACACTTCTGCGGTGAGTCAAAAGGCCCGAGAAGAACCAGACCCAAAGGTCCCAAAGGAGGGGTTTCTTGTTGCTCTGTGACAGGCTAGGATCTTAGGACTACAGATTCTTACCCGTAATGACTGACGCCGTGCTAGCAGATACCCCTCCAATTAAAATCCCCTTGCAGGAGGTCCCAGAATGCAACTGAGGATATGCCTAACTTGCTGGTTTTAATACAAGTAAAACTAAACATGTTTTCACAGGTTAGTAGAGGGGAGCTCAGTCAGTTGTTAGAAAGACTTCCCATTCAAAGTTAAAGAAATAATTAGCAGCAACAGCAGCCACATTACATACCCCACGTAGAATGTAAAAATAGGAAGATGTAAGTACTGGCTGAAACTGGAGAATCTGAGGATGAATAAAATGGGAACTGCCACATGCAGAAAATATACTGTCAAGTAGATACAATAGTAAAATTTGTCATTGCTGAAGAAGACCTGAATGTCAACATTTTTGTGAGACTAAATTCATAATAATTTAGGAATTCTTGAGACTTGCATTCCCCCAGTCAAGTTCCATGGAACACATCCCCGGGCGTGCGGCCTCCAGGCGTGAGAAAAGCTGCTGCCAGGGGTGATGAGCGGACGCTCTCTGCCACGGGGCTTTGGGTCCCTCGGACGGCCTCCCAGTACTTGGTCAGTCTCAGAAAGAGAGTGAAGTATTTCTCACTTCCTTTTACCAAAGGTCACTTTTAAAGAGCATGTAGCTAGTCCATAATTTAGTGTAATACATTGAAGTTATCTGTAATCTAGACAATGATTCCTGAGGTGAGGTATCATTCCCATGCAGAATTATTTTCTTTTTTAAAAAATGTTATTTTTCAGTTACAGAATTACATTCTGATTACGTCGACAAGTCTATTGATATCTGGAAAAATAACGGCTTATCATTTTTATAATTGTAAATAATCTCAGAAGACAGGAACATTTGAGCAGCAACCCCATAAACAAATATGAATCTATCACACTGAAATTCTATCATTTTTGGGTCCGCCAGTGAATTATATAAATCAAAGATTGTGGGGAGGTTTCAAACATTTGTCTGTTGAAGAAACCTATCCCAAGATATCCTAAGTAAGAGATTGCTTGCATTATAGGAACATTTATTTGAAAACTCACTTGTCTATAAGCTGTTCACATGAAATAAATCACTCAATGATAAATAGGATTCTTTTCCTCAAAGACCTGTGGTTGTTCTGTTCAGATAAACCCAGTGAGCACTTACACAACTGGCTCCTCACCACTCTGTGTGGAGAATACTGCTCCCCTAAACCATGCCCCCAAACCCCTAAACTCTGGCTATCCGATGGTTTTGCCTCGGTCTCTGCACTGCCAGAGAGTGGGGTACTTTTTGCATTGCTATCTTTTTTTACTTTTAGGACCTCTTGAGAGTCTTATTGTTGTCCCAGATATATATAAAAAAATGAATTTTTGTAATGTTTGAATTACTCTACATAGTAAAATGCATGGGCTGGTATGATTGAACACAGAAGAAATATATTGAGTTAAACTGAATGTGGCACACATACTACATGTATGTAACTTCTATCTGGAGAAAATTTATAATTTAGAGAGGTCTCAGCAGTGTCTACCTTTACATATGTGTATATGTGGGTATGTATAGGAAGTTCCTATAATGTAAAAGAACTCTAGTGATTTTTCAGGGATTTGGGACTTGAAGAGCTAAGATAGCTCAGCGTATGGAATCCAACAGTATTGGCTTTGAATTCTGGATCTTCTGTTCAAATAAGTTAATGAAGCCAAATGAAATAATTCATGAAGAGTTCTCAGTTTCATGTCAGATACATAGTAACCAAATAAGTGCTGGCTATTTGCATTGTCTTGTTAGCAGCGATGGGGAGAAACAGTCGGCTGTGGGAAGTCGTTGTGAGGACAGAGCGCACGGAACTGGGCTGCTTCTCCGTGCAGGAGGCGGGAAAGAGGCAGGTGTTGAAAAGGACCCCCAGGTTAGCCTTCTGGTATGAACAACTTGTGTGGACACTGGTTCTGTGATATGACATAGGAAGCCCTAGAAAAGAATCAAGTTGAAGAACAAAGACTATGAATTCTGTTTTGGACTCTGTTCACGTGCCCAGAAAAGAATTAAATATCGGTGTCTGACAGAGGAAGGGCATGGGATGGAAATACACATTTTGGAGCCATCACCATTTAGATGGTGTTTAAATTTTTCATATGATAACATGCATGTAAGTGGGTCTTCAGGAAAGAATAAATAACACAGGATTTTCCAGGAACACAATTTGAGATATTATAAAATAAACTAAAATAAGAGTACGGTGCCTGTTATTAAAACTCTTAGTTTGTAACTTTGTAAAAACTCCAGTGGTTTTAATTTTCTTCCCAGTCTGCTCAAAACCTTTCCATGACATGAACCAAATATTAAAAGCAGGAGATTAAATGGATTCCTTTCTGTTCTTTACTTCTGCAGTAACTCCCTCCCTACCCTTTCCTGCCCAATGCATATGTCCTCTCAAAAATTCTGTTTTTGAGCTAGTTTGCATTGGGTGTTGTTTGGTGTTTGTTTCAGGTGCACAGCATAGTGATTAGAGGGTTAGCCAGTCACATACTTTACGAAGTGCCCCCCCCCCCCCCATTAGCTGATGCATAAGTGTTTAAAGTGTAAGTGTGCCTGAGGAGGGAGGGTGGCTGGAGAAGACAGGATGCAGCCAGGACAGACTCCACCGACAGACACTCCGGGGAAGAGCCAGTGCGGGCCAGACGACAGAGGGAGGGGAACTCGTGGAAACGAGAGAGGAAGCACTTTCAAGAAAGTTTGATGAGGTGGAGCTGAGTCAGAGGGAGTTAGAGAAACCTACGTCTTTATTCTCAACTCAAATGTCAGCCTCCCTAGGACTGTGCTAGTAGAATATTTAAAAGAAAATTTCAAACTTGGTTTCCTCAAACCATTTCCCTCTCCCAGTTTCCTTTTCTGGAAATATGTCAATATCACCTTCCCATTTCCCTGGCCTGGAAGCTCCTCGGTCTTTCTTTTATACGCAGTGGGTTTTGTCTCAGTTGCTGGGTTTTTTTAAAATTTTTCTATTACAGCTGACATTCAATATTACATTAGCTTCAGGTGTGCGACAGAGTGGTTAGACATTTACATAACTTACTAAGTGATCCCCTCAGTAAGTCGTGTGCCCACCTGCACCAGACACAGTTGCTACAATAACACTGACTGTGTCCCCCATGCTGTACTTTGCATCCCCAAGGCCATTTCAGGGCCGCCAGTTCATACTTCTTAATCCCTTCGCCCTTTTCACCCCACCATCAAAATGTCCTCTGTGAGTTTGTTTCTGTTTTGTTTGTTCATTTATTTTGTTCTTTAGATTCCACATGGAAATGAAGTCATAGGGAATCTGTCTTTCTCTGTCTGACTTATTTCACTGAGCTTAATACCCACTAGGTCCATCCACGTTTTCGCAGATGATAAGATTTCACTCTGTTTATGGCCACCTGACATATATATTTATGTTTGCATATAAATCCCATCTTTATCCAATTGTCATTTGCTCTTTATTCCCAGTGTAATACCACCATCCTTATCTGTTCACCAGGACCACAGTAACGATTCCGAATGTGCTCCCCCTGAACCCCAGGCTACCTACCCCCTTTCGTGTCTGTCATGCCCAGGGATGACTTCCTCTCTCTGGTCTGCAGCCCAGCACTTCCAGAGAATTCTCGGTGGCTGTGCTGTCATCTGCGGGACACTCACTCCGGCATTCAAGGCTTCCCCTGTGTGGGTCCTGACCTACCTATGGAAAGTGGTCTCGGGGCTCTCATCGACAGAGCATGGCCGCCAAGCTCAGGCCTGAGCAGTGTATACACTTCTACCACCACCATGGCTCTGTTTACGCAGCTCTCTCTGGCTGGAATGTGTTTCTCCCAGCTGCCCACACCCTCTGAGGACCACCTCAGGTGCCTGGGTCTTCAAAGGGCTCCAGCAATAAATGGCAGGATGTGTTTGCACTTTTTGACTCTGTTACTTTTTCTCAATTACTGTGTTTTTCTGACTATAGGACGCACCTCCCCCACAATTTGGAAGGAATAATGGTTGTTAATGCTGCTGTTGAGTTCTGTTTACATTTACATTGGTGAAATATTATGTTATTTATGTTATTAAATATTGTACCACATTTTTTGCTTCAAATTTTTTTTTCCAGTTTTCCTCCTGTAAAACCTAGGTGCGTCTTATGGTCCGAAAAATAAGGTAACTATTTCTTGCCTTATGTCAATAAGGCAATTTATTGCTGTTTCCTGAAGCGTGTGTTCACCCCTTCACCCTTGTCACACGTGGGAGTGACCCGACGTCGCACTACCCGGAGGGGCCCGGAGGGATAATCAGTGAATACGTGACTGCTTGACTTTTTTGCCAAGTAAACAAAAAATATGTGACGCCTCTAAGCACTGTATTTCTTTTCTTATGGCCCATTTTATTCTTGCAGACCTAATTCTGTAACAACTACAACTGTATGACAACTATATTTCCCCACAAAAGAATTTGTAACTAGCTTATTTTTCTCCAGGAAAATTCAACTAACCGATACAATTTTGTGGAAACACATGACTCCCCTGATATCTTCCTGTATGAAAATTCAAACTACTTAAAAGTGTGATTTCAAAAAAAAAGAAAAGTAAATCCACCCTTATTTGAAGAACATGCTATTTAAGTCAAAAAAGGTGCTTAACAGGGAGCATTAGGGAAGCTGGCCGGCTTCGCCTTCTCGTGAGTCCACTTGGCAGGAGCACCTGCCAGCAGGTCAGACAGAAATGATCTGACCTAGAAGGAAAGCAGTGGACGGAAGCAAAGCACACAGAGGAATCTTCTCTGTGAACTGGCAAGTACAGTATTTATTTCGGGCTGGAATAAGTTAAAGGTAGCTATATAATGCTCTCTGTGCTATTTTAAATCAAGACTTTATCTGTGAAAACAGAACAAAAACACACACTTTTCCCACCTGGTCACACAAGGATCTGCTCCATTTCTGACCCGGCATTGTTGGACTGGACCTGCGAACTGTGTCATTTGAAAAGGAGATTTAATCACTGTCAGTCCCGACAGTTCTCCCCGGTGACGAGATGTCTCCCTGGAAGGATAGTGATAAAATGGGAATGTCTTAATGATCTGTCTTTCACCTCTGCGACACCCTGCGAGTGACAGCCTGAACACTGGCGGAACTGCATCGGTGCCCAAGACTTTGTTTATTAGTTGCTTCTTAATGCAAAACATCTTGTTTTTTCTCTTATCATTGTGGTGATCAACACGTACTTTGCTATACAAATTTTTTTTTTGTTATTTTGACAGTCCTTTCATAACATAGTCAGCTCTCTGCTAATCATTCATTGTTCAGATTACTTTCTGCTTGATTTTGCCATACACATTTTCTTGATTTGCTATAACTATATGCAAATGTTTTCATTAAAGAAACAAAAATAGTTTGAAGTGTAGAACCAAATGAATTAATTAAACACATATGCAAAAAAAATTCTCAAATGTCGGATCTCGAGGAATAGGTTCAATCCCAAATACCCATGTGTTAAATAAGGCAGATGAATTGCTTTGAAAAGATACTGAAACACTAACCAAAATAAATAGCAAATCTTAAAAAACAAACCGAACTTTTGTTCCTTAGTGTGTTTGTTTCACACTCACTTTATTAAAAAGTTGAAAGATGGAACTGCCAAACATATACACAAATGAATAGGAATGCTGCACTAATAATTTCCACGAGAAGTCATCATTTCGTCCCCTTATGAGATCCATCCTCCACTGCGAATGCTACTTTACTCTTGTGAAAACCACTTTGGAATAATCCATTTATTCCCAGAGACAAATTATTCAAGTTGGTGCTGTGAACCTCGGTGTAGATCGACACTTATCACTGCAGATTATAGCGGGTTCTGTAACATTGTGTGTTATGTTGGTAGAAAAAAATAATCTGAACTCTTTTTGCCAGTGACAATTTTCTCTTAATTTAGGAATTCCTATTTCTCACAGAGGCCAGCTGGAAGTGAGTACAGCATTACAGAGCCTTCCTTAGCTGTTGGCCTGGAGAATACACATTCTCTCCAAAATATATATCTTTGGCACCGCCTAGAAGGAAGGAATCTCGGGTAATCTCTGTGCTGGCCAAGTGTGAGAATTATTATTTTTAACCCTAAGCACACTGAAATTTGTTGTTTTTTAATGGACTTCAGAAGTTTAGTTATGCATACTAACCAAGAAAACTCCAAATAAATACCTTTTAGTAGTTTGTATTTTTACTGTTGGGTTTTTGCCTCTTTGGTTTGTAATGTTCAAGAGGACACTTTACAAGACTTACAGCTTGAAGAGTTTTGCAGTTTAACATTAGAGTTTAATATACATAGATAAATAGTGCCATAAGGTTACTGGCAAAGTGGTTGATTATTTAACCTAAGCCTATGAATTTATTATACCATCACCTCCCACCTGGTTCCCCAAACTAAGTTATCTCTTTATTCAGAGGAACAAATAATGCCTAGCACCAAAACAATGTCCATGCACCCTGGCTAGTGTCACTCAGGTGGGCTTTGACCCATAAACAGAAAGGTCATGGGTTTGATTCCCTCTCAGGGCACATGCCTGGGTTGCAGGTTCAGTAGGATCAGGGTGTGGACAAGAGGCAACTGATGAATGTTTCTGTCTCACATCGCTGTTTTTCTCCCTCTTCTTCTCTCCCCTCTCCTCTCTCTAAAATCAATAAGCATGTCTTCCAGTGAGGATTTAAAAGAAACATCTATGTGACTATCCTGAAGTCCTGAGTGGAAAGGCAGAAATTCGTTTAACCATGGTATTTTGCCATGGAATCCCACTACCGAAGACCAGGTGCACAAGTCTCTCTTAGCTCCATGTTCAAAATCACGTGTGTGGAACACACCCACCCACTCTCAGACCTCAGGGGCACAGAAGCGACGCAGGAATCAGGGGTCCTGGAAAGAATGAGCTCTCCCTCTAAATAGGAGAGTACTCAGAGATATTTCTGGATTTTTCATTGTAAAGGATTTTTGAGTGAAATTAAGTCAACTGGAAGTATATAGGTTACTTCTTGGATAAGAAACCAGCAATGTTCTTCAGTGATTTTGACAGAGGCAAGATACTAGGTAGATCATGAGCCATTATGGAAATTCCTTCATGATCCATGAATTTTCAGTGACAGAAAAATAATTCTGTAACTTGCAAGAGTAGATTCAAGTGGTTCTGTGGCAAACCTGGAGAACCTCCTAGAATCATGGTGCCTGTCCTCCCTCATTTTGGCACTTCGCAGATTTGCAGATGACTGTTTATTGATGCCTGTATGGCCCTTTTTCTTGGAATTATCCATGGTTTACTCATGCCCATGTATTGCAGAGCACATTTGCTATCACTCTTTCTTATGTAGTGGATTTATGTCAGTGGGCATCGTGGCAGACATAGGGACAATAAGGAGCAATACATGTGCATTATTTTTAAGTGATACAGAGTTTTGACATTCATATATATCATAAAAAGAATACTTCTATATAAAATAATAAACATTTGGTAACAAAATACATTCATTTTTGTATGTAGTATTTGATTCATCAAAAACTTACATCATTGTCCTAATTAAAGCCTTATTATCCTTAATGCATCAGATGAGACTTGAAAACTTCAATAATTTCAGCAGGCCACGTTGATTTGCCAGCCCACACGCACTGCCCTCGAATGTACTGAAATGGTAACTTCAATAAAACGTCTCAGGATAAATGGCCTTTCCTTGGCCTCCATCTACAAGGTGTTTACCTGTTTCCAGAGGTATCACACCAAGATCTTAGCAGCACTGTCTATTGATGCCATAAATAATGCTATGTCAAGAACAAAACTTCCATGGTCGGTTTCTTTCTCAGAATCACTTTGGGCTATGCCTCACCACCTCTCCATCCTTTGGGATGGAAAGAAGGATCCCCCACCTTGGCTTGTCCTCAGCGGGGCGTCATAGCCCTTCAGAGTCCATCTCACTCCTTTGTGTCGATGACAACGCCACAGTTAAGAATTTGTTAGTGTGGTTTTTACCTGCATTTTAATTTTCCCTCATTTGTTTGCATTTAGGCCAATCCATGCATTTGCCGAGTCATGCTGGCATCTTACTGTCTTTACCAGTCCTGGCAGTCCTGGCCATTCAGTAAAACTTTCCAAGGGTTCACGTCTATGTCCATCCCCAGACCATCCTTGGCCGTTTTTAGGAAACTACAAACATCTGAGCTAAAGGTCTGCTGGACTGTTCCGCCAACTTGGGCCTTACTTACATGTCCCCACGTATTTCCCTTTCCATTTATTTAGATGAAGTTTTCTCAGATGAAACAAAGTCAGTCAGCTCTTCTTCCCTGGCAGGAGAAAAGACAGGAGGAAAATGAAGTTTTAGATATTGACTATGATTGTAAGGTTTATACATTTTGAAAGAGGAGAAAGCCCCTAATTTTCATTGATTTGCTATTGCTTATATTCATGGTTCTCATTCACTAGACTCTTTCTGTACTCTTTTAATAGTCCAAACTGTTTGACTTACTGAGAAAGTTTCCCTTATCCTGTCTAGCGTTTGACATGAAAGCTACAATGAGGACATAATTTAACATAGTTCTAGAAATTGTCAGTAAACCCCCCAGTCAAGGAAGGATTTATTCAAAGAGAAATCCTTAGCAATATTATCTAAAAATATTAGTCATGTGTTCCCATCGTGTTTGCTTATAGATGTAACCGAAGTCAACAGAACAAAACTTCGTTTTCAAAGACGTCAAGGCTCATTTTTTTGGTGGTAAGAGGGGGACCAGCATCAGCTTTCCTTGTGCCACATTACATCGGTCCAAATGCTGTTTTTAACTCCAAAATCCTATGGGCAATTTTCTCAGCTGTTCTAAGTCTGCACTAAAGACCACTGTTTCCTTTTCACTCTAGTAAAGCTGGGACATCAAGATTGAGCTTGCTGTTCACAATTAAAGGCTTCTAGTTCATGAACTTGATTAATGGGGTGCCTTGTCTCAAAGGCCCTTCAAGGCCACAGTGAACTGTTTGGGGGACAGAATATCTGTCGCATGATGCAGTTCTCTCTTTTAAAGTACTGTTGTCAGGAAATTTTCCTTGCAAGAGAAAGGTCATTGGCAAGTTACCTGGGACACCCTGTGTTTGTTTACCAGTTGCTGGCAAATTGAGTTGATATTTTAGCAGTTTGGCCTTTAGCAAGAGTCTATATTGCTATTTTATATCATTGTGTTATGTAATAAAGTATATTGAATAAAGTACCAGCTCTCTAATATTAATAATTTCTGCTATTTTTATTTTTTGCATAGGATCCTGAACATAATGGGTGATCAATAAATATTTGGCAAACAAATAAATGATTGGATATTCTGAGACACTCAAGCAAATTATGTTTTGAGACTTAGTTTAATAGCATTTTTGTCATACTATTGTTGGGCAGTACAATGAATAATTAGGTAATGAAATTAGGGTCTTTACTGTTACATAGCTTCGTTTCTTAAAAATTGCCAGACTGCAGCCCTGGCTGGTGTGGCTCAGTGGATTGAGTGCTAGCCTGTGAACCAAAGGGTTGCCAGTTCAATCCCAGTCAGCGTACATGCCTGAGTTGCAGGCCAGGTCCCCAGTAGAAGGCTCGCAAGAGGCAACCACTCATTGATGTTTCTCTCCTTCTCTCCTTCCCTTCCCCTTTCTCTAAAAATAAACAAATAAACTCTTTTTTAAAAAATTGCCAGACTACAGTAACTTTTAATAAGATATTTGGAATTTGTACTTTCATAATAATTTAGACCTGAAATTATAGCTATGATCTACTCCAAAGCCTTGCTTCCCCAAAAGAAAAAAATAAGTCGCAGGTAAATTAGTTGCTAGAGACAATATTAGAGCCCAGGTCTCCTCACTTCAAGGCCAGAATTATTTTGGCTTTTCCTTTTAATGTCAGTCTTTAATCATAATGATGTAATTTGAGAAAAACATTCAATTATTTAGTAGTATCTTCTATAATAAAGAACTCATTTAGAAGATACCTTGGGACTTCAGTTTTTCCACTTCAAATATCTGCCCATTTTTCACACATTTGTAATAAAATTTTTACTAAAAATATATTTTATAAAGAAAATAATTAGTAGTAACAGCTTGGTATTTTAGTAAAGTATTGTAATGAGAGTTAGATTCTAAGGCTACTAAGCTATTTAATTCCATACTTTATAATAAAGCTTATTTTATGTCTTTCAAAGGCAAAAATGAGTCTGTTTTAGTTAAACAAATTCTAGAACTTGTATTATTATCTGGATCCTATTATTTATTTCCAGGTTATTCCCAAGTAGAAGTTTGCAAGTTTTAACTTGCAAAAGAAATGCAACATTTTCTTCCCTAAAGTCTTTCAGATTTTTATGAAAGACATTATTTGTCCATTATCTGCTAAAATTACATATTCTGAGTCATCATTTGTCTATAGTGACTTCACTGAATTTTTTATAATTCTGAAAAATGATACGTTACTTGATTTGCTCGTATCCTTTGCAGTTGATATAAATTAATCAAAAGTACGTACCAGGGGTAGTCTGCAGCTCACTCCTGGCCTCAGAGACATGATGGAGAACCTTCCCCTGGTGAGAGTGAGCTCATCTGTTAGAGGGTTCCTGGGGGGTTTTTTGGTTTCTGAAATAGCATAATCACTTCCAAGATCTACATACATTTTAGGAGTAGATCCTAGAATGATATTTTTCCATATTAATTTAACCCCTTAAAAGTTTTTACTTTAACTGTTTTGAATTTTCTCAGAAATATTTGTCTAAGAACCATAATGTCTTCATTTATATAAGTGTATCCATTATATAGGGTGGTATTAAGATGCTTTCAAGGCAGAGATACCACGTCAAACAGTTACTCCTCCTACAATAGTTTTAAGTTATAATAAAGTTTAAACTGAACCAAAACATTCACACCCTGCAGAGGTTAACAAGAAAAAATCAGATTTAAAGGGACACAACATTCCAGTTGCTCTTTAATCTGCTATCTCCAGAAAGCTACAAATTCATTAGATACAAAGACAGTATTATGCAGAAATATTTGCCAACTAAAATTTTGAAAGATCAGTTATCTGTAGACTCATGTAATGGCATGCACATAAAATCCCATTGTTCTTCATAAGCTACTTTCTTCCCTGACACATAAGTTTTTATTACTGAAGGTGGCATCACAATGAGCCTAATTTCAAGAGATTTACTGTTTACTAGAGGAGTCAAGCTAGATGCTTTAAAAGATATTACTCATAAACAGGAAATGATATAAATTGGCTATGTTAAATACAGAACACATACTGTTGACCAGAAGTTTCCAAACTCAGGCTGCAGAGCAGACTCACCTAACTCAGAAATTCTGGGCCTTAAATGCTACAACTGAAACACTTCTCCAGCTGACGCTAAGGGATAGTCTTAGGTATGTGGAAGTATAGTTTTAAACCATAAATATGCACAAGTAATTGGGGTAGTTGCAGAACACCTCAGGGAGGCAGTGACTTGAGACTGTGACTTGAAAAGCAGCCAGGCGTTTGGAAAGGAGTGACACGATGCACACAACTGTAGATGAGGGAAAAGAAATTGCATAGGCATGATTAGTCTATAACCGAGCAGATTGTTCCTAAAGTGGAGGGTGGAAACTAGGGTTGAGGGGATAGATAAGTACCAGCCTGGAGATTCTGGGATACTCTGCTGGACTTTATCTTACAGGCAGTGAACTCAAAAACCAAAGATTTTTGTACAAGGAGATTATACGAGAGTATATATTTTTTTAACTTAACATTATAAAGAGGTGAAAATTTATTTTAAAAATTAGCAAATCAAGTTTTTGTTACAAACTAGATATTAGAACTGTAAAAACTGCTGCCCAAGTGCATGTCTGGTATTAGTCACTCGATTCCCTCCAAGAAATGCTCTCCAGCGTTCTTTATCCATCTTTACTCGCCTAGGTCTTATGTTGCCCACAGCTCCGCCCATGGCCAGCCAGAGGGCATAAGCGTACTGTACCCACATGTGACCATCAGTGTTTCTAACCCACATTTTGCATCAACTCCTGATGTTGTGGCTAATGTTCAGTTTCAAGACATACAAGGGAAAAGGTGACTCACAGCCTAAAAAGAAACAGCAGAAAGGACTTTTAACAAGCCTTCTCTGTCTCTCCTAGTGCTCAATCACCTGTGGCAAAGGAATGCAGTCTCGGGTTATCCAGTGCATGCATAAGATCACAGGAAGACATGGAAACGAATGTTTTTCTTCAGAAAAACCTGCAGCATACAGGCCATGCCACCTTCAGCCCTGCAACGAGAAGATTAATGTAAACACCATCACATCCCCCAGGCTGGGTAAGCAGACCCCAACAGGGGATGGCTTTGAAAAATATGGAGACAGTCATGGTTTCTTCTGTTTTGTACATCATTTTCAGCTTAGTTATCAGTGTAGACTAATTAGTTTGGTCCTGACTAAATTGGCTCTCTTGAACTATGGTTTAATCCAAATGGCCAGGTGGGTAAAAAATCCTAAAGACCGAATTCTTTTGATTCCGGAAGCCATCAACTGGGAGCCAGACCCCGGAAGTGTGAATGTCCCCACCCGAGGTCCCCATAGCAAGGGCGGAAGGCTGCCGCCATATTTGGGGTCCTGACCAGTCTCATGGCAGAACCATCAGTCAAGGTGGCGTCTAGTAGAAAGGTAGGTTGTGGTGTACGCCTCAGATCTCTCCATCATGAGTAGCCTTCCTTTTGATCCTGGGTACAAATCATCCTTTGGAGAGACTTAGAGTTATCAATTGACTCTCAAGATGAACGGGGGCAAGATCTCTACCACCAAATAAGAGGTACCATTTTTTTTCACAGTTAAGGACATATTATTAAATACAAAGAACTACTAGCAACCTACTGATTTACATAGATTTTATGACGTAAAATACGTTCATGTGTATTCTCAATTCCAGCTATTTAATCTAATCCATTGTAAAGAAGTACAGTATATATATTTTAAGTCAATGCAGTCTGTACTTGCATAACAAATATTCATGAATGAATTAGCCTTATGTTTGTGGCGACTGGTGGCTTTTACCAGCAGCGCTGCCTGGCCCTCGTGGGGTCAGCCTGTGCCGAACACTTCCAGTTTCCATCTGCTCACATGGCCTCCAAGAGAACAATGTGGTCATTAATTGTCACAGATATTCTTCCAGGCATAAGATTCAATCAAATGAAAAAGTTTGGTTCTTCGTGGAAATACAAAAATTCTCTTTTTTGAGCCAAATAATTAGCATTTCTAAGAAGTCGTCAAAGACTAGTTGCAACAAAAAATTAAGCAACCCTAGAGCCAATGCAGTTAAACCATGTACTCAAAAACAACACAAGCCCTTTCTCCAGCAATTACTTGGAGGTCTTCTTGAAATGTGTGGCAGAAAAGAATGATTTAAAAGAAGAGTTTAATTAAAATTGCATTTCTTTTATGTTTATTATTTCTTAAAGGTGTGCCCTAAAACACAAAAGCACAGTGATTGCAAAAACCTGAGGTTTTTAAGTATAAAATAATGAATCATATTACAAGAGTGGCAAAAGGAAGAATTATAGCAGAATGGACTGTTATTATACATGCCAGAACACACTAGTTCTTCAGAAAACTAGAGGACAAATCTATATGACCGATTTTTTATATCAAGTTCTCATTTCAAACACTTTAATGCAATAAATTTCAGTCCTGTGATAAATAGCTTTGATTTTAAAGATGCATGAAACTATTATCCCCTGCTGTCCCAGTTAAGACATGTCCGAACAAATGAAATAGAAACAGACTCGTAGATGCAGAGGATAGACAGACAGACAGTTGTCAGAGGGGAGGAGGCCACAGGGTCCGGGTAGTAAAGGCGAGGGGACTGGGCATTACATGTCGGCAGTCCCAGAACAGTCACAGAGATGTGCGCTGCAACACAGGGGCCATAGTCAGTGCCGTCGGGACGACGCTGTGCGGGCCCGTGGGGCGCGCGCAGCCGTGGGGGACCGCTCTGCAAAGCACCTGGCTGTCTGACCCCTTGGCTGCACACCTGAAACCAGCGCAGGATGATGTTAAATGTAAATTGTCATTGAAATATTAAACTATGAGGAAAGAAAAGTAAAATGTGTGGGCATGCTGTTGTTTCGCTATTTCTTTGTAAATTCATCCATAACAATACTTACTTAATTTTCATTCCCAAAAAGGCATATGTATTTGAGCACATGTATTTGTCTATTTAACCTTCTTAACTAAAAATCCTAAAGAAACTTAAATGAAAGCCATAAAATTAAACCTTAAAAGCCATTTACAGGACAACTCTTTGAATTGGGGGTAGCTGTTTTTAAATAAGTGAGAACATTACGCACTTGCTCTGTGCCTTCATTTTAGGCTGTAAGTGTCCGTGCGTGCACACACACGTGTATCTCTGTCTTTTAAGTTCCAGGGGTGATGAAGTATAAAGGAGTCAAAGCAAGCGCACAGAATCCCCACTTATATCAATGCCGTCTGCTCCTATGCAGGGCAAGTGGGGAATCTGCGGGTATTGAGTTCCCTGTGTTCTGCTTCGCAGCTGCTCTGACCTTCAAGTGCCTGGGAGACCAGTGGCCCGTGTACTGCCGAGTGATCCGCGAGAAGAACCTGTGTCAGGACATGCGGTGGTACCAGCGCTGCTGTGAGACGTGCAGGGACTTCTACGCCCAGAAGCTGCAGCAGAAGAGCTGACCTCCAGCGGGCGGGCTGGCTCACAGCTCTTTGCGATCACATTATTTATAAACACACACACTAGCATGTTTTTCAGACCAAACATTATCAGATTACATATAATTTAATCAAACTAATTTATTTTGGGGCCTGCCAAACATCCAGTATGGTGTTTGTTTTGGTAATACAAACATTGGGATTTATACTATAGGGCTTCATTATTAATTTTATATGAGTAAGTTGGATCCAGTTACCAGTATAAAAAGAAAAAGGTAAAAAAAAAAACACAACTAAGATCATTAGGGCTTAAAGACAGTTTTTTTTTTAAGTTAGGGCTGTCTCTGAGGTGCTACTGCCCCCCCCCCCCCATACCATTGAGTTACGCAGAGTGTGCACTAATTTAGTGTCATAGTTCAGCTGTCTGTGGAGAGAAACCATTGTTGTGTTTCGGCGTCCTGGTGCAAAAGCAGCCCATTTTCTGGACTCTGAAGGGAATGTGTAAACATAACACACCTTGTAGTGTGGAGCAGGTTTTTAGAGAATGTATTATGAATTTGGTTCAGATTTAGAGACATCTATTGGAAAAATTCTACTGTAATTATAACCTTATTTTAATAATGGAAAAGAAGAAGTCAGATTAGAGACTTTGATCATGTTCATGAACATGTACTTGAACACAAATATTGTAATAATGAAACACTGTAACTAATGATTTACACTGAATCACCATTGCACTGTTGATATAGTGTAGAGAAACCGTTATAGAAATGGTACCAGCCTACAAAAATGTGTATTACTTTAACATGTTGTCATTAGATTTTAGCTTTTTTTAATATTTTGAACCAAGAAAGCATTGATCCACCCATTTCCTTGTATCTTTTTAGCAGATTTTAAAAGAATATGTACTTAACCTCACAAATCATAATGAGAAAATTTACTAAATATTTTTCAGCCTTTTCCCTAGAAAAAAGGAAGAAACAAAAAGCTGATAATACTGTGGTAGTTTCATTGTGTTTTTTCTTTTTAAAAATTAAAAAGTTTTACAATTCTGTGAAACGTTAAAAAACCAGCTTAAATTTTTTTCTTGTGAGAAAATATTGTACATGATTCACATGATTTCTTAGATTTTTTCAATAAAATATGTGAAATTTCCTGTTGGGAGGCAACTCTTCATCGGTCTCTCATATTTCCCCCAGTCTTGGCACTGCCTGCTCTTGTTCTGGAATATCTTCTAAGGGATGTTTGTGTAGTGAACAGCCTTGGAAGATAAAGTTAGTGTCTCTCTTTGGAGCAAAGGGCAGACATGCTTATTTCTCATGAGAAAAGTTCCACATTCCCTAAACTGGGGTCCCTCACCTGTGGCACAGCCGCTGCGTGTGTGAGTATCATCTAGCTTCCTTCACAGTGGCTTCCACTGGCATTACTACCATGAAAGCCCTCACTCCACAGGTCATGGAACAAGAAAGGGGAAGGGGGATTTTTGCCGGTTTATGGTTTTTTAATTAAATTTATTGGGATAACATTGGTTAATAACACTATATAAATTGCAGGTATACAACTTTATAATATGACATCTGTATACTCTGTTGTATGTTCATCGCCCAAAGTCTTTGGAGTATGTCTATTTCAAACATACCTTCCAGAATCAGGGGAATTACTATGGGCTGGGTCCAGAGGCTCCTGGGCCCACTGAGGCAGATTTAAGCCAAAGCTTGATTATATGACCTGCCCTCCATAAGCTCCCGCTCTGACGGTGGGGCTGCGGGGGAAGCTGGAGCCACCAGCACATAGTTCAGGGTCATTCGCACTGTAATCACCACAAAGTCAGGTTATTTTTCTTTCCCCAGTGTAGAATTCCATCGGGGACGACTAGAAGGTAGATGAACAATACAAATTTTGGAGAGTGTAGCAAAGTCCTTCCTCAAAGTAATCTAGCCTCCCCTCCATTCAGGGAGCTTTGGGTCTATAAACCTGCCTTTGTTTGGAATGGATCAAGGAATGCAATTCCCTACTGTGGTGAGGCTTCTGTTCACTAAGACTAGAAATGTAATGCTTTATACAAATATAAGACTTCAGTAGAATGCGTCTCTCCTTCAGTCCTAGGACCCCATGAACAATTAGCCAGAACCAGACATCTTTGCAGGTCAAACCTCTCCCTCGACCCCTTTGCCTCTACTGCCCTTTTGGAGAACCATGCACTCCTGGTCTCTGGCAGCAAAATGGAGCAGCGTGGTTCCTGCCCTTGTGGTGGTCCATATTCTCATAAAATTCACAAAGCTCCAGGGCAGCATTTCCCAATGGCATTTCTGACATTCAGAGAATAGCCGCTTGAGAGCTCTGTAAGGATTCCAAGGCTGCCTTCCCCAGTGACTTTTCAAAGGCTTGGCTCAGGAAAAGCCCCCTAGATACACCCAGGGGGCAGGTGGAACAGGTAAGCGAACACATCTACCCTATCAAAGCCAATCTCCTTAAACATTTACATGCCTTCCTCTACAGCACATTATGGCAAGGAAGTGTCGGCATCTCAGCTTCATCCTGGTGGGCCACCGTGGGTCTGGGTTTCAGATGAGTTGTTAGAATGACTCCCAGCCATGTGAACTAACACTTTCTAAAATCTCCACTTCATGAACCTACATCGAAAACATTTAACTAATTCGACATTGTATTCCTTTCCTTCCATCCTAACTTAACCCTCTTAAAAAACATCTCTGAACTTTGGGTGTCTGCAAATGTGAGTGAGTGAAGCCTTGCAATTCCTCTGACATGCATGGAACCACCTCACAAGCCACACTGTTTGCCTGGCCCCCTTGGATCTTCCAGGACTGGATCCAATGTAGACTTAGAAGACATGACAGATCGTGGAACATGAGCAGTAGAGCAAAAAAGGTTTGATTCCAAAGTTGTCCTGTGAGCTTTCTGGGTCCCAGCTTAGACCCTGGGTGGTGACTTTAAAACCTCAGGCTTATTATTCTCTTTCTGTAAGTTCTCCAGCCTATTTGGAAGCAATGGATCAACCACACAGTCATTATTCTTTTTGTTTCTATGAAAAAGCCCTAATGCAGCAGGTACTTGCTGACCCAGAGCCTTGCTTTCAATAGGCACCTCCCTACAGATGACTACAGGTGAATTTAGATAACCCTGTGGGCACCACGTGCCGCAGCTGACCGGGTCCCACTTACTCCTGGAAACAGGGTCACTAACACCATTGAGTGTAGTCAGATCAGAGAACGAATTCCAGATTTCACTTCTGGAATTCTCTTCCTGGGAAACACCCGTTTTTTGTAGCAGTACTTGTCACGCCTCAGTCAGCAGAGCAGAGTTGGAGTGTTACAGGTCAACAGATTTGAATTCACATCATCAGGAGGAGCTGGGGGATCGGAGGGGTCATCAACTGATCTGAGCAGCCAGGCACCGCCAGGTAAGTCTAACCGTGAAAAGACCATTGCTAACGGTGTCTATTGGAGGCTGTTGCGTCTGCATAACGCCCACCATTGTAGGACCTCAGTCAAACATGTGGCAGGGCATCTGAGTCGCTGTTGATCAACAGGAGCATCAGCTGGAAAGAAAAAATGGGCATGAAGCTCAAGAGAGCAAAGGCCACTTGGAACCTGCCAAGCCACCGTGCCTCTGTCTCTCACTGCATTCCATTGCAAGAAGACTTTCAGATGAAGGGATGCTGCTTCTGTTTTTTCCTTTGGATCTCATGCAAGCTCCTCTTTGGGCCAGTCCTAACCCAGAATCATGCAAAGAAGGGGGTTCTGGGAAATGTTATTAGCTTTTTAGCTATAGATGACTAATAGAAGTATTTTTTAGGTTTGTTTTATATCAGAGACAATTGAAATGAAAAGCTATATTCTTACTCTATCTATTAAACCTCATAGCAACCTTGTAAAGTACCAACAATATCTTCACATTTATAGCCGAGTGACCTGAGGCTCAGAGAGTGTCAGTGACTTGCCCAAGAACACATTTCAGTTGGATGTAATAAAGCCACTAGGACTCCAGATTCTGTGCACTCAATTACCCTGATTGCCTCCATTGTTCACTAGTTTCAAAAATGTTTTTAATAGGTGCATAGGATTTATAACCTCATCACAGGCTTTGTTTGTAATCAAAACCATCCAACTAATTTTGAAACTTTCTGAGATAATTTGATGAATTCCAACTGCTCATCTGGACATTATATAGGATTTTCAGCTGAAAATAGTTTCAGGCATTTCAGTAGGTTATTGGTACAATTTAGAAAGAGAAAAAGAAGAGACAGAAAGCAAAGAAGAAAGAAGAAAAAGAAAGAAAGAAAGAAGACATAAGAAAGAAAGAAGACAGAAAGAAAGAAAGAAAGAAAAAAGAAGAAAGAAAGAAAGAAAAGAACGAACGAAGAAAGAATACAAACAATAAGAAAGAAGCAATCACGAACGACAGACCAAATCCATCATGACCGATCCTATGACGCAGACTTCCTTTCCTTCTTACTTGCATATTCTTCCTGCCACTCTTCTTTCTCCCTACCCCACTCCGATGAGGAATGAGACAAAGAAAAAATGTTATTAATATGTTACGACATTTTGCCTAGCGAACCATATTTAATTCTATTTTCACAGTTTCTCATGGTTTCAAAAACCAAGAATTGCTGTGTCCCAATCTAAGGAGACATGAGCCTTTCAAAAAATTTTTCTGTAAAGAAAGAAAGCAAATGATTACCTACATAGTAAGGACTAAGAAGTGGCAGATATCCACATTTCCACCAGATTGTCCCTGCAATATATGTTCTTTATTTATATTTATTGATAGTCTTCTTCACTCTAGAATGAAGGTATTAATGTAATAGAAACCACAAGTCAATATTTGTCCAATTACTTTCAGGTAAAACTTTGAAAAGCTAAAAAGAAAACAATGAAATGGGTGTTACGTGATCAAATAGATGCAGGAAATGCTAGAGGTAATGAAGCAGAACTTTTTAGAGTCTTCAATGTGTTTGCACATTAAAAAAAATACCAGAAGAGGCTGTAGAGTATGTCATGAACATTCTGGGCAATGGATTCCTTTTTCACTGAGCAGAGACCATTGGAAAACAGGACAATAAGCCATTTTTTTTTAAAGAAATGTAATTGGGTTATCCGTTTCCAAACAGAGCAGAGCCCTTCCTGGGGCTCTGGAGGGGACAATCGTCAGGGTGTGCTGAGCAATGAGCATCAGGGGGGTCTTCAGAGACGTTGCCTGTGGGCCAGGAAGCATCCCATCTGGGCCGTCCTTTGTAACTCGGCCCAGTATGGAGACCCATAAAGGAAAGTATGAAATACATGATCAAACACAAGATAGTAAGGTGAGAGTATAAAGAAATCTCCCTAAGATTTCAAAGGAGGGAGAAAACATTCCTACTGAAGAAAGTATGCCAAGGTTTTGTGGAAGAAAGTCTAGGTTTTAGTGACGACCCCTAGAAGATGGTTAATGGGGGTCAATAGCCAGGGCATGAAGGAGTGTTTCCAGGCATAAGCGAGGATACAGATTTAGGGGTGAGTGTGGGGTATGGCCAGTAGCGGGGGGAGGAAGGAGACAGGCAGCTTGATTTCTCCTTTTTATTTTTATTTTTCATTGTTATTGTTGACACTATTATAGATGGCCCCGTTTCACTCCCCTTGTCCGTTATGTAGGCTCCCCACAGGGGTAGCAGTGAGAACCAGAGCTGATGGTCTTGGGGGTGGGTAGGCAGGATGGTGGGGGGATGTGGAGGGTCTGAGACTGAGCTTGACTTGTATACAACCCTCTGGTCATCTGGAGCGTGGCGGGCAGATCGGAGGGAAGGACGCCGAAGGAAAACTGAAGGCTCCTTTCACCTACCTCATACTTTGGCTAAGAAAAAAGCCTGGCCTGATCAATATATTTGGATCTGAGCTCTGTGTCTCCCCTTGCCAATAATATAGAGAGCCAAAGAGAAGTTAGGTTCTTCTTGAAGATGTTTGTTATTCCCCAAAGAATCTTTCAGGAAAAGCAAACAGCCTGAGAAATATTTGTTCATTAGATGAATCCTGGCAGCAGCCAGAAAAATCCAGAAAGTACCAAGCACACGCACATTCCCACAATACACTTGATTCTTGGCACACTTGTGATTTAACTGTTTGGTTATCAACTGCCATTATGAATTGCTATCTCCAGTAAATGTACTGATACAACTACCCCAATGTATTCATGTATTTCAACTTCTGTAAGACAGTGATGGAGCTTGGGTCCAGAACATTCTTACAGAAAGTGTTGACTGTTTAATCCAGTTTTACTACTATAAGTGGGACAGATTTTTTTAACACCCTCATGCTTATTGTTATAAAAAAGGTATGTACTCTCTGGTGTCTCACTCGGTTCAAGAACATCCGGGCTGCTGATTCTCGTAAGCTCTATGGCTCTCGTCTACGATGTGCTGCTGATGCGTTCCACATGTAACCTCGTCACCCCTGGAAGGGAAGCCTTCCTGCTGAGTCAGGTGGGTTTACAGGGGTGCAAATGTAACAGACAACTCCTGTCTTTTAGAAACTGCTGACGTGTCTGTCCGTCACCTTCTCACACGGGGCAGGTTTCCTCTCTCTCTAGCCGGGAGTGAGTCCTTTCCCACTGAGAAGTAGCGGGTTGCCTGAGGCAGAACAGCTTCCAATGGGAGTGCATCTCCATGAAAGTCATCACTCCTTGACTCCATACACCATCCGTGGCCTCACCGGCACCTTGGCTCCCTGAACCACAGGTGGGTCCACTCAGGACAGCAGGTCGCCCAAACCCAGCAGCCACGGGCCTCTGTGGTTCCAAACGTGCTGAGTGAACACCAACCACAGCACAGGAGTTCTTGCAGCTGGGAAGAGAGGGAATGGGTCAAGGCGGTAGGTGGGGACAAGACTCCAGTAGCAAAGTGGGAAGAAAAATTCTTGCCCTTTCTCTACTCCAAACAAAGCAGATGCACTAAGCACGGTTAGGTTTCCTGTGAGACTCTGGAAGTCAAACTCGAGGAGAAACAGGATCCTGCAGATCACCTGTGAGCCTGTGTGGGCAGGGCCAAATCTGCTGGGTCAGCTCAGTCACATTCAGAGAGAAAATTCAGGTGACGTCTTTCTATAGGTGACAATCCCATGTGCTCCAAATTATGGACTGTGATGCCAAAATTCTGGCAGCTTTTCTCCAGAGAAAGTTCCTCCTTATTAAACTGCTAGTTCTGACTGTATGGAGAGGCATTGCTACCCACGTCTGATTTCAGCACCCTATTAAAGTTCATGAGTGCAGACCCATTCAAGTAACCTAAATGCATTCCTGTGTGTGTGTGTGTGTGTGTGTGTGTGTGTGTGTGTGAGAGAGAGAGAGAGAGAGAGAGAGAGAGAGAGAGAGAGAGAAGGCAGGGTGCTGCACTGTTCCTGCGTCGATGTGTCATGCTGAGCGTGGTATCTGAGCGCAGCTGAGAGACCTGGTTTCCAGGGCCAGTCGGAGACTCCTCACACTGCTCAATAATGCACGAGTCTGCCGGGACCAGCCCCACTCGTATTTGATTCCCACCGGGGACAGAGGGAGGCATGGATCTCTCCGCTTTGCCAAATAACAACCATCCTGACAAGTTCCTGCAGCTGGACGTGAAGTTGTTAATGAGGAACTCGGCCCTCCTTCAGGGCGGTTTGGTGAGGTTCCCGGGTGGGAATTTCCCTGCTGCACAGAACTGGAAAAACCTCGTCTACTCGCAGGTACCCTCTGGCCACACCTGGGCATGGGGTGGGGGCTCCTTCCTTTCTCACTCTGGCCCTTGCAGCATTTGTGCAAAAGGAAAACTGCAGGGAGCAAAGAACAGAGTAGCTACTCTTGCCTCAGGGAAAAGGCCTTTCTTCCTTCGAGTAAGAGATTTTCTCTCACCACTTTATAACAGAAGTGAGTTCTCCCGCCCATTCATTCCCCTCCAACACTGTCTTCCCAGCATGTCTTCATTGTAGAGTCTGCCTAGCCTTTGTTTGATCCCTCTCTCTCAGGATTTTTCAAACCAGATTGAAAGTAAGGCTCTGGAGGGGAAACCTGACCCTAACTTTTGGTGTCTTCTAAGTACAAAGCATTGGAAGCTTAAGTTAGGAGCTCACACACCTCATTTAGACCAACTGCCTCTCATTTTAGGGGCGGAAGACTGAGGCAGCAGATACACGGAAAGTTAGCGACAGAAGGAAAGGATATAGAACGAACTCTCCACTTCGGAAAGGTGCTGGCTGTTACTTCCGATACTTTTATTTTCTGCAGGTGTTCTCAGGGGTAGGACATACCAATCAGATCTACAATACCCAGGCAGACTTTATTTCTTGCTTTCTCCTTCTGCACCTTCCTCTTTTTGCTGACCAGAGAGAATAAAGCTGTGATGAGTTCCATGTGCTG